>NW_020664549.1:3472159-3562752 GCF_002925995.2 Terrapene triunguis | reverse complement strand
TAAACCCCCCAAACCCCTCCTGTACCCAGCCCTCCACAGGGGGATGAAGCCCCTTCACACCCCACCCCGGGGGGTTAGACGCCCCGTACCCAGCCCCTGCGGGGAGGTGAAGCCCTCCAGACCTCCATCTATATGGGGGGCTCACCCCCAGTTTGGGGTTGAACCCCTTCTTCCCAGCCCCCCTCGGGGGGGTGAAGCCCCCTCCCCCGGGGGGGTCAGAGCCCCCCTCCCCCACCAACCCCTTTATTTACCGCCATCATCAGCACGCGCGAGCTGTCACCGAGCGCGAGACACCCCAACCGGGGCCGGCCCCGCCCCCTCCCCGCCCATTGGCCGCCGGCCCCGCCCCGCCCCCCGACGCCATTGGCCGGAAAGCACGCCACACACTCCATCCTCCCCGCCTTTCGCTAGCGCTGTACGCCCCATTCACCGACACCACTTACGCCATCTCCGCAAGGCTCTCGTGAGCGGCCCTGCGGGGTTCTTCGGCGCTTTACGCCCATGACCGAGCACAGCGGAAACTTTCCTTTATTTTACGCCATTTACGCTGCCCAGACGGCGAACTTTTTACTAGTGTACGTGAATTGCGCAGGCTTTGCCGATGAATTCTCCGCGGCTTTACGTTGCTTGCGTTGCTCGAGATTTCGAACGCGGGACTAGCTTACGGCGCTTGCGTAGCCGGCCGGGGGCAGGCTCTTCAGTGGCTTAGGGCAATTGCGCTGCAGAATGGGAGGGGGAGAAGGGTGGAGGGGCGGGGACTCCATAGCCCCACCCCGGGACGGTGACGTTGCCGGGCTTTGTGAATCGCAGGCTGAAGTTTGGTTGAGTCACACGAGGGTAAATAAGGATGTTTCAGAGACAAAGAGACTCTTAAAGGGGCAGGAGCGCCTTGTGCGGCGCCCCCCCGCGCTCAGAGGGGCCCAGGCTGCAGGGAGCTGAGCTCCCCTCCCCCTCACTGCAGCAGCACAGGGTCCAAGCTGGGGCCATGCCCACCTCAGGCATGCCACCATGCATGGGCCACGTCCCACACCACCATTGCACGGGGACACAGCCACGGGGCCGGCTCAGGTGGTGCCGATTGCACGGGGACACAGCAGGCACCACCATTGCATGGGGACATGGCCATGTCAGGCAGGGCCACTGCTACAGGATCACATCTGGCCCCATCATTGCACAGGAACATTGCCATGGGGCCACATAATCCGCTGCCACACCACACAGGCCACCACCGCTGCCCAGGTCACTGCCGTGGGGCATGGGAGCTGTGTGGTACAGTGCAGTGGCGAGTGAGACAGGGGCATTTTCTATCATTAGCACCTACCTAGGTAGCCTCAGCCTTGAAGAAGGCAGAACCATTCCAACAGAAATCCAGACTCTCCTGGCACTGTGGATCCCAAACAATCAGAGAGCACTTCACAAACACACACAAAAACCGAAGGAGAGGTCATCTAAATTGCCTTTGGAAATTAACGGCCAAGGAGCACTGAGCCTCTTTGTCTACTAACAACCTCCCTTTCCTCATTAAAATCTCCCCTTAACACTCACTTCTTCCAGGAATCTTTCAAACTTTCTTCATACCATCACCTTTGGCTCATCTCTGGTCTATTTTAGGCCCTGGTCCTAAACAGAGAACCACCCTGGTACTTGGACTTCAATTGGATTTTCCCCATAGAGTGCACCCTTAGACTGTGAACTCCTGCAGCCAAATTCAGCCTTGGTGTAATTCCTTTAACATCAAAAGAAGTTAAACCAAGGGTTATTTTGGCCCTTTATATACTTACTCACTTTGTAAAGCGCCGCATCAACATGCAGGCACTGTATAAGTATGGAGAATAATGGTACGTGGTAAGAATATAAGAATGGCCATACTGGGTCAGACCAAAGGTCCATCTAGCTCAGGTTTCAGAGTATCTCAGTATCTTGTCTTCTGACAGTGGCCCATGTCAGGTGCCCCAGAGGGAATGAACAGAACAGGGAATCATCAAGTGATCCATTCCCTGTCGCCCATTCCCAGATTCTGGCAAAGAGAGGCTAGGGATACCATCCCTGCCCATCCTGGCTAATAGCCATTGATAGACCTGTCCTCCATGAATGTATCTAGTTCTTTTTTGAACTCTGTTAGTGTCTTGGCCTTCACAATATCCTCTGGCAGAGTTCCACAGGTTGGCTGTGAGTTGTGTGAAGAAATACTTCCTTTTGTTTTAAGCCTGCTGCCGATTAATTGCATTTGGTGATGCTTAGATCATGTGTTATGAGGAGTAAATAAAACTTCCTTATTTACTTTCTCCACACCAGTCATGATTTTGTAGACCTCTATCATATCCCCCCTTAGTCGTCTCTTTTCCAAGCTAAAAAGTTCCAGACTTGTTAATCTCTCCTCATACGGAAGCCATTCCATACCCCTAATCATTTTTGTTGCCCTTTTCTAAACCTTTTCCAATTCCAATATATCTTTTTTGAGATGGGGCAACCTCATCTGCATGCAGTATTCCAGATGTGGGCATACCATGGATTTATATAGAGGCAATGTGATATTTTGTGTTTTATTATCTATCCCTTTCTTAAGGATTCCCAACATTCAGTTTGCTTTTTTGACTGCCGCTGCACATTGAGTGGATGTTTTCAGAGAACGATCTACAATGACGCCAAGATCTCTTTCTTGAGTGGTAACAGCTAATTTAGACCCCATCATTTTATATGTATAATTGGGATTATATTTCCCAATGTGCATTATTTTACATTTATCCACATTGAATTTCATCTGCCATTTTATTGTGCAGTCACCCAGCTTTGAGAGATCCTTGTGTAGCTCTTCACAGTCTGCCTGGGATTTAACTATCTTGAGTAGTTTTGTATCAGTAGGAATAGGCTCAGTGTGCTGTTGGCTCCCTACCTGAAGCCACAATTGAGTCAGGAGACAGATTCTGTTCCTGTCTCTGCCACTGAATTACAGTATGACCCTACGTAAAGTCATTTAACCTCTTTATGTTTCAGTTTCCTCAGTGGTAAAAGCAGGATAATAATACATATCTCCATTCAAAAAGCACTGAAATCTGCAGCTGATCATTGTTATGTAGAGCCCAATCCTGCTCCCCTTGAAATCAGTGGCAAAGACTCTCAATGACTTCCAGAGGAGCCGAGGCAAGCCCCAAGTTGGTGCACAGGAGAGCCTCCCTCTCAAAATTGTATGTGCACTCTGAAAATGCTGCAAAGTCGCAGGGAAATCTAACCTCCCAGGCCCTGTACTGACAGGCAAAAATGGTGCAATTTTCAACTGTGTTGGCTCAATAAAGTTAACATGACATGACCAAAAACTTAACACTCAGTCAGAGGCAGACTACTGCTGTTTGAAGCCAAGTCAGCTGGCCCTAGTATAGCCTTGGTGGGAGGGGAGAAGGGATAATAATTTTGCCCAACAAAACAGGGGTCCCAGAGAGCAAAAGAAATGCCTTTTGCATGAAGCAGTCAGTCAATCCCCTACTTTAGAGAAGGCAGTCACATCAATGGATGCCTTTACTAAGAGATAATGGGCCTAGATCCTATCCTCACACCCATGCAACCCCACTGACGTCACTGGAGTGGTACAGATGTGATTGAGAACAGAATTTAGCCCAAGGGGTCCAGGGCTGTGACTGCAGAACAGTAACCGGCCTTCAGAAGAGAACAAACACCAATGAGATCCAGCACACACATTATACTCTTTAAAGACATGTGACTTTGGTTACAAAAGGCATCTGAGATACCAAAACCTTTTTTGGATTAAGAGAGACATTTGCAACATTTGATGTGCCTAATCTTCCAGTCACAATTCCACAGCACTTAAAAAAAAAAAAAAAAGAAAGCAGGATGGAGAAGATGATCTGTCCAAAGAGCAGAATTTTTTGGTTAAAGATCCTAGCCACACTTAATTACACAGAGTAATAATGAGCTAAGGGCCACACTCTGAAAGCTTTACTCACAAGACTCTCCCCAGAAGTCAGTGTGAGAGTCAGGATTTAGTGAGTAACATGCCTTTGAGTTGCAAGACTGGACCCCAAACTAGTTCCGCGGGCTTCCAATATGTTCAAATTGCAAGTTTATTTAAATACTGGTTGTTGCAAATCATTTAACCAGGGCTTATGAGACCTACTGCCATGTTATTTAATGTATTCAGAGTTAAATAATAATAAAAAATGCCCATACAACAAGCTCTAGGTGCTGTAACAATTAATTACACTTACAGGCATAAATGATGGCCCCCCTTCAGCAGGAAAAAACAAACAAACAAAACCATCATATATAAATAATGAATTAATCAACTCAGTCAACCAGTAAATCAAAGCAACAAAACAGCTCGTCTCTCTCCAATCCTCCAGAAACATCTCTTCAACCTTCTTCCCCAGACCCTGTCCGATTGCAGCTTGCCTGGAAGATCAGGTTTATTTAGGTCCAAGACTTCTGTTTTGCCCAGTTTACTTTTTAGACACAGGGCTGCAGTGCAAGTTCCGTCTATGGGCTGGGGATGCAGAACATGTTTTTTAAGGAAGCCATGCACTGGTCCCTCAGGTTACTTGCTCAAACTGATGTGACATAAGGCATGAGTTAAGGACTGACAACCCTGCAAAGCCTCTGGGCATGGAACTCCCACTGACTTCAATGGGAGTTCAGCAGGAGGTGTGGCTGCAGGGCCAGGATAGTTCTGCTCATTTGAAAGATGCAGAACTCTGAAATTAAGCAGAGAAGATCCTTGCCTAGCAGCTATTTACTTGTGAAGTTCCTTGGGAAGGCGTTTCAGGGGAAGCGACACAAAGGTCTTGCAGCTGCAGAACCAAGGTAAACAGCCAGGCTGCTATCTATTTAGCAAACAACACAAAACCACAGAAAAATATAAAGAGGAGAGAGGAAATTTACATTCCCCGGCCAGGCAGCTCCTCAGTGTTTAGAGCCAAGGGCACAGATGGCTTAAAGGGAGGGAATTTCTCTAGCTTTCCATCCAGATAAGTAAATCATTGCTGTATGATATTCAAGCCCTGCAGTAAATCTACAGTCTCCCGCTTGCAAACCCTTACTCACCTTAATAGTCCCACTGAAATCAATGGGACTTCGCAGGTGAGTAGAGATTTAAAGCAAAGAGACCTCTATCAGTTTTATCAGTTCCCTTTCTAACCATGAGATAGGGTGGCAGATACTTTGTTTCAACAGATGAGAAGAATCCTTCAGGAAGACCAGACTCCATTTGTATCATTGGAGAGCCAGAAGGTTTTAACCCGCTCATCAGCTATCAAAGATGATGGCAAGTTAAGAACATAACCACAAGGGGACAGCAAAGAATTGAGAGAGAGATTTTTGGTCACAAAAGGAAATTATTTTCCATCGAGGGTGTAAAGCCCCTCAACAAAATCAAAGATAAACGTGACTAAGAAATAACTTCTGCACCAGAGAAAAATTAAAGAAATTTGTTACAAAACACACACACACACACACACACACACACGCCTCTTGCTGGATAAAAAGACTCCACATCTTTATATGAAAATAAGCCTTTTTTTAATTATTATTAAAGTGGTACCAAAATGCTTCCATATGAATATCCCCAAAACCCACATTCACCAGCCTGCCACTAAGGAAAATGAGGGACAATAAAACCCTGCCTGTGTGCGCACACAGCTGCATTTTCTACTTTATCCTTCTGCAGAAGAACATTTATCACCAGAATCAAGCACTGATGTTGCATTGAGACACATCAGCGCCAATGGACTAACCACTGAATAAGGGATGAAACACACACTATATTTGAGACCAAGCTTGGAGGTAGGAAAAACTGATTCTACCCCTGCTATATGGAGATGAATGATGTTTTTCTTTAGGGGGAAGACATCTTCAGGACATTACTGAGCAAAGGGCTGGTATTCCTGATCCATGAGGACAATCAGAAAAAAGAGGATATTGTCACTTTAAAAAGAAAAAAAAAAGTCTCCTGGAGTCTTCTTCATCTGATCCCAGCTACAGGCACCTGCTGCTGTTTGCGGATCTTGTTGAACAGTTCCATGTACTGAGCCATTGTGTCACCTGGGCTGTAGATGTTGTCGTGCTTGTTGCCAAACACGGATGGGTTTCCAGGAGTGTGATTCCCCATGAAGCTTTGCATGAACTCCATGAGCAGGTTCCAGCAGTCGTTGGCTACCACACATGGGCAGTATTCCACCTGGCAACAGAAACAGGAGCACTGAAGCACGGAGCAGGGGACGGTAACCACACAGGAGACAATTAACTTTGAACCCTGATACAGAACACGTCAATCCTTTGGAGACAAAGGAATATACAATCCTCCTCATATATGCAAACTAAAAGGAGGTGTTTAATTTTTTCCCTCCTTCATTATTTGATAAACAATGAGCCAGCAGCCTGGAAAACATTCAAGGAACTCACCTGAATTTTACTTACAAAAGCAATGGGGACCTGGGAAGTAAAAAGTTATCAGAAAACTGCAGATGCATCATTATTATTAAGTGACCTAAGTACTCCAGGCACAGTGGAGGTTAATGCACTAGCCTTTCACCTCTGCAGACCTTGGTTCAAATACCACTTTGCCCAGGAGGGACTTGGGTCTGGAACAACTAGGATGTTGCGTGTCAGAAATGAGGTGGATTGTTAGATTGTGTGCGTGTGTAAAGAAGAATCAGACAGGTAGCTGTGGAAATGTGCTCAGAACCTGCTACCAACTTCTTCACTGTCACAGGCGTTAAATTTGCTTATTTAAGAAAAAGCAAAACCATCCCTGCAAGCTGACAAGAATGATGAACCACAAATGGGGATCTGATCATTATATCCTCTTATGCATGCTGCTGAACCTCAGGATTCACCAAACCCAGCTTGCCTTACTCGACAGGGGTGAGGGTGAGGGTGTTTATAAGCAGGATTAAGATCAGACATGTTTTTAATTAAACCAGTTTTCCAAAGTACAAGACAGGCAGCTCAAATTGGGTTCCAAACTCAAGTTTGGTATAAAACAAGCTTCTGCTAAACCCAAGATCAATAGAAATAAATAAATTAAATTTAAATAAATAAATAAATTTAATGAAGATATCCTATCTCCTAGAACTGGAAGGGACCTTGAAAGATCATTGAGTCCAGCCCCCTGCCTTCACTAGCAGGACCAAGTACTGATTTTTGCCCCAGATCCCTAAGTGGCCCCCTCAAGGATTGAACTGCTGCTATCATTATGGCAACTGTGTTTATTCTACTGAAATATAATAATGCTATTACTTGAGCTCTGGTTCTATTGACTAGGAATGTTGAAACGCACGTTTAAAGATGTCCAATGAGATGATTAATCAAATATTTGTAAAATAGGATTTAAAAAAGTGTTTAGAAAGAGACACAAAAATCTGGCTCCCCTTTTCCATTGCATCCAAAACAAAACTACTCATCTTCACTTTCAGAGGCGCTTCCTAGCTTAGCACAGCCCCACCTATCCTCTCACACACTACTGAACCTTCAGCATATGCCTCTACTCTGCTAATGATGCCAGTTGTTGTTACCCATTAGTCTTATTTTTCCCCTCAACACCTTTGCACTTTTCCCCATGTCATCTCATACACACTGGAAGATCTCCCCTTGAAAGTCGGCAAAGCCAGGGCATCGTCTTTCAAACTCACCTCTGTCGTGATGCCTACAAAGTACTTGACCATATTTTAGGCAGCTGGTGTGCTAGGACTGATGCTCATGACTCTAATCGCAACACTCTCACTGTTAGACAGGAAGAGCACAAGGTCCTTCTGATCCTACGATTCTGTGATTCTATGTTTCACTGAAGTCAATGAGACTAGCCACCTCAAGGAACAAACAGCCTTACCTCCACAGATATTCCCCGGGCACTGGGCCCCATGGTAACAGTGCCAACCTTCACCAAGAAGTCACAGTACTGGTACCGCGTACCCCGGCTCTCTATCTTGTTTGCCTTGGCGTTTTGGAAAAAGCCTTTCAGTTTCACCATCAGGACATCAAAGTTGGCATCTGCTATGAGGCAGGGGCCGTTTTCAAAGAGAGCGAAACAGCTGAGGGGATATTCAGAGTTATGCATCACGTACATCAGCTTGCCAGCCTGCCCTGGAACAAGAGCAACGGTATTTTAACTGTAGAAATGATGCTTCTTCCCTATTGCGTGCTTTCAAGAAGAAACATCTGTTAGAATCAACAAAGACAAGGACAAAAGAAACGCTATTTCAGGATTTCTGTATTCCTCATGAATGTTTAATCTGATTCTGGACACTGGGTGTTTGGGTTTGTTTTATGATCTAAAAACAAAACAAAAAAACCTCAGGCAGGTACATTAACGTTTCTGCCATTCCAGAGCACATCCTGATCTCTGTATTTCCTGTGCCCACTGAGATGTATGAGCCCCAAACTCAAATTTCTAAACATGTTTTGCACCAATTACTCAAGAGAGCCATCTGACTGCTAACTTTACTGCTGGGTTTCCATTTACCAATTCACTCACTCATACATACATATGTCAGCTTGGGAAATGGGATATTTTACTGGGGAAGGGAGGTGGGAACTGTCTACTGAACTGAAGATACTTAATGTCTAATAAAGAGAGCACATACTGGATGCCCTCCACTCTTTGTAAAAAGAGAGCTCAACTTGAACAAATTCAATATTTGGAGCCAGATTTCCTTTAACATTCCATATGAATGGATCCAAACACTGACCCACCACGATGAATTCTCAGCAACTTTACTCCTGAGGGGCACCGTCAACTCATGTTTGGGCCAAAATTTAGGCACTGGGGAAAAACTAAGAATCCTTCCAACACTTCTACAAAACTGAACACAAATAGGAATTTTATTTTTTTTTTTAAATCCCAGTGGAAACATTTTTTAGACAAATAACCTCTGCTCCACTCCTGCAGTACACACAACTCAAAACCTGTGGCGCTGAGACAGAAACTGACTAGAGACAAAAGAGACCTTGATTTACACTGCCCAAGATGAGAGAAGGGCAAAATGTAAATAAAGAGCATGAACAGGGATGAGTACATTAGATTTCTAATATTCTTTCTGCTTTAACAATCTAAGGGCCAGACTGCGAAAGAGCAGTTATACAAACAGCCCCAGTGAACTCAACGAGTAATTCCTCGTGCACAAAAGGGGGTTCCAATGGGGCTTGAAGGCATTATAAATAACATAGGGCTAGATTGTGACTTGCATTGTACATCCCTGCAAGGGACGTTAGGGGAAATAAAGAATCCCCCTTGCCCATGTAGATCCTGGGTCTGGGCACCTGCTTACTGTCCTTGTCTATCCCTGGAGCAGGCGTACAGGCGGATAGGTGGAGTCTAGTCTTAACTCTCATTCACTCACCAGTGCAGCGGAGTGGGGAGATTACGTGGTATGGTATCATACTTTGTGCTAGCACAAGCCAGCAGCAAATCACTACCACCTCAGCCCAGAGTAAGAAGGCACCACCAGAGGAACTGAGACACAGATGTGAGAGTGACTCTGTGCATGTGAATCCCTGCACCCATGCGGAGTTCACTGAAGGCCATCTGGGTGCAGGGGTATGTCCATGTGTGGCCAATTGCTGATTGGGGCCTATCATGCTTTCCGGAAAAAAAAAAACATCCTGAAGATTTAGGGATCCGACAAATGAGAATTTACACACACAGCTGTTGCTATTATAGAGCCATACAGTTTAAGGCTAGAAGGGACCACCAAGTCATCCTGTCTGACCGCCTGTATTTCACAGGCCACCACACCACCCAGCCACCCACACACCAAGCCCAACAACCAGAATTAGACTCTTAATGAGAGCTTAACGCCAGAAATGCCATACCACATAGCCTTTACTTAGCTGTGAAAGGAAGTTCTTTTTTAAGTATGTTACATAGGAAAAATACCCAGAACTATATTTTTGATCACTGTTGATTCATTAGCCAATGGGGCACGCCATCAGCAGAAAGCTGTTTTGGGTATTCAAGGAAAAGTGGACGCTTTATAACTGGTTCACATGGGGCTTTAGCACCAAGAACTATGATACCGTGCAGCTGCCTATATAAAGAACTAGCCCTTTGGCAGATTCCTGCAGACAAGACTTCCCTCCGTGTAAATCACAAAAAAATCAAACTTCTGTTACATTTCTTACAGGCAAACAGCTTGGAAGTGATCAGCAAAATCCAACAGCAGCGCAAGGTTGCAAGAAATACCTTTAGCCAGAGAGCCTAGTGTTCACAGAGCACTCTGCATAGGCAACAGTGAAGCCATGCACATTCCCAGACCAGACAGAAACGCGGTGGCACAGGCTCACTGCTGACCTCTAGAGACACTTATAGTGAAGAAGTGGGGTTTTTTACCCGCGAAAGCTTATGCCCAAATAAATCAGTTAGTCTTTAAGGTGCCACCGGACTCCTTGTTGTTTTTGTAGCGAAGCTGTAACACCATGACAGTTGAAGGTGAGACTAGTTGCTTGAGTCGCTTTTTTTAAGCACTCTGTAGTCCACATGCTCACTCAGATTGTCTTGAAAAAGTGCCGTGCATCATGAGGAACCAGGGTAGGGCTGGGGGGCTAAATTTGAAGTTGTTTAAGAAAGGGTGTCCTGAGATACAGCCCCACTTAAAAAGAGTCATGACACCATTCTATGGTCTCCCTAGGAAAACTGTCCCCCCAGTCATGCCCCCCTCAGTACCACCACTTCCTCAAAGAACAAGGGAAATTCCCTACTTAAAATCCTTGTTAATAGTTAAGGTTGACCAGCATTTCCTTGTACCCTTGCAGAATGACAAGTGGAAGGACAGATTATTACTGTCTGTAACAGCAGGTTTGGGGCGTCACTCAAAGAGGGCAGTATGAAGGTTGCAGGACTGGCGAGTACCGTAACTCTGTACTTCCTGGTTTTCAGCAGTTTAAGTACAGATGCACTCAGAAGGTACGAGGCATCCCAGGTCAGTCTTAACTCGGTGTTAATGAAGCTTTTGCGGAGTGAATCATAATCTTTATTGATGTAACATCTTTCATCCAAAGATCACCAAGCATTTTATTATCAGCAGTCAAGCCATCCAACCCCATGTGAGGTAGGTCAGTATTGTTATGTACATTTTAAACATAGGGAGAATAGAATGCATGGATTCTGAGAACAGAATCCATGCATCTGGTCCCTATTTTACTCTTCTTCCCTACAGCTACCACCAAGTTATTGCAGTAGTGACACCCTGAATAACTGGAGAAAAGAAGGGGGTGGGGGAGCATTAGTGGGATTGAGACTCAACCTCAGAGCTGGCATTAGATGTCCTTGTCAGAAAATAAGAGAACAATTACTTCCCTGAACATTATTCGAATTGCGTTATACCAACCCCAGCGATCAGCCTTAACGATCGCCACAGGGCGCTTTGATCACTCCATGAAAGGACGTGAAATGCAGACCTTGGTTGCCCATGGTGGAGGCAGCGGTGTGGTAGGTCTCACAGTCCACACAAAATGTTCCTTGTTTCTCTGCTCCCAGCAGCTCCAATTTCCTTGTTAGGATTTCAACTGTTTGCTGGACGCTCTTCCCCTCTGCCACGGGCATCTGAGACACACTGTCATAGAAGACAAGGAAGCAAAAGAAAAGATTCAGTAATCGCATACATAGAGATATGATAACCAACTCAGAATCAATTTCAGCCAATGTACTTATAAAGTCTAGAATAGAGATTAAAAGCCAACATACATGATAGTTATCTGATCTGTAGAGCACTTGCATACTTGACTCATTCACTTAAAGGCCAGAAGAGAGCATTGTGATAGTCCCGTCTGACCTCTTGACTAACACAGGGCAGGGAACCTCACCCAGTAATTTTTCTATCAAACCCATACACTTCTTTTTGAGCTATAGCACTGAGCTAAGACATCCAGCCATTAAAGCAGGGGTGGGCCAACTCTTTGGCCCGAGGGCCACATCTGGGAATAGAAACTGTACAGCGGGCCATGAATGCTCACAAAATGGGGGTTAGGGTATGAGAGGGGCTGAGGGCTCTGGTTGGGGGTGCAGGCTCTAGGGTGGGGCTGGGGATGAGGAGTTTGGGGTGTAGGAAGGTGCTCTGGGCTGGGATCAAGAGGTTCGGAGGGCAGGAGGGGGATCAGGGCTGGGGTAGGGGCGCAGGGGTGGCGGCTCAGGGGTGCAGGCTCCGGGCGGCGCTTACCTCAAGCAGTGGCATGTTCCTTCTCCGGCTCCTACATGGAGGCACAGCCAGGCGGCGCTGCACGTGGCCCCATAATGGCCGGGAACTGCGGCCAATGGAAGCTGCAGGGGCGGTGCCTGGGGACGGGGCAGCGTGCAGAGCTGGGCCCCCTGGCAGCTCCTACACATAGGAGCCGGAGGCAGGCCATGCTGCTGCTTCCAGGAGCTGCGTGGAGCGGCCCCATACCTTGCTGGAGTGGGGCAAGCCCCAGACCCCACTCCCCAGCGAGAGCTCAAGGGCCAGATTAAAATGGCTGGCAGGCCAGATGCAGCCCGCGGGCCGTAGTTTGCCCACCCCTGCATTGAAGAGATGGGTCAGGAGCAGGATTTGAACCCACAGCTCTACAGGGAAGCTAGAACACCCAGGAAAGGATAAGACAAAGCTTTGAATGTGGCCTGTTAGACCATTCAGCCATCCCAATCCAGCTGTGACAGGCATTTAAGAAAACCCTAAGGCAGGCAGAGCAAACATAACAGGCATTGGCACCATACTAAGTACCACTGCAATGGGTGCTGGCCAAGTGCCAGGACAGATGGGACACTGTAGAGATAAATTTTCCTTGTCACCTTATAAACATATAAAATAAGCATCACACAGAAGGTTTTACACAAGGTTTTTGCTCTGTTACACTGGTAACTCCAGATAGCCTGTGGTCAAACGTGCTCTTGATGTCCTTCGAGCTCTCCTATTTCCCTCTTGAGCAGTATAAAGCCTTGATTTCCGGTTTTTAAATACATGTCCTCCATACCCTTATTGCCCATTGCAATATTTTCCCATTATGTTATATTACCAGCTGCAATATTGACATAGCTTGTTGAAGCCTAACGAAGAGAGGGAAGAGTATCTTCGCAGGCAGGCTTGCTCACCTAGTGAGGAGGGCTTTAAACTAGGTTTGCCGGGGGACGGTGACCTAAGCCCTGAGGTAAGTGGGATACCGGGAGGAAACACAAGGAGGAGGGTGCAATGGGGGGGCTCCTGATTCATACTGAGAAAGCAGGGCAATCGGCTAGTTATCTTAGGTGCCCGTACACGAACGCAAGAAGCCTGGGAAACAAGCAGGAAGAATTGGAAGTCCTGGCACAATCAAGGAACTACGATGTGATTGGAATAACAGAGACTTGGTGGGGTAGCTTACATGACTGGAGCACTGTCATGGATGGGTATAAACTGTTCAGGAAGGACAGGCAGGGGGGAAAGGTGGAGGAGTTGCACTGTATGATTGCTTAGAGCTCCAGTATGAAACTGGAGAAAAGTCTGTGGAGAGATTTTGGGTTAAGTTTAGAAGCGAGAGCAAAAAGGGTGATTTTGTGGTGGGCGTGTGTTATAGACCACCGGACCAGGAGGATGAGGTAGACAAGGCTTTCTTTGAACAGTTAACTGAAGTTTCCAGAACACAGGCCCTGGTTCTAATGGGGGGACTGCAATCACCCTGGCATCTGCTGGGGGAGCAATACAGCAGTACACAGACAATCCAGGAAGTTTTTGGAGAGTGTTGGGGACAACTTCTTGGTGCAACTAATGGAGGACCCAACCAGGGGCCTTTCTCCTCTTGACCTGCTGCTTACAAACAGGGAAGAATTGGTAGAGGAAGTAGAAGTGGGTGGCAACCTGGGCAGAAGTGACCATGGGATGGTTGAGTTCACGAGCCTCACAAAAGGAAGAAAGGAAAGTAGCAAAATACGGACCCTGGACTTCAGAAAAGCAGACTTTGACTGCCTTAGGGAACTGATGGGCAGGATCCCCTGGAAGGCTAATATGAGAGGGAAAGGAGTCCAGTAAAGCTGGCTGTATTTTAAAGAAGCCTTACTGAGAGCGCAGGAACAAACCACCCCGATGTGCAGAAGGAATAGCAAATATGGCAGGCAACCAGCTTGGCTGAAGAGTGAAATCTTTAGTGAGCTTAAACACAAAAAGGAAGCTTACAAGAAGTGGAAACTTGGACAGATGACTAGGAAGGAGTATAAAAATATTGCTCAAGCATGCAGGGGTGTAATCAGGAAGGCCAAGGCACAACTGGAGTTGCAGCTAGCAAGGGATGTGAAGGGTAACAGAAGGGTTTCTACAGGTATGTTAGCAACAAGAAAAAGGTCAGGGAAGGTGTGGGACTTTAATGAATGGGGGAGGCAACCTAGTGACAGATGATGTGGAAAAAGCTGATGTACTCAATGCTTTTTTTGCCTCAGTCTTCACAAACAAGGTCACCTCCCAGACTGCTGTCCTGGGCAATACAGTATGGGGAGGAGGTGAGCAGCCCTCTGTGGTGAAAGAACAGGTTAAGGACTATTTAGAAAAGCTGGACATGCACAAGTCCATGGGTCCAGATCTAATGCATCCGAGGGTGCTGAGGGAGTTGGCTGATGTGATTGCAGAGCCATTGGCCATGATCTTTGAAAACTCGTGGTGATCAGGGGAGGTCCCGGACAATTGGAAAAAGGCAAATATAGTGCCCATCTTTAAAAAAGGGAAGAAGGAGAACCCGGGGAACTACAGACCGGTCAGCCTCACCTCAGTCCCTGGAAAAATCATGGAGCAGGTCCTCAAGGAATCCATTTTGAAGCACTTGGAGGAGAGGAAGGTGATCAGGAACAGTCAACATGGATTCACAAAGGGCAAGTCATGTCTGACCAACATGATTGCCTTCTATGATGAGATAACTGGCTCTGTGGATACGAGGAAAGCAGTGGACGTGATATATCTTGACTTTAGCAAAGCTTCTGATACAGTCTCCCACAGTATTCTTGCCAGCAAGTTAAAAAAGTATGGATTGCATGAATGGACTATAAGGTGGATAGAAAGCTGGCTAGATTGTCAGGCTCAACGGGTAGTGATCAACGGCTCAATGTCTAGTTGGCAGCCGGTATCAAGCGGAGTGCCCCAGGGGTCAGTCCTGGGGCTGGTTTTGTTCAACATCTTTATTAATGATCTGGATGATGGGATGGATTGTACCCTCAGCAAGTTCACAGATGACACTAAGATGCAGGGAGAAGTAGATATGCTGGAGTGTGGGGATAGGGTCCAGAGTGACCTAGACAAATTGGAAGATTGGACCAAAAGAAATCTGATGAGGTTCAACAACGACAAGTGCAGAGTCTTGCACTTAGGACGGAAGAATCCCATGCACTGCTACAGGCTGGGGACTGACTGGCTAAGCGGCAGTTCTGCAGAAAAGGACCTGGGGGATTACAGTGGACGAGAAGCTGGATATGAGTCAGCAGTGTGCCCTTATTGCCAAGAAGGCTAATGGCATACTGGGCTGCATTAGTAGGAGCATTGCCAGCAGATAGAGGGAAGTTATTATTCCCCTCTATTCGGCATTGGCGAGGCCACATCCGGAGTATTGCATCCAGTTTTGGGCCCCCCACTACAGAAAGGTGTGGACAAATTGGAGAGAGTCCGGCGGAGGGCAACGAAAATGATCAGGGGGCTGGGGCACATGACTTACGGGGAGAGGCTCAGGGAACTGGGCTTGTTTAGTCTGCAGAAGAGTGAGGGGAGATCTGATAGCAGCCTTCAACTACCTGAAGGGGGGTTCCAAAGAGGATGGAGCTCGGCTGTTCTCAGTGGTGGCAGATGACAGAACAAGGAGCAATGATCTCAAGTTGCAGTGGGGGAGGTCTAGGTTGGATATTAGGAAACACTATTTCACTAGGAGGGTGGTGAAGCACTAGAATGGGTTACCTAGGGAGATGGTGGAATCTCCATCCTTAGAGGTTTTTAAGGCCTGGCTTGACAAAGCCCTGGCTGGGATGATTTAGTTGGTGTTGGTCCTGCTTTGAGCAGGGGGTTGGACTAGATGACCTCCTGAGGTCTCTTCCAACCCTAATCTTCTATGATTCTACGATTACAAGCCCAACTAGATCCCTGACCGAACATAACCCAGCTCCCTCTTTGCAGTCCCTGAGCAGCAGCATCTCTTCACACAACGCACAGTCAACCTGTGGAACTCTTTGCCTGAGGATGTTGTGAAGACCAAGACTATAACAGGTTCAAAAAAGAACTAGATAAGTTGATACAAAATAAGTCCATCAATGGCTATTAGCCAGGATGGGCAGGGATGCAAAACCATGCTCTGAAGTGTTCCTAGCCTCTGCTTGCCAGAAGCTGAGAATGGGCGACAGGGGATGGATCACTTGATGATTCCCTGTTCTGTTCATTCCCTCTGGGGCACCTGGCACTGGCCACTGTTGGAAGACAGGATACTGAGCTGGATGGACTATTGGTTTGATCCAGTATGGCTGCTCTTATGCTCCACACCCTCCTGAACAAGGATCCTGCCTCACCCGTGTTCCTCTCTGCTGGGTGCCTTCTCCCATTATCCCCACCGGGCCTCATGTGACGATGACCAAGCGGGTGCAACATGGTGACGCTAGCTCGAACAGTCAGGCAGCCCCAACAGCTCGAACAGCAACGAGGAACACAGGCTGAAGAAGCTGCCACAGTACACTCCCAGCAAGAATCAATGCAGTCTGAATAGGCACCCGTGAGCTCATCCTGCAACAGAGCACCTCCTAAGGAACTAACCTTTCAGGGCTCGGTGCAAGGAGCCCCCCCCGCAATGATGGAACCTAACCTGCTGTAGCAGAGCTGCTCCTGGCAGGCACCAGTCTACAACCATCGTGCAGTCACATTCATTGCAAGTAAATAAAGACCCAACCACTGGCATGCTTTTTAACCACGCAACATAGAAAGTCCTACCAGGTGACTCCCATGCTTCTTGAAGTCTTCACGTAGGGTTGCACTGGTCCCTATGGAGGAGAAGGAGGCTCAGCTGATACTATGCAGTCTTTCAAATATATTTGCAGCAGAGACTTATATATAGATGTGTGTGTGTGTCTGTCTGTCTCTCTCTCCTGGGCAGGAAGCAGATTTGCTAGCCCAGCAGCCCCTCCCTGTCCTCTACTATCCCAGTGAAACGCAACAAGCAGGAAATGATGTCATCAAGAGGGGAGGATACGAGTCTCAGGCCAGGCCCCCTGCCTCTCTGTAGGTCACGGTGCTACTTACCGCCTCCTGGACGCAGATCAGTTACCAAAGATTGTGTCAGGTTTCAGAGTGGGAGTAGAGACTGCTTGGCACGGGACTGCAGAACCAGGGGACACAGAAGAACAGGAGGAAAGAATTCTTGTGTCAGTGCTCCCCAGTGTTTCAGGAGGAAATTGACAAAGGCCTGAGGGAAACACATTGCAAACTCCCAAATAAATCTGTTAGTCTTTAAGGTGCCACCAGACTCCTTGTTGTTTTTGTAGATACAGACTAACACGGCTACCCCCTGATACTTGACACATTGCAAACTCCTTCATCATAAAGAAGGCAACATTTAGGAGGGGCAGCGCTTTAAAAGAGTTATTGAGCCCCTTCGTTTTCAGTTTAAACCGTTTATTTACCGAATAAATCCTGGGTTTTACAAAAAGTATTATTCATTTTTTTCTGATTTTCACCCTACCTGTGTACCAGTCAAATATATATTAAAAAGTTGTTTTATTAGGAAGTACAATACATGGCATGAGATATATGTGTTGTGATAATACATTAGTCTGTGTGTATATGCAAAGCTGCCTGTTGAAGTAAGGCTATGTATTAGTCTAGAACAGGGGTCGGCAACCTTTCAGAAGCGGTGTGCCGAGTCTTCATTTATTCACTGTAATTTAAGGTTTCGCGTGCCAGTCATATATTTTAACATTTTTAGAAGGTCTCTTTCCATAAGTTTATAATATATAACTGAACTATTGTTGTATGTAAAGTAAATAAGGTTTTTAAAATGTTTAAGAAGCTTCATTTAAAATTAAATTAAAATGCAGAGCCCCCCCAGACCGGTGGCCAGGACCTGGGCAGTGTGAGTGCCACTGAAAATCAACTCGCGTGCCGCCTTTGGCACGCGTGCCATAGGTTGCCTACCCCTGGTCTAGAAGATACACACAATAAACAAACAGGCACGCACGCAAGCTCTGAAGTGCGTGCACATCTGAACATACTGATGAATCTCAGTCCCACCAAGTACACATTTCAAGCTGTTAGCAGGTTTAAAGATCTGACACACCTTAAACTAAAATGTTAAGAAAAAGAAAATCTCTTAGAATATGTTTCAGAACACAAGTATTCAAAAGTTTTAATAAAAAGAGGAGAAAAGGATGGTGTGGTCTCAGTATTAAATGTAAATATTTATAGGCTACTAGTTCTAAATCTACAACAGTAAACTGTTTATTCAAATGAAAAGTTTTATTTGGGGATTAGAGAGCTATTGTTTTCTTAAACTCAGAGGTGGCATTGTGTTTTGAGTTCTGTTTTAGTTCTGCAGCAAACCACATTGAATTCCATTCATCAAAGCATTTATCTACTGAATATCTTTTCCCCGTCCTTCCGTCCACCAAAATAAACCCAGATATTTACCCAGAAAATTTATTGTTTTTTTCCACTGATTTCCACCTGTTTTTGTTGCTGTAGTAATAAACACCAAAAATTCCTGAGAATAAATAAAATAAAAAACAAAAATGAAAGGCCCTAAAGGTTAGACAAGTAACCAATATCCCCTGTCCCTCCACCAATTTCTTCCAGCCTAATATATCTCAATGGAGTTAATAGGTGGGTCCAGCCCTTGCCTCAATACAGTAAATCCACCTTCTCTCTCTGCTGCTTTGAAAGCTGAACTCGCTCTGAATGATGAAGGACTCTGTAGGATGAAAGACTCTGCCTTAGGAGAGGTTCCTAGAAGGCACTGTAAAATAGGACGGCTGCACCTTTAAGAGCCGAGCCTTGAGACAGGGCTGATTAGGCTGTTGCCAGTTTTGGAACGGAAGGAGTCGCAAAGTTCCAGGAGCGCATGCGCTTTGGTGGCACCTCTCCAGCCGCCCCCCCTTCCCTTGCGTACGCAACGCACACACAGGCCGCACACGTGCGCTTTCTCGCAGGCCAGGGAGCGCGAGCTGGGGGATCAACATGCCTAAGGTCAAGCGGCGGAGGGGCACCGGGGGCCCAGGGGAGGCGGCCAGGAACGTGTCCCTGGCCGAGCAGATCATACAAGGGGACTCGGTGAAGCCCACCACGCGGGTGAAGAGGCGAGGCAGAGGCGGGCAGCATGGCGGTGGGGAACAGGAGGACCAGTACGTGGATGAGAAACTGTCCCGGAGGATCCTGGAGCAGGCTCGGATCCAGCAGGAGGAGCTGGAGGCCGAGCACTGTCCTGGCAAAGGAACCGAACCGAAGAAGGAGAAGACCACGGTGCTGGGTGAGTGGGGACAGACCCGGGGACTGAGCACGTAAGAGGGGTGGGGCTGGGAGTGGGTGGGGTGAGCTGGGCTGGTTTTCTAGCCGTTGCTTGGGGTGAACGCTGCTCCTTATTGAAGCGCAGAGCCAACTTTAAGCACACCAGCAAAGCGAGCACACGGGTGGGCTCTGTCACTTATTAACGAGCCTGATCTCTGCTTGTCAGTTTCGGCTGGGTGGGGACAACCCCCCACCCACCCTCTGTTTCCCTTTGATATAGCAGGTTTGATGGGGAAGAGAAGAACCCCCTGCTAAATGCTCATGGGATTTCTCTCTCCACCCTCCCAGTCCCTGAGAGTCCGAGTATTAAAAGATAGGCCTGGGTAGATATGCTATGGTATTGTGTTAAGGTCTTTCCCACTTTTCCCAAGGACGTCCCAGAAGGCTTCAGGAAGTGGTGTTGGCAGTTCAGTAGGTGGCAGTGCTCACCATAAATCAGTTTGCAACAAAAGTCCCCGCATAGTGGAAGGGGGCATTGTGCTGCCTTGGCTGGTGCCTTTCAGATGAGATGTAAAACCGCGTTCTGGCTCCTGATGGTGCAGCACAAGTTATAGGTGTGTTCACCTGGGTGCCTCGGCTGAGTTGTGTCACGGGAAGGCATTTTGTCTCCCTGTGTTTCTCCTCCTCCACTTTTATCCACCTGTCTGTATACTTAAACAGCCCTCATCGCTATAGTATCTGACATCTCACAATCACGAAGGGATCTGATCCTGTCAGCACCTCTCAGACAAAGGGAAGTATCGTTCCCATTCAACAGCTGCTCAGAGAGCTCTAGGGACGTGCCCGAAGTCACACAAGAAATCCGTGGCTGACTCAGGAACTGAACCCAGGTTTCTTGAGTTTTAGTCCAGTGGTCTATTCAATAGACCATCCTTTCCCTAGGGTACGAGGTTCTTCCTCATTTCCTGTCCCAAATCATATATTGTTTTTTACGGTACATTTGACAGCACATAGTGTTGAGTCCGTTTAATGGTCACTTAGGGCCAGCTTTTTAGAGGTAGTGGAGTTGGGCACCTTAATACCTTTTACAATGTGAGCCTTAGTCTGTGACCCTGCAAATACTTACACATGCGAGTAGTTGCATTAAAGCGTGAGTATAAAGTTCAGTATGTGTTTGCAGGATCAGGGCCTCAAGTCAGCTTTCTCTGGGCTTGTGTGATTTCTTCCTACGACAACAGGAGAGAGAAAAATAATAATAATAATAAAAAAAAAGCCATGGTTAGAATCCCACAAAAACGAGCAGGAGAGACGTAGGCACATGTGTAGGACCTGAAACTGCTTTTAACTCTTTAGTTGATGAAGCTTCAAGTTAGCGGAATAATTTTTAATTGCACGGCTGTTCTCCAACCTTATTGGTTGATCCTGGTAGTTAATTAGGCAATTGGCAGAGGATAAGCAATTCTTGGGCTTGGATGGAAATTCTGACTGTCCCTTCAAATGGACTGCCCCGGGAAGTCTCTGGTGCCCCTTCCCATAGTGGGTGTTTGACTACTGTTAGAAAAGGGCTTCTGCAAATTCACCTCACTAGCCACATGAGAGAGTTGGAGATCAGAGTGTGGAGAGCTGAGTGGAATGCACTTGTTCAGCTGTATCTTTGCAGGCAAGTTGCTCTGCCCCCTGACTTGTCCAACCTTAACTGTGTCTGGTTTATTTCAGGGTCTGGATCACACGACAGGGACTCTGACGCAGAGGATGATGAGTGGCCCACACTGGAGAAGGCTGCTGCATCCATGGGAAAGGGGGAGTACTGTGAGGAGGTGACGGTGGACCCTGAGGATGAGAGAGCCATTGAAATGTTCATGAACAAGAATCCGCCGCTAAGGTAAGAAACAAACCCCTGAGCCATGGGATATAAGTGTTTCTGTACTGTGGGCAGCGCCTCCTGCAGCCACACAGCATTCAAATAGCGTTAAAGTTCAGAACAGCACTTCGAAGAGGTTAACTGATCTCTGGGAGGTGGGTTTGGTTAAAGCTCTGTCATTCTTCTATAGCTGGAGAGATTGAAGCATAGGGGAGAATTGTCTTGCTCAAGCTCATGAGGCAAGTCTGAGGCAGAACTAGGAATAGAACCCAGGAGTCCTGACCCCCTGTGATCCAAGCAGTAGATAATGCTTCATTTCCTCTAAAATGACACATGCACCGTAGTAACTCCTATTACTGTAACGCCTAGAGAGAGGCCCAGCTGAGATCAGGGTTCCCTTTGTGCTTGGCGCTGTACCCACAGTCAGTAAGACAGTCTCTACCCCAAAGAGATAAACACCCTACATAGACGAGAGATAAAGGATAGGGGCGGAAACAGAGGCACAAGGAGAAGTGTCACCAAGCAGGCCACTGGCAGAGCGGTCTTCAAGTCCTCTGATTCCTATTGCAGGGCTCAGTCCCCTAGGCCCTGCTACCTGGTTTGCCAAGGAACACGCTGATGCTCTTCTATGCGAGATACAAGCTCTACATAGTTTCCTTCCCCTGTGTCTGCCAGGCTCACGCTAGCCGATATCATCATGGAGAAGATCACGGAGAAGCAGACAGAGGTGGAGACAATGATGTCGGAAATATCGGGCCACCCCATGCCTCAGCTGGACCCCCGCGTACTGGAGGTCTACAAGGGTGTCCGAGAAGTAAGAGCAATAGTATTTATATAGCAGCATCCACCTTCAAAACGCTGTCCCTCTGTGAGGAGCTAGGTCGAATTGAGCCCAGCTGCTCCAGCAGCCAGTATTCGTAAGCATTGTGGCTTGTGTCTTTATCCTCATGGCTTGTGCTGAAAAATATCGTCTCCCACTGCTGACGTGCAGCCATCTCTGGGGCAGCACATGACAGCTGTCACTGTACAGCAGTGCTGTGTAGCACTTCAGGGTAATTAAGGAGATTGCAAACTCTGCAGGGTCGGAGGTTTCCATCCTATCGTTATATCCGCAACAGGCAAAAAAAACCGTGGGGCTGTTAATTATACTCTTATGTTGAGAGACTTCTTACTGCTCAGCTGGCGGTGAGTGAGTGCATTCGAGAGCTGACTTTAAAATTCTCTTACGTCCAGGAGCCCTGAGAAGCATGTGAGGCTGTGAATGGAGGGGAATTTCAGTATGATTAGTTAGTGTTCACTAGGAATAGACTCCTTCTCTGCAGGCTTCCAAATAATATAACTGCTGTTTACACTGCATCTTTCATTCAAGGAGGATGCAGAGAAGGGGGGAAATTAGGAAACTACAATAAAGGAGAGAGGCTCCTGCAGAGAAGACCCTGACACCAGGGGAGTTGAGAAGTGAGAACTAGAAGGCTGAACTGTAGCCAGGTAAACCTGGGAGTGACTGTTGAATTAGAACCCAGCACCGGGAAGGAGGGATGGGGACTTTCTAACTAAGGGGAAGAGACACTGAATGGGGATTGGGGTCTAGAAGGCCAAATTCCTGCTTGACGAGAGAGAGGCTTTGAATTGGGACCCAGCTCTAGGAAAAATGGCTGGGTATTTCCTACCTAAGGGGAGAGACACTGAACTGGGGCCTGGGATAAATTGGACCACAGAAGGCCAATGTTTCAGTTCGCTTTGGATTGAGTGAGGTGTTAAGGGGCCTTGAAGAGGGGAACAGAGGCAGGGTGCCGAAGAGTGACTTCCAGCCATGAGGAGGCAGCTGTCCCTGTTAGTCACACATTGAGTTAGTAACGGTACTCCGCAGTCCTGGCTCTCAGGTCCCTGTTCTGACCACTAGGCCACATTCCACATACTTTTTGTTTTAAAGGTGCTGTCCAAATACAGGAGTGGCAAACTCCCCAAGGCATTTAAAATCATCCCAGCACTGTCAAATTGGGAGCAGATCCTTTACATCACAGAGCCAGAAACATGGACTGCAGCTGCCATGTATCAAGCAACCAGGTATGAGAGAATCGCCGGGGTTTTACTGATTGTGGGTTTTACTGTGGGCTTTCCACGAACACCCGCCATGTCACTGAAATCCTAACCAACCTCTGGCTTTCAGCTTAGCCGAAGGACTGAGGAAGCAAGCCGCTTGCCACCTCAGGAAACCCGTGCTAGTGCTGTGGATCTGGCACTGTTAGAGGGAGAGGAGATTGACTCCATCCTGATCCAGGGCACGGTTGTTCCCGTCAGTGTGTTCTCCATAGCTGTAACCACTCCTAAGTAACCTGCCCTTTAACTTGGCGCTCGTCCTGCCTGCAGCCAGGGTGAGAACTGCAGTGTGTGACACTTGAAGCTGGAAGCGTGTCCGATTTCGATATTACAGGTTCAGATCACAAACTATAAAATGTTACGTAACACTGGTTGTTTTACTCTGGGCTCTGACACGGAGGAGGTGCACAGTCAGGCAAGGCAGTACAGGACTGTAGTCTCTGAAGCTGTAGCTGGAGTCTAATTGAGGAGCTGGAGTACCAGTCTTTAAAAAGAAGCTGTTTAGTCACTTCATTGATTCCCCTGGACTCTGCTACTAAGCCCAGCAGGTAACGCAGAGTGTCATACACTTCTAAGCACTTCTTACCCTAGCTCTCCAAAGCCCTTAGCTGAGCCTCAGGGTCTTCCCCCTCTTGGGAGGGTAGGGCGTATTGTTCCTGCTCTAAATGGGCACAGAGGATCAGTTCACCACGCGAGTCAGTGGCAGAACCCAGGAGTCCTGACTCCTCATCCTCTATTAGGCCACCCCAACCCAGCCTGGATTTCAGCAGAAAGCATGCACACACTGAAACGCTTGTTGGGCTTTTCCTACAGAAGCTTCAAACATGGGGTAACAAACCCACCACCAGCAAAGTAGGATGTGCGCAATGGGAAAGGGAGATCCTCAGGTGGGAGTATTAGACACTGCTTCCTGCTTGACTTCATTGGTGCTGCTGGGATGGGGGCTGAGATTTTAGTTCAATTTCCCATTCCCTCGTTCCTGCCAGGATCTTTTCCTCCAACCTGAAGGAGAGAATGGCCCAGCGCTTCTATAACTTGGTGCTGCTCCCGCGAGTGAGGGATGACATCGCCGAGTACAAGCGCCTCAATTTCCACCTCTACATGGCTTTGAAGAAGGCTTTGTTCAAGCCAGGAGCCTGGTTCAAAGGTGAAAAGAAACCAGGTGGCAGTAAGAGGAGGGCGAGTCTGGCTTGCAGTGCAGTGACCTAGCAGGAAAGGGGCAGGCTGGGTTGTGTAAGCATTCCTTGTGTCACAGCTATGTTAGGAGTTGTTTTCTGGGAGGAGGGCGGTGGAGGACTCAGTTACTTGTTTTCTTTAGCCTTCCAGCAGCGGCACCTTTAACCTTTTATTTTGCACAGTGAACTTCTTTTGTGTACGCAGCACCCCCTAAACGCTCTCCAGAGTTGAACAGCAGCACCAAAGATAGGGAGGGATGCTGAAACCATGAGAGCAAAAGCAAGCGAGGTGCAGAAACCTGCTTGGTTCTTCAGCTGCGGACAAGCAGCCTGTTGAACCAGCAGTGGCTAGATCAGAATATTCAGTTCACTGATATTGGCACCATCAGCTGTATAAGTGTTGCCAAAAAGAGACAGCCCCCTTCGTTACCTGTCAGAGATGGGCGAGATCCATTTGTGGCAGGGCAACCCATCGTTGGGAGTTGATCCCCTGTGTCCATTTGTACTGTCCATTGATGAGGTTGGCAGGGACAAAGAGAGAGTGCAGCCCATCCTGTGCCTCCCGCAACATTCTGCGCCTGGGTTAGGAGTGGGTTCCCAGGGATGCGGCATCGATGCCCCTCTGGAGAGTTCATTCTCTCAGGCTGGACGTGCACGGAGACTGGAATGCACGGGGCAGGGGTCAGTCAGCTGGGGTAGGCTTCAGGCTCTGAGCCCCGCAGGTCCAGCCATCTTGTGTTAAGAGCACTGTTGTCCAACTCTTCCTCCTCCCTCCCTTCCAGGGATCCTGATCCCCCTGTGTGAGTCGGGGACCTGCACACTACGGGAAGCCATCATCATAGGGAGCATTCTTGCTAAGTGCTCGATCCCCGTCCTTCACTCCAGGTAACGTGGAGAGGACTGGGGCCCCAGGGGGAGGATTGGGAGGCAGTAGTTCTCTCCTCAGGGAGTCCCACAGCAATGTCATGGCTCTGCCAGAAAACCTCTCTGGCATTTCACAGAGCTAGGAAAGATCTAGGAGGTCCCACCTACTCCAGCCCAAGGCTGGTCCGTCCAGCGCATCCAGAGCTGTGTCCAGTCCCAAACAATGGGCTTCCGTCACTTCCCTGGGCAGACTGTTCCCATTCTAATGGCTCTCCCCCTTGGCAAGCTTCTGGGCCAAGAGATACTAGTTCAGCCACAGCTCCACGTTGCTGGTAGCTGAGAGTTTCCTAGCTCAGCAGCACAGGAATAGCCCAGAGGCCGTGTCCCTGCTGGGTTATCCCACCTGTTCCAGTGGCAGAAGAGGGGATTTGGTGCCATGCGGGACCAGACCCTTACTGCCACTCTTGATTCTGCCTCTCCAGGGTAGCGAAGCGGGGAGAGCGCTCGGGTCATGCCTGGGCACATAGCAAGATGGCCAGATGCCAGAGATCCGTCTTTGGGTGGGGACTTGACGTCCCTCCGGCTCTGGGAACGCATTTACGCCTGCAGGGACGGGTGGGAGGAGGGTGCGGCCCGCTCTGGTAGCTGATGTGCCATGGGCGTGCCAGCCTTCAATCCCTGGCCCTAGAATAGAGGCGGTGGGGAAGTTTAAAGGCTGCCAGGGGGAAGAGCGATGGTCACAGACTCCAGAAATAAACGTGCTCTGAACTGGGAGAAGGGGAGGCCTTGGCAAAGCCTGTCCTCTTGAAGATGCTACAGGGGCAAGGTGCTTCTTAGTGTTGGAAGGTGCCCAGACCCAGTCGCGGGTGCGAGTGTGACCGACAAGCACCTGCCCCAAGTCCCTTTTCCCCCCCCCCCCCCATGTGCACACTTCAACCTTGCTTCTCCCCCCCCCCAGTGCTGCCATGCTGAAGCTCGCCGAGATGGAGTACAGCGGTGCCAACAGCATCTTCCTGCGCCTGCTTATCGACAAGAAATACGCCCTGCCCTTCCGCGTGGTAGACGCCCTGGTCTTTCACTTCCTGGCCTTCCAGACGGACCGGCGCACCTTGCCCGTGCTGTGGCACCAGTGCCTCCTGACCTTCGCCCAGCGCTACAAGGAGGACCTCTCCTCGGAGCAGAAGGAATCCCTGCTGGAGCTTCTCAAGTTCCACTGCCACCCGCAGATCTCGGCCGAGATCAGGAGGGAGCTGGTGAACTCCAAATCTCGGGACGTGGAAGGGCTGCAGCCGGTGGCGATGGAGTGAGGCTGGGGGAGAGAGGTGGGGACTGCAGGGAGCTGGGGACTCTTTCTGTCAGGGAGAAGGCAGCCCAGAACTTGCCTTATTGCTCATGGCTTGCTGGGGATGCTGTCCCATGGCTGCCTTCTTCACTGGACGAGGATGAGGGGCTCAGCTGGCGAGCTAGATCTTTGGCTGGAACAAGCGAGCGTGTGTCAGTCACTGGGATCCCCCTAGACTCCTTCCCCGTAGCCCAGGGGGCGGATGCAGGCTGTGCTCTTCACCTGGACCTTCCCTGGGAGTTAAACTCTGCAGTGGTGGAAGCTGCCTCAGATCAGAAGATGTCCTTACTGGCCTGACACCAACAGGTGTCTCTGGGAGGGTGAAAGAGCTCTGGGCTGCTCCTGTGTCTGAGAATAAAACCTTTCCCGGGGACATTCAGAGCGTGCTCTAGTGTCTGGTGGAATTGAAAAGATTCAGTTGCAGCTACTTTAAAGGGACAGTCAGGTGGCAGGGAGCCAGCTCCTTCCTCCTCCTGGAAGAGGTGGTGCATTCGGGGGCAGTCACTGAGGGCACGTGCAATCTACTCCAGTCCCTGCTCCGCCAGCACCGCTGTCCCCTTAATGCATGCTGAAGAACTCTTCCCTTCCTCTCGATGCACTGAGCCTGCCTTCTGTCTTCTGTAACTTGTCCCTCGTTTCACTGAGGATAAATTTGAAAGGCAGCCCCGGGTTCCCCTGCGCAGCAGGGAACGAGATTGCGCTCTCCCGCATACATCTTGGTTGCTGGCGGGCGATGCCCTGCGGAAGGATTGGTGTCTGGGTTGGCAGCTGGAGATGTTTCTGTTCGGTGAGCAAAATCAGTCATTCCCCCGCCTGAGGTGCAGTCGGCACCAGGCTGCGTCTGTAGGCAAGGGAAGAGTAATGCATTCGACGGGGGTTTAGCTCCAGGGGAGACGGATGGAGCAGTGGGTTTGTTTGCAGAGAGCTGGCTCCCTCAGGACAGCCACTCACTAGCATGGAGATGACTGAACAATTTGCACAGCTCCCATCAATCCGCTCCGTTGCGTTTAGCAGGAACGGTCACAGGGGAAGGCAGCTACTCTGTAATTACCCAGCTGCACATTGAAAGGAACGCTCTCGGAGTAAGTGATTGATAGTCGCCCGCAAGCCAGGAGGGATGGGGGACAGAAAGGGAAGCCAAAAGCAAAGCTGGGTGTTGGTAGCAGCTCTGCACATTGGTGAGGAGGCAGCTGGGAAGAAGCCACAGACAGGAGGTGACAGAGCCAGGACTCCTGGGTACTGTCTCTAGGTGCAACCTTGGGGACGTCACTTGGCCACACAGCGCGTAATAAAGGGGGAGCGATTATCTCACCGTGTCCTTGGATCACCACCCCACGTAAGCACTAACCATGTCCCTTCGAGTAGGTGCGCTGATGCAGGAGAGCCCAGAAAGCCTGTTTGAACTTTTCCTCTCTCCAATTGGAAGTTACTTCCCTCCCTGCCACCCATGCAGGGGCAGACCGTGGGACTCACTCCAAGGCTAAAGACGAGGCCCTTAACTGATCTGACCCAGCCATTCAGGGCTCAATTGTGATGTGCACTGAACACTGCCACCCCCCCCCGCCGAAATTCTCATTGATTTCAATTGGCTCCTGAGCCACTGTTTCTCCTTTAGAGGAGGGACCTATTCTCTTTTACTGCCGGAGGCAGCTGAGAGGACGTGGAAGGAGACAGGAAGTTTGGGCTTGGCGACTGCCTTTGTCTGGCTCCATACAGCACCTAGCACATTGAGGCCCTGGCCTGATCTGCAATGGGAGTCTCTGGGTGGTCCTGCACTGGAAATAATTAACAGCAGTTGAACTCGCTCCTAGGTCTGAACAAGGGAAGGGGACTGGTTATTTGAAGAGGTGGTAAGAGGAGCTCTCCTGGGGCCTGTCCCCTACTCAGTTGATCCAGAAGATCAGCCAGGGTGAGATTGGCACCTATGCAGGTGTGAGGCTGGCCGCCCTTTCCACGCCCACCCGTTCTACTGGAGACAGCCACAACCTGGAGCTTTAAGAGTGGTGGAGCCATTGTCCTCCGGCTGCTCAGCCTACCTCCTCTGAGCCCTGCAGTTCAGGGTCCAGTCCCCATGCAAGCAAAGCTGAGGCCTTGAAGTCAGTGGAGGCCTTAGTCCTTCCAGGGCAATGGCCTTTATGGCAATTGTCCCCCCAGCAACACAGGAGGCTTAGAGTCTGTGCCCTCGCCTGCTAAGCCAGCTCCTTGTCTAGTTCTCTCTTTGCTCACAGCTGCTCAGAGGCTTTCACACCGCCTTGAACTAAAGGAAGTTGGGGTTGATCTATCTCAGTCCCCCACGAGGTGGCGAAACAGCAGGCAAACAAAGGGGGCAGGTAGAGCAGCTGTCAGAATGGGCCCGATGTAACCCCTGCTCCAGACAGCAAAGGGCAGTTCCTTCCGTGCGGGGAGAGGAGCAATCCTCCCGCTGCTGCTCCTGGCTGCAAGAGGACACGATGCAAAATCATCAGGACGCCTAGGTTTGATTACTCACTCCCCGCAAGCACGCTGAGCCATGCTTGTGACCGGCAGGGATACGTTCTACCCTGCAGGGAGCGGGAAGGCATAAAAGTGCTTTGAGCTCCAGGCTAAAGCCCTGGAGACTGCGGAGTTGGAGTCGGCAGCTGCGCTGCCAGGCATGGCTTGTCCTGGTGGAATCACCTGCTGTGGGGACCCCCTCCCAAGAACAGGGATTACTCAGCAGATCACCAGGGGCTGGCACAAGAGGGAAGGAAAGGCCCTCTCTCACAGGGCAGATGCCAGGCTCCCCAGGCCCTGACCTTAGGGGAAGAGTGTGGTGGCTCCGCTGTGTTTAATACCCTAAAGGGGTTAAAAAAAAAAAAGTTTCTCTTGCTGCTGGAGGGTGTGCTATAGGCTTGGCTGTTACCAGGCAGACTGGCAGGGAGGAAGCAAGGTGCTAAGCTGGCGTTCACGGCAGCCCCACATCATCCTCTGCTCAGGCAGCTAGAGCCCAAACCCTCCTGCTGTCGCCACGCATCCCCGCAGCGCTCTGTGGAAAGTACACGCAACAGCCGCCAGCAGAGCTGAGGAGGGGAGTGTGAGAAAGCAACGTGGCGAGGTGG
The DNA here is from genome assembly GCF_002925995.2 of Terrapene triunguis. Taxonomy (NCBI): domain Eukaryota; kingdom Metazoa; phylum Chordata; order Testudines; family Emydidae; genus Terrapene; species Terrapene triunguis. The sequence goes on along the minus strand of NW_020664549.1, from coordinate 3,532,936 downwards.
TGGCTTTGAAGGGGGAAATCCCCAAATGCAAAGAGCTGAGACAGGGGGAAACCTCCACTTGTCAGCTTGTGGTACCCACTGCTAAACAGTCACTCCAGGGAGCAGCTCGGTGCCTCGCTGCAATGCGCCAGTCACAGCTCCCCAGCGCACCTACTCTGCACCCCCATGCTCTGGCGTGCTCCCCTACCACACTGCAGTGTAGTCCTGCCCTGCCACTCCAACAATCCCACCTCCCACGCCAGGGCACCCCTCCTGTCCAGTGCTCTCTAGTGCATGCTTCTGTGCAGTCACTTCACAGTCCCCCTGATTCAGTCAAGGGGCACAAGCTTTGCAGAGCCGCAATCGCTAGTTAGCTCACCTTCCCCGTGTCACCCAAGCCATGTGCGTCCGTGTTCTGCTTGGCTTTGTAACCCAAAGACTTTCCACCTTGTACCCAGATTTCATGTGGCCCTGACTCCACGTAAAACTGGGACTCTGCTAGCTTTACTTCTTCCTTTGGAGCTGCTCAGTCACGCTAGCATAGCAGGATGATCATACTCGTGCAAAATGCTCCCTGCGAGAATTGCTCTCTGCCAGTGATTCTCAGCATTTTCCAGGGAGGCCCCCATTCCCATGCGGCTGGGTTTTCCCCCCTAACATTTAGCAACAGTTGAATGGCGGGGTGGTCATGACCCTCCAGACGCCTTGTTTGCAACCCTCAGGGAGCTCTGTAAGCTCTGAAAAGTGACTTCCATCATGGGGTTCCCATGTTTGTCCAGATCAAGAATTCACCATTTACATGTAAAAAGCTCCTTTCCCTCCCTCTGTAATAAAACAGGACAACCTGCAAACTCAGCCTGGGAACTGAGAGTCAAGCTGGGTTTCCTCCGTATGCGTTGCCACCAGTCAGAGGTTCTGCACACCACATCCTGCCCTCAGGCCTGGATATTGTCCTTATCTATCACTTAGGCCCGCGGTGACATCTGTGCAACCTTTCACACATGCATGAGGGATTGGCCCCATCATTGAAAGGTAGCAGAATATTCTGCCTGGGATGCACAGGGAGGCGCAGACTCCAGCTCGCTCTCCTGGGGCACTGCAGTATTCACAGCACTAACACCTGCAGCTCACCTCTGCGCTACAGCAGGAGCAGGGCTGTTGAGGACAAAAGGGCCATTTTTGAATCATGCTGAAATTAGGTAATTTGCCTGGAGCCCATCCACCTGGGGCTGCCCCTTTTCCTACACTCCCTGATTTTATCTCCTTCCTTGAGTCATAACAAGTAGATAAGGTGGAGAGAGACTCTAGACTCCTAGTGTAGTTCGCATTCACTCTCCTTGGCGAACGCTAAGTTGTATCTGCTGTACTGAAAACCATTTGGCAAAGATACTTCAGAGAGTCAGTAGATGGTTATAAAGTCACAGTCTTCTACCGTGTGCCCCTCACCAGGCCTTGTTGTCCTGATCCAGGCTTCCTTCCCCCCCTCTCTCCCCCCCAAAAAAAGCTTTTAAATATATATTTCTACCTTGAGCTCTGTCCCACTTTCAAGCTGGAGCCCTGTGTTCATCCAACGACCTCCACGCCGTTACACTGGAGGGGGTCACGTAGCCTCTGACAGGTGCATCAACAAAGCAAGTAACGGACAGTGCAAAATTTGCCCCAGGGGTGGAAGCCTGCATGTTATTAAGGACCCGAGTTACTGGAGTGCCCAAGTCCTGGGTTCTCCCACGTACTCCCGCTAGGGCCTATTGCTGGGGTTCTGATCGTGGGGTAGGGGAGTGTCTTTCTCTAATATACACTTCTGGTTTAGTTGAGCCGCTTCTCAAGTGAGTTTAAGGCCGGTTGATTTTTCACCTCGCCACCATACAAGCTGCTGCTACCGTCCAGGACACCTCACTGAAATCTCCCCCCACCCCAGCTTTCCTCTCACCTGCATTAGAGTCTCAGCTTCAAGACCTTGCCCACTTCCACCCCATCCTCCAGCTTTTCTCTTAATCCAATGTATGCTTATCCCTTCGCCATCCTCTTTGGCTCCTCCCCACCTCTTCTTTATACCTTCTCCCATATGAGCCCTACTGACACTTTGCACTCCCTCCTTCAAACTCGCTTCCTCCCCAGTGTCCTTCAGGAACAATGCACTTCCTGGACAATGGCATGGTAAATTAGCCCACAGCTGAGGAATCAGTCAAACTGTGGATCCCTCAGCTGTGAGCCATGTCTGTCTGAACAAGGTCACCTGCATTTGGTTGGGTTGTAAATTCTGGGCTAGGGATTAGAAAGGAAGAGACAGCTATTGTTTTTGTTGCTGTCAGGAGTAGAAGAACCTGGCTCCAGAGATCTCTTTGTATACAGGGCCGGGCCCCGCTCAGGCACTCAAAAAAGAGACATAATCTGACTCAGTCTTTCAAAGGGGAAACTTTAGATGCTTCACTTTTTTTTAAAAAGTCTTTTATTGCAACATCATATGCTTTCATCTGGTTTCCTAGCCCTGGAATTTCTGCATATGGAGAGTTCAAACAATTTCATTTTTAAATTAACTCATTAATATATATATATATTTTTTCCTTTTATACAAACAGCCCCCAAACATCATGTAATTTCTATCCCCTCCTAACTTTAACAGCTAGCAGAAGTCAGTGGCAGACAGCTTTCCTTTTTGGCAAATCAGGCTAGGCACGGTCGGAGGATGGGTGGAAGGAAAAAGCAGCCTGACAAACAAGACTCTGTTTCTGGTGGCAGCCTAGGAGGGAGTTTTTCCCCCTCTCCTCCCTGGAGGGCGACATAGTCACAGGGTAAGACACCATCAGTGCCCAGAAATCTACGTAAGCAGCAGTGTTCTACCTCCCATCTTAGCAGACAAGAGTCCAGCTGGCTTCTGCCCTTGAATAAAATAGTAATCTGTAAGAGTTTCTCTTATCAAAGCAGCATTTTTTTAAAAACTTTTTAAAAACTAAAACAGGAACAACAACAACAACAACAAAAATCTTTTCTCTGTCCATAAGTGCTTGGAAGTATTTATGGCCTATTTTTTTTGTGTGTGTGTGTATATATCACCTATAAAAACACTCTATATTTGCCCCCTCTCTTGCCCTCACCCTCCTGCTTTTTATTTTTCCAGTTGGATTTGAGACCTTCTGGAGGAGTTCATCGAAATTTAAGACTATAGCAGCACATTCAGTATATACTTAAAAATAAGAGTGGTGTCTGAACTAACTAACTCATCTCCACGTGAGAGCCCTGGTGGCACAGCGGATTGATGGAGGTAGGTGGAAGGATGCTTAAGGCACTGTTTGGAAAGGGAGAGGGGAAGTAGCACCCAGTTTCCCACCAAGAAGTTGCAAATCTTCCATTTCTTCTTCCCTTGTCTGAGCAGTTGGTTAATGCCTCTTGGAGAATGGCAGAAAGCAAAGGCAATTTAAGGTAGTTCAGGTGCAGTGAGTCCAATTCCAACCCTACACCCAGTGAGCCTCACACTAAAGGTCTCCTTCTTTCCAGGGCTTTTACCTTTCGGTACCAGCTCTTAAGACTTATCCCCAAAACAGAGCACTTGCACAAAGCAAGCACAAAAAAACAAGAAGCCAGACCCTTGTTCTCCCTGTTAACAATGACACAAGCAATCCTGCTATTCCCTCCCAGTAGGAGAAACCCAACCAGCCTGGTGTTGAGCAGTGAGGAGATGGATTCACCCGCTCCTCTTATTTTCCTCCAGCTGGCTCCCCATCAACCCGTCTTCTCGGCCCCAAACCAAGCCAACCTGTTGTACTAGGGACTGAGGGCTGCTCCAATGCAGGAGGCATTGGGTGAATGTTTCTTCATCCCAGAAGCCAAGATAATAGAGCTTAATGTGCATGAAGTGCGCACACGGAAGGGTTGGCTGTGCTTGAGGCCAAGGTTCCCTAGGAGACAGCAAACGGCAACGGTGCACCAACTATGTTTCAGACAAACAACCCGAAAAACTCTTTAAAACTGAAGTTAAGCTCTTTCACCCCCTCCCCCGATGTATTTTAACCCCCGCCCACCACAAAACGTTCCCCCCGCCACCATCTGGTGAGGCAGGTTAAGAGTAGGGACAGCAAAGTACTGCCAGATGCCAACCCATCTAGACCTGCTTGAGCCTCCTCTTGCGAGGTCATCACAGCCTATCTTCCCACCTCCCCTCTGATGTTACTGGGCTGTTGGGTGGACAGCTGATGGGTCCTTGCCACCTCAGGTGAGTGGACTGAGTCCCCGGTGCGTTTCAGACGGACGGAATTAATGGGCAGCAGATTCCACAAGGCCTCTCCCTCTCCAGTGCGAGGTCCCGTTCTCCTGGGGCTGGGGGACTATGGGGAAGGGGGGTTCATCACAGGTTGACGTCTGTGACGTCTGTAGGCGTGCTGGTCATGCTGCCGTTCTGGCTGGCCGGGTAGTCGGGAGTCTTCCTGGAGCTGTATTCCTGCTGGGATTGGGAAGCCTGTTTCAGGCTCTCAGCTAAGGCTGCCTCAATCTGCTCTTGACACGCTTTCAGGCAGTCCTGTGAGAGAGGAAAGAAAGAAGACCAGAGGCATCAATTCCACTCTGCCTCTCGGAAATCAGAGAGCCCTGCTGATGTCTCTAAACAGGTGCGGGGCTATATTTCAGGCCTGAGCATCTAAATGGATGGACGAGGCTTAGTCCTAGACAGAGCGTCTCCAACTTGTTTATCTGAGTTTATTCTTTAAGCCCCTTCTATGAAAATGCTCTGCAGTGACTCCACCTCTTCTCCCTACTCTACTGGATTCCCACAAAGGTCACTTTTATGGCCCGCTACGGCGGGGTGCAGGTTGTTCTGGAGCAGTAGGAGAGGTTGGAAAGGTAATTTCCCTAGACAGGACCCCTTCTTCAGCTCCACAATATCATGGCTTTTCCTACTTTTGTTTCCTCTCTCAATGGACGTAAACAGTTCCTGCACTGGTATTTACCTATATTAACACGGAGCAAGGACCTGTGTCAGACTGCACACACGTTAGCCTAAACGCCCGGAGACGTTTTTCAATACTTCAAGAGAGGCTTGTTTCTTTAGTCACCTCGACTTCCCAGCAACTGCCCACATACTCGCTCTCTCTTCCACTTCTCCTTCAGAGCGCTCAGTCTCTGACTGGGCTGCCTAAGCTCTGGTAGGGCCCCAAATCACCGTGGAGTTAAATTAAATCCACCGTTCTTGGTCCTTCATTTCCAACAGAGGACCAAGCTGTGCTGGGGGGGGCGGGGGGGGAATTAGTAAAGTGAGGAACATTTGGGAACAGTCAACTTAACTCCAAGCCTTCCGTGAAAGCTAGACCCAGACTTCTCAGACTCCAGTCAGCTATCCCAATCCAAGGGTCTCATGCGAAGCGATCAGTTTTTGCAGAGGACATTAACACTCTGTTAAGATGCAGGTACGTCTACGTGACGAAGTATGCTCCTCACTAGGCTCTTACACTTTCTATACCATCAGAGAACTTCATCTGATTTTTCCTAGATTCTTCATGCACTGGGAGCACAATACTGCATCTCCTGGCAACACTGTCCAGGATCCTGGCTCCAGTGCAGTACTTGGGGCAAGGGAAATGCCCAGCCTCAAGGAAACATTGAAGCAAGAATGATTTTAATTAGCAGAGCACGGCAAGTATCGAAGACAATCCCCCTAGAGCCTCTGCAGGGTGAGGAAACTCCTCCGGTTTGACACTAGATTGCAGTGACTCACCAGGGTGCTGCACAAGATGCAGCGGAGTCTGGGGCCTCCTGCATCTGTAAAGGGCAGAGGTTGCCCTCTGCCCCCAATTTCTGATGAGGAATGGTGGCATTTTGCACAGGCGAGGGCTGGGGTTCTGGCCAGAGCCAGGCTGGACTCTGGGCCGTCTCTGTTCACAGGATTGTGTCACACATAGAATCTCTTACCAGGAATCCACAACTGGTTCTTAGAAACTGACAGAGGATGTGGCAAACAAAAATAGCAACACCCACCTCCCCTTCCCCAAGTCATTTCCAGTAAGCGTAGCCTCTAGCCTTCTACCCGCAGCAACGAGGCGAAGAGAGCTGTACACGGGGCCCCAGCAACGGCCATTCTAAACCCCCTCTTGGCTAGTTTGCTGCTGTGTTATACCCAGGGCAGGAGAAGGAGAGGGGACAGCTGGCAGGCCATGTCTATGGGCTGCAGGGACGGGGGATAGGCAAGGAGACCCTGGTTCGAGTTCAGCACAGGTCGGCAGTAACCAGAAGCTGCCACTGTTGGATGGCCTCTCTGAATTCGGCGGCTAAGTCTACTAGGAACCGAGACAGAGGTCTGCATCTCATAAAAGCCACCACTGCAATCACCCGCAAAGGGGCTGGTTTCGGCAGAGATGCTACGGACTGTCTAGGGATTAAGAGGGAGCTCTCCTCTGGCTCTCTGGAGGGGCCTTGCATGCTGGCTGAGTATGCTGTGGGATGCTTGCCCTGCCCCCGCAATACCTGTTCTGTAAAGGAGCCCAGAATCTAGGGCTGTCACCTTCCACCAGATGCCTATTTAAAAAATGAGGTATGGTCCCATGCCTTACAGGAAAGGGGGAGGAAGACTCTAACCTGCCCATCTCCCTGTGGATAATGCTGCACACTCAGAATCAAACCTTGTATGGGGCATGTTTACCAGAGAGCAAAGACTTGTTAAGTAGTAAGCGGGCAGCACCTAACCCCTCGGTGATCACACGCTTAAGATAAAACCTTAATACAACCAGGAGTAATGAACCTATTAGATGCTTGAGGTCCCGAGTCCTTATGGCCCAGATACCCATGGCAGGAATTTATCAGCCTGGTAGCAGAGGCAGAACAGAGCAAAGCAGCACAGTCTGCATAACGGTAAGTCATTGCATGTCCTTAATGCCCCTGCAGCACCGCCAGCATTCATGAATTAAGCCTCAGTGGCCATTGGAAGGAGGTTATCATCCTCCTCTATTTAAGCAGTGGAGAAACTGAGTCGCCGGAAGGGGAAGAGACCTGTCCAAGCTCATGGACTGAATCAATGGGGCCCAGGAATCCGAGCTTGGAATCCCACCCCCATCCCCACCTCTCCCTCCGCCCCATCCATTAGAACGCCAGTGGAAGTAGTCCAAAGAAAGGTTACTCCAGCTAGAGAGGACATGGCTGTCCCTTGGGATAGAGACCGTCTTTTTGCAATGTGGCTGTACAGCACCTAGCACAATGGGGTCTTAGGCCAGGAAGGGGGCTCCTAGGTGCTACCGTAATACAAAGAATAAATAACAGCCGCCGAAGCTCAGGAGATGGGCCCTGAAGACAGGATTGGCACGGAGAAGTCGGAAGGAAACCGGGAGGGGGTTGGGAGAAAAGGCTGCGTTGAGCGCACACACCGATGGGGTTACATAAGGGAAGGCAGCCTAGTAACAGCTTTGGGCCTCGGCGACTCCAATGCCCTCTAATCTTTCCTTTGTGTTCCCCCTCGTCGGCCTTTGAAATCTTCCCTGCTTCCCACCTGTTCTCCTTCGCGGGCTTCAATTAACTCTGCTCACAGGGCAGCATTCAGCCTCTGCCCCATTCACAGCAGCAGCTTGAGAGCAGCTGGCTGCAGGCAATTCAAAGTTACTTTTTAAAGGCTCAAACAAAAACCACTGAGCAAATAAAGTGAGCCCCCCCGCCCGGCCCCCCTCTGACAATGCTAGGCTGTGATTATCCCTCTCCCGGCTCCACTACAGCCCCAAACCACCCAATTCCCCAGAGCTGCTATCGGGGGAGGGTAACTAACTCCACGCCAGAGTTCAAGCATTCTGTGCCTGGGCAGATGCAGAGATCAAAGGGGCTGTGGGGGAACAAGGGCTCCCGGGGTCCAGTGCTCGGAGCAAGGGATGATTGAAGACAGGGACCCTGAACCATCCTAGTTCAAGCCCCCCACCTGCTCCCCAAAGGTGCTGAGGGACCAGTTCCCCATACTCCTGCCTTACGGCTCCATGCACATCCGCCTTTGATCAAGAGTCCTGGAATGGCAAGCCGCTTCTGGCTCCCTTCCCGCCCACGCTTAGAGCGGCAGCAATCGGACACTGGCCGAGGTTAGCAGCTGCCGAGCCTGTTTTCCCGTGAACCCAATCCCGTTAACACCTGTCCGCTCAGGTGAGCGGGTGCCTCCCTTTGTGTCTGCTTTTCAAAGGCTTCCTGCACGCCCCCCATCACGCTGGACAAAAGGAGAAAGTGATCCGGGCCATCGTACGACCGGGCAGTGGTGGAACAGACCTTGGCATGCAGCAGCCACGCACCCTGCTGCATGCTATGAGCTGGGGAAGTACCTCGGGCTAGTGTAGTTATGCTACGGAAAGAGGCAGGAGAGGCGGGGGATCTTTATCGCTTCCTCCCAGGGCATCCCTGCCAGTGACTGCTGGCCAGTGAAGATTCGCAGCCCCTTGCACCTACCTAGCCATGGCAAGAGCCAGCACTATGTATTACAATTACTAATTATTTGTATTATGGTAGCATCTAGGTGCCCCAGTCACGGCCCCGGCCCCCACTGTGCTAGGCGCTGTACAGACTCGGAACAAAAAGCCAGTCTCTGCCTAGCTTCAGCCACAGCTTTCTGAGCCAACATGGTGTGTAGAGAAGAGGCGTTCAGTCTAAGGTCAGCTGCTGGGGAGGAGAGGATGGTGCTGACGAGATGGGAGCCATATACAGCAGTCTGCAGGAGGTCACACAGCCGCCCCTCCTGGCATTGTAATTCCAGCGGCAAGGAGAGAAGGAGCAGACCGTGGGAGGCTGAAGCAGCCCTGGGGGCGGGGAAACCAGACGCTGTAGTACCGCGCTCAGGGAGAGACTGGGGACTCCAATAACAAAAACACTCAGAGGGTTACCACAGTCTGGACATTTGGGTGGTATAATGTAGTCAGCATCCCTTCCATGACTGCTTAGTCCAGGCCAGGACCTAGGGAGAGCTTGCGTGAGGACACTAGGCAGGATAGACCAAGTTAGTCTGGGAGCTGGAGAGAACTTACAGGGTCTGCCTGTGTCCAGCAGCCTCAGTGAAGAATCCTGTTTCGTTCCATTACAGCCAAGCCCTGTCCCTTCTCTACTTTGAAGGTCACTTATGGGGGGAGGAGGGTGAGCAACCCCTATATTTGAAGCTGGAGAATAAAGGAGACCTAGACCCCAAACCTGACTGTGAGAAAGAGAAATATCCCTCCCTCCCTGCAGAATGCGACTTGAGACTTCAGGCCTGGGCACTGAAGCCCTGTAACACTTCTTGGCAGGTGCCTGCTTGAGCAGCTACTTCTCCGATCCCTGCCTGGCCATTCCTGAGGACACAAGCTTCTCTCCCCAACGTATGTATGCAGCCTCTCCTCTGCCTTAAGCCCCATCCCATGCACCTCTGCTGGGAGGCTAGGAATAAGCACAAATGCCCTGGGACCCTCTAGATCTAGCTTAATGCAACTACCCAACAGGGTGACAGTGACAGACCTCCCCTGGCATAATCTCTCAGCCCCTGTGCTGCCTTCTCACTTAGATTCCAACTCTATCCCAAAACAGATTCCTGGTGGTCTCCCCATCCCAGAACACCAACATCCAGTGGTCTGATCAGCTTGGCAGTGCCTGGGCAGAGATAGTAAATACTATCTTGCATTATAAAGCACCTTCCAGCTAATGATCCCCAGGCCCTTTACACAGGTAGGCGAGCATCATTCTGGTGTCCATTTTACAGATGAGGAAACTGAGGCACAGAGAGGGGAACTGAAATGCCCAAGGACATGCAGTGAGTCCAGCAACCGAATCCTCAGTCCCGAGTCCCAGACCTCTGTGCCACGCTTCCCCCAAACCAGTACTTACCACCTCTGTGCCAGTAATGCTGGCCAGCAGCTCCGTGAGTGCTTCGCCGGAGAAAGAGTTAGCCGAGACAGACAGGCCGTGAATCGCTGCGCCAATGCTGCCCGTTGCAATCATGGACGGAGGGTACATAGCAAAGGTGTAATCTACAAGGCAGGCAGGGAATGGAGTAAGGAATGTTAGCAAGGATCCTTGTGAACGTGGCTGCGTCCTGCAGCAACCTTGTAAAGCTAACGAGTGTCTGCAGTCCAAGGCAGGAAGAGACATAGAATATAAAGGTTGGAAGGGACTACATCTAGTCCAACCCGCTGCTCAAAGCAGGACCAATCCCCAGACAGATTTTTGCCCCAGATCCCTAAATGGCCCCCTCAAGGATTGAACTCACAACCCTGGGTTTAGCTGGCCAATACTCAAACCACTGAGCTATCCCTCCCCCCTAAATGGCTTAGAGTGGTGCAGTAGATAGGACTAGGAAAAAGGGGTAAAACTAGAGGCTTGTCTACACAGGGAAGTTATTCCGCAATAAGGCAGGGTGTGAATTTAAAGCGCTATAGCTATTCTGGAGTAAGTCTCCGCGTAGACAAGCCCTAAGCAAAGGCAAGCGTAGGCTGAATGTCAGGAATGCACGGAGATCTCAGCCCATGGAACAGTCTCTGCCGGGGAAGTGCTGGAAACTGCATTGCTTGGGTGGTTAGATCTAGACTGGAGAGCACCCAGCAGGGAGTGATGCTGCACTGGCCTGGGAAGCCCCAACAAGCCTTTGCCATCTCTAACTTTTGGAATCTGACATTAGAATTCTGGCCTAGAGCCAAGGGGCCAGGTGGTGGGGCACGCTCAGGAGTGGTGGGTTTGTGCCGTTCTCGCCACTTGAGAGGCCCGGCTGCGCGGTAAGAGCTGACGCTGACCATGGACAGCTGACTGCACCATGCCAGGCTTTAGCCATTGTAATAATATTCTTACTGGGGCTTTGCGCTTCTGTAGCGGCTTCCAGCCGAGGATCTCAAGGCAATTTACAAACATTAGTGTGCTCAGCCTCGCAACCCCGTGCATTATCATCCCCAGTTTTTCAGACAGGGAGATGAACTCACTGAGAGGTTAAGGGCCTTGATTTCCCCAGCAGATGTAGGTGCGGAGCCTCTCTAGAAATCAGACCCCAAGTGACTTGCCCAGCAAGCCTGAATGGCAGAGCCAGGAATCAGAACCAGGTTACCCAGCTCCCAGTCCTGTGATGTAACCACCAGCCCGCCCTTGCTGCTTGCTCTAGCCTGGCCAGTCCTAATGAGGCAGCTCTGCTGCCCCCAGTGCAACAAGCAGCCCCATACCTGTGGCACACAAGGCGATGAAGGTCTGTGCGTGCTTCTTCACCAGCTCTACCTTGTCTGTGGGCAGCGGGAGCCGATAGAGGATGTGAGCCAAGAAGTCGTTCGCTATCACTGACACCAGGTCCCACTTTAGCTTCTCAAGGACGAGGACCTCACAGTCCTGAGTAGGGGACAGAGAGCGAGTGTTACACAAACAGGACAGACCTTTCTGTACAGAAAGTGCTTTGCCACGGAGAGAGTTAGCGAGAGCCGAGAGCGTGTAAGCACGGTGCTTGGGGAGGAGCCAGCCCTGCGGCACAGCGTCCAGGCTGCAATGCTATGAGGCAGGACAGAAAGAGGGGAAGCAAAGTTCCTGCCAGGGGACTCATCTCCCCGCAGTCTGTGACTGTGGGACAAATCCATGCCTGCACTGATGCACGGCCTTGTGTAGGGATCAAGAGAGGAAGCCACAGGCCTCTCCTCTATTGGTGCAGGTTAACTAGCGCTTTCCTTAACTTGCAAACCTGCACCAATAGAGGAGTAACCCCTATGGGACAGTGCAGAATAACCAGGGAGTAGGCACCCCCTGGCCACTCCCCCTCTCCGCTCCCAGAATGTCTCCTTGAAGTAGGGGAACAGAAATGGGTACACCTCCTCTGTGCTTGCTGGAGATGCCCCTGGCTCATGGCTGTGCAGCACAAAGGGGCTATAGGGCATGGAGAAGTTCTGCACCTAAGAAAGCTCACAGCAGTTTACAAGGGACGGCCCTGAATATTCCGGCAGTGGATGCAGTTTAAATGCTCACAATAGAGAGGGACAAAATGAGTGTGCAGCTAAACCAAGCCAACCTACGGGCAAAATTGCACTGTCCTCACTCAGACTAACCTCCCATTGATGGTAATGGGCATCTGCCAGAGTAAGAATCATAGAATTCACCCAGGAGCATTAACCTTAATACCCTCCATCTCTAACCACTTTATGGCTGGACCGTCTATACTGACTGCTTCACTGCCTAATGAAATGCAGCCACCTCTAGGTTGGAGTACAGAAGCCATTCTACAACCGCGACACTATGCAGTTTTAGAAAAGGAAGAGTAACTTTTCCAGCGGCATCTATAGGGATGTTTAACTGAGGGATTACGTTAGAATTTGGTTACAATGCCAAGCTTAGTATCCAGTTTTACTGGGGAACAAGGCACTGGGTCTTTAGTGACAACAAATGATCAGGATGTCTACTTAAGGCACCTCCAACAGTACCATGCCCCCTAGCGCCAGGCTGGGTCACTGGCTCACTATCAACTCATAAAGAAGAGCACAACCCAGTCACCACACCACTTCCTTCGACACCTTTCCGGAAGGGTCTCTTGTCCAACAAACTTGACCCAACTTGGCTCAAAAGACCTGGTGAGACCCCAGCCTGAGGCAGGATGACAGAGTCTTCTGCAAGAACAACTTTTAAACATGGAAGGACTAGAAAGCAGACAGAATGACATAGACCCTTTCGAACACTGGCCTGTATAGCTCCTTCCACAAGGTGATCTCAAAGCACTTTACAGACTCTGGGCTTGATCCCTAGAGGCGCTGTGCCCTCGTACGCCCATTGATTTCAGCTGGAGTGGCGGCTGCTCGCTCCCTCTCAGGATCATGCCCACTGAGCTTCCAAAGAGCCCTCTGAGCATTATTCCCGCTTCAGAGTGGGAAAATGAGGCAGAGAGAGGTCAAGCAGCTTGCTCACGATCACACAGCAAGTCTGTGGCAGAGCCAGGAATACAGTCCAGGATCTCCTGTAGCCAATAGGTGTCACTTCCTCCTTTTGTTAAAAAAACAAAAACAAAACCAAACCAGCCCTTTCATTCCATAGCCACCTCAACAGGAAAGATGACCTCTACAATGGGGAGAACAGCACTGCCCTGCCTCACAGGGGAGTTGTGAAGATAGGGATATTAAAGCTTGTGTGAAGCGCTCTGATATTATTGGGATGGACGCCACGTAAGAGCAACAAATAAAGTGGTGTCTCTACCTCTTGACATCACTTGGCCTTAACTAGGTCACTTGATTTCAGAGTGTAGTTCCCATTACCAGAAGTCCCATTATCTTTAAATGGCAATAGATTACGAGGTTGATTTTGCCCCCAGAGAAGCCAACAGGGCAGCCAATTCTGCCAGGATAAGCAGTTTTGAAGAAGCGAGATTGATTTTTCAGACGGATCTGGCTTAGCTCATTTAAAAACAAAAACCCCACCTTTTCCCCTTACACAACAGTACCAGTTCTGAGTTGTTAAACAACAGCATTGCTCAACCTGTTTCAAATCGCACGCTGGGCAAAACGCACAGTATCATCACTGTGCGGCTGCAAGGCCATTTCCTGCCAGTGGATGGTATTTTGCTAGAATCAGGGTTGTTTTAGAGTGTTGGGTCCCCTTCCCCCCCGCCCAAGCTCCCCAGATGGATTGCCTGGTCTTTTATACTGACCAGCCTACTTTCTAACTTCACAGCACATAAGAACAGCACCTACCCAACAACCTATACTCTCTTCAATTAAATGCACTGAGGAAAAGCAAGGAGCAAGTAGAAGACTGATTGTAAACCACAGGTCTTGAAGATCACAGGAAAAGGTCATTTGGGATGCACCGTATTACAGGAGAATATAGAACGGACATCAGGCTTGGCTACAGAAAGGGGGTCTGAGCTGCTGAAGAAGACTAGCAAGAGGACCCAGAAAAAGGCCTCTTCTGCAGAGCCCAGGGATCGGGAATGGGATACAGAGCTCTTCCTCTCTCGATCGCTAATTAGAACACAGCCTCGGGCAGTCGTGACTGAAAGTTGTTATCACCTGCTGGCTGGCTGCCTGCCTGCCTATGTGAAATGAGCTTACTGGGGTTCAATCCAAGTCTTTGGGAATCAGGGTTCAAATCCCTTTGTTGCCAATGTCGCTGGGAAGGCTGATGTGCCGAAGCTAACACTCCCTCTTGCCCCGATACGCAGACTGTCCAGGTCAGGCCCAAAGCCTCTTTCTGGGGTTGGAGCACTGATGGGAAAGCAAGCATGGCCACTGCTCAGACTTGCTCTGTGGATAAGATATGCTTTAGTCAAACAAGTTATTGGGCTTACCACAAGAGTTACTGGATGAAATTCTCTGGCCTGTGTTACACAGGAGATCAGACTAGATGATCTAATGGTCCCTTCTGGCCATAAACTCTATGACTCTATTAACAGGAGACTGAAGCCTCAAAGGTTGTCAGTCTGGGACCTCCCACCCAGCACCGAAGAGACACAAGACATACCAACCGCAAACAAGAGACAGAGGGAGCCTGTCCCAACTGCAGGAAATGTTTGGCAGAAGGAGATCATCCCCTTCCACCCACCAGGAAAAACTGTAGCTCAGCTGAGAAAGTTGGGTGGCCCATGGGAGCTCACCCTAGACTCACCAGGCTTAAAGCGTGTGAGGGGTTATTTCCCCCCTGCAGCACTGACACTGATCTGGTTTTATTACCTGTCTGGGTGACTCAATCTGTCCTTTCAAGAAGGACAAAGCAGCAGCTCTTCCCAGGGTATGCAGGGAGGCTCAAAACAATCTTGGAGCTGCAGATTCTCAGCACCTCAAAGGATCAGACTCACGGAAGCTTTGCGCCACCCTGCCTAATAAAAACTTCTCGCTACTCTCTCTGCCCCCCGCCCTCCGTCCCTGGCTTCCAGCTTTGAACTGCGTGTCAGAATGTCTTAATCATTAGAAGAAGCACAACAAAAGGCTGCTACAGAGAGGAGAGCAGCACACCAAAGCGACAATGTTCTCAAGATCACAAACATCCTTTTCCTGGAGTTTCCTTGGCATCTAATTGACTTGCTCTGAGTGGTTAAAAAAAATTAAACATAGGAAATTATCCTTTGTTTCTTTAGACTGCAGAGTTTATCATCACTCTGGAGAGCCAGCAACACTTCCCCGCTAGCTCTGCATTTTTTCTGTACTGGGAGAAAGTCAGGTCCCAATCCTGTAGGATACTCAGTGTTCAGAACACCCCTCCACTTGGCTGGGATTTCTATGCATGGAGAGCACACACAATCAGGTTCTTCACCAGCAAATCTGCTCTCTTGATCTCTCCTCACTGCATCCAGTACTGGTTTTAGTAATGCAGCTTCCACTGTACATTACCTCCTCTTCTCCTGCCAAGATGACACCAAATTGTGGTTCTACTCTGAAACGTAGCCTCATGGGACCCTGTGTTTAACATATCTCAGTGATTTCTAGCTCAAGTGCTTACATGTATAAAGATGTTTTTTTTCTGATTTGCAGCCCTGCAAACTCAACCTGGATCTGACAGTCAAGCTGGGTCCTTTCCTTCTTGTAGATCTTCATCCACAATAAGGATGCTGCAGGTCAAATTCTACCCTCAGAAATACCTGTGCAACCTCACTGCCTTCAATGAGTTTGCATAAGTTGAAATGACTGGACTTTAGGAAGCAATTCTGTTCAAGACGCCCAATCCGGCTCGCTTTCCCATCACTGTGCTGGCTCTGCAGGAGTAATGGGAGATGAAGTTCATGCTAATTTTTGTCACTGAAGTTAGCAGAGCTGATGAGCAGCAAGGTGCCGTTGTAAATTCGCTTTTCACAGCAGACCCACACTTTACATTAGAAACAGCAGATTCGAGCAGCTCTGACCTCCTTCATCTCCGTTCGTTCGGTTGACTCAAAAAGTGGGTGGGAAGAGACTCCAAAGCTGCAGTTGGCCACGCAGCCTACTTAGCAACAGATGCAGAATTACTGAAATGAGCAGAATGTGAAAGTCCATTTGCAAATAGGAAACTTTGGTTAAATGTTTGTGTCTGTCTCCTGTGAAGGATCAGAGCTCAGGCTGCAGTCTATAGCAAAGGCTGGAACAATTTCTGCCCCCCTCCAGCTCCCCAGACATAGAACAGTCACATCCATTGCACCCAAGAATTAAGCAAAAGCAAAACTTGCCTGATCTGCTTTCCTTGGAAATGCTCTGCCAAGAGCAGTCATCACTTCCCATACTCTACTGTTGTCTCTCTTTCCCTATCTCTACCTACCATGAGCTGCTGGCACGATTCATTGCGTTATCTGTCTAAGGGCACACTCCTGCTTGGGAGCTTAAGTAGAGGATGCTTGGCACCCTGCAGGACTGGACCCTTTGATCTAAGCTCCTCTAAGAGAGGAATCTGCCTTTCTATGGGTCTCTACACATCACTAGTGCTATATAAAATAACTCTCTCCCAGCAATGGCCATATTTTCAAGGGCTTAGCCCTGAGAACAGATTTTTAGAAGAGCTCTGCACGCAACGTGCGGGGCTCTTCTGAAAATCTGGCCACTTATTTTGATGCCTAAATGGGTACTGAGCCTGTTTGAATTCTGACCACAAATGCCTTGCAGTCAGGAAGTCAGACTTACTAAGGTCAAAGCCCAGGAGTGTACCGTACCAGATGACAGGTCCTGAGCTGTCTTTGAAGATGGCAGCTGGAGAAAAGCATCAGTGAATGGGACTCTGGGAAGAGGGAAGGAGGAAGAAAAGTTACTGCTGCCACCTACGTTGGAGAATCAGCAGAGATGCCGGTAAGTTCTTTTGCTTGAGACACTTGAATGGATTTTGCAAGGCTGGAGCAGCAGGAGCTGGGATGGCCAGGACAAAAGCATGACTCCTGCTTTATGGCAAAGACATTGGCAACCAGATTGTTTTCTTCCTTCCCACCCCACGAGTTTCAGGCTATCAGCCCAAGTGAAACTGCCTTGGGTTGCAATAGCACAAGTCATCTTCATTCTCATCTCCCTTCTCCTGCCCTGCAAAGAGCACATGGGTTATGCACAAACGGTTAACACCTCTGAAACCTCAGGGCAACCAAGATGCCAGGAAGCACCATTGCTATTTTGGAAGCTAAAACTATCATCTCTTTATAACCATGGTCTCCAATATCTAGGGAGAGGACGAGACAACAGTACAGCTAATACATGAACCAGGTCCTACCAAGCCAAGGGACGGTATGACCTGCTGACAATAGCTGCTCCCTCCAACCATCTTGTGGCTAAGTACCATCCTGCACAGGCAAGAAAAGCCTCTAGCCAGTGGTTTAATGAAAAAAAGAAAGATGGTTAGATAACGCCCTTTGACGGAAACCCAACTTCCTCCAAGTGGACAAGTCCTTCATTTGCATCATTTCCTTCTGCCAAGAATAACTTCATCAAGATTTTGTTTTAATTTATCCTTTTTAGAATGCCGAGCTTGTGCCAGGCATCCTCTCCAAGAGGAGGAAGTGAACCTGCTGGGAAAGTGAGCCAGCTTCCCTTAGAAGGGCCCAGGAGAGTGCGCCGGAAGCACAGATTTGTGCTAAGAGTCCAGGATGTATCCATTGTCCAAACTGTGATGAAGAAGCTCTCCTTCCCCTCCCCACCCACTCTCACTGCACTGTTGTGAAAGAAGAGAAGTCGATAGCATTATTAGCACATAGGAGGAAAGCAGCAGCTTTCTCTGGTTTTGTAAGCAGAGCATTAACTCTGTCACATCCCAACACAAATGCAAACCTCACCAGTTCCATCCAAGGTTATCCTGGAGAGTTTGTAATCCTTCTCAGGTCGTGGAGCCTATGACCCAGCAAGAGGAGATCAGAGTGGGAAGTCATACTACCGTCTGTTCCCAGCTGGGCTACAGAGTTTACCAAGAGCAGGACTGGTGTGACTTTCAGATCACAGCCTTACAGGTGTCTTCTTTCCCAATGACCTTCAAAGACAAAGTCCTTCTCCAGGCCCCCAACTGCTCTGACCCACTTGCTGCCTCTAACCACAGGGCAGCTCACCTTCTGCTCAATCCTCCCCCCACCCCCCCAAAAAAACAACAAAAAAACCAAAACAAGTTAACCCCAATTACTAAAGAGACAACTGCCCCTGGAGCTCCACGCTAGTGCATGGGGGGCTCCACTCTTTTGGCTGTGGACACATGCACGAGAAGCCCATCATTAGCACCATAAGGCAGGATGCTTGGCACCAAGGATGAAACCGTTCTTGCTCATCTCAGCTGGGCATTGACGCAGAAGCCTATTGGTGAAAATGTAAATGTCAGCACTGTTAACTATTTCACTGCTGAGCAAAGCACAAAAGGAAGTACTCTGATACTATGGTGATGGGTGCTAATATAAGACCCTAGATGGACAGACAGAAAGGAGGGGTACAGCCATATGAAGAGCCACCCAATTTACTGAGCGTGGCATCTCATTTTGGTGTCACGAGTAGGCAGAGCTTGGGTTGTGGAAGGCACCTGGCAGAGTACCACTGCTTCTTCTCCCCCGACACTAGAACTCTGTGTGTGTGTGTGTGTGTGTGTGTGTGTGTGTGTGTGTGTGTGTGTGTGTGTGTGTGTGTGTGTGTGTGTGTGTGTGTGTATTTAGGCACATCTTACCCAAGGCTCCTTGCTTACAAACCCTTGAAATGGCTCCAGGTGTGCAGCCCAGAGCATTTCAGTTTAAGAAGAAAGGAAAACTTCAAACTTGGTGCCTCTTTCACAGCCCAAGCAAACACAGAACTCCCTGCCATTTTTGAAAGATCAATTAGGGAGGGCCAAAAGAAATGCCTGTTATACACTAAGCCTGAAAAATTTAATTTAAAAAACCCAAACCCACAGCAAAATAAAATCATGTTGATTTTTGGCACTTTAAGGTAGTTGAACCAACCTGAACTTTGTTCAACACCTGTGCCTGGTGGCGATCAGTCAAAATTTCTCTGTGATCACAGAAATAACTGCAATAGACACGACCTAGCTTCCACTACTTGGTGGGCTCAGTAGAGAGGCGAAGGATTGCCTGGGCCATGAAGACTGCACCCCCATCTCAGCTCTAGTGATCAGGTCAGAAATGGAGACGAGGCAACATGTGGCGAAAGCTTGCCTTGCTGCAGTCCAAGCACCTGTTCAGTGGACAGCAACCTTCGGTCTCCAGGACTGGCAATCAGGCACCTTTCCCCAGCATTAAATCCAGCCACACAAACAGTCCATTGAATCGGAGCATTTTGACCTATCCGTCTCATTCTCTCCCGTGGGCATGGGGAAAAAAACACCCTTCCCATCTCGTCTGTTAAATGCACCCACCCTCCCAGAAGATAACTGGTCCCCCCCCCCACCCCCCCGCTCAGGTGCTTGGCCTGCTGCCCCTGCAGCCTCCCCAACCTTTGCCAAGCACCGGAGCAGGAGGGGGTGAATAGAGACTGAATCTGTCTCTCTGCCAGATGGCAATCCCCATCATTACCACAGGACCACACACACATACCAGTCTCTAATTTGGAGCCTGATCCAGAAATGAACTCTATGCACATAATTCCCACTATAATCCATGGGATTTACATGCATGGAATATATTCAAGAATCAGGAAGTGCTGCAAGGGATGAAGTTTTATTTACAGAAGAGTGAAACCCCTGGATATAGAGTTTTCGTGCCCAACAGGACCCTCCTCTACAGCAGCACAGGCAAGGAGCTGCATTCCAACCATGGGGCCAACTCCACAGACACAATGAGCCCCTGCAACTCCTGTGGACACCCGTACCTGGCTATCACATGTGGCACAATCCACCTACTCTGGTTGTGAGCATCCTCCACCCGTGTTACCGAAGCAATAGCAATCCTCCATATATCTCAGGGGAAGTCGCAGGGAGGTGAAGGGAACTCCCCCCAATCCTCATTTGCATGATCATAAAAAAAGTTCTCCAATAACCAGAAATGTCTATCAGCTCCCACCTGAAAGTTTAGTGGGTCCACTCCCCACCCCGGGGACGAATCATTATTACATCATCTCACCACCCCCACTCCTCAAAAATAACCTAACCAGCAGATGACTAACCCTAGGAAATTCTGTTAGACAAACCGTCCTAAGGGATGTTTGTTACACTGAAGTCAGGTGGTGGTTTCCTCTTGAAGGGCACATGTTCTAACACCGTTGAAGCCCTTTCACGTTCCTCCACCATTGACTGAGCTCCACCAAGAAGACTCCACCCCGTGGGACACCTGGGCAGCAATGGAGTTAAGTAAATAAGTCCTAGTGTCACTTGAGACCTTGTAAAAATGGCTTCACTTCATTCCCATTGGACTAGTCCTGTCCTCCCCCACACAGTCCCAAATGGCAGCAAGTCCATGACCTTTTCCTACATTATTCCCAGCCCCTCTCTACCGCACTTACCACCTTGGTCTCTGAGCACCAAGGACCGTGGTCTCCCGGTGGGCAGGCATCTAGGTCACAAAAGCCCCTCATCACAACTGGCCCCCTTGTGAGCAGTCTCAGAAGAAAGACCAAGGGTGAGAGGACATGGAAACTCAGCTCCCCTCTCATCCCCAGAGATGAAGTCCCTCCTGGTTTGGGCAGATATGCACATTGACAGCGCCTTCCCCGTCCACTGCCTTTTGCAGTACCTGTTCTGTGAATAAGGGCCTTTGGTCTCTCCAGGGCTGTTGATCCAGAGCTATTTACCATATTAAAGCCCCAACATGGGACACAGTGAATTTCAGTGATGGGGATGTGTGTTTAACACATGTAATGTTTTCTATAACCTCAGTGTCATGATTCTGCCTACCAGAGCAATCAATGGAGAATAACACCAGGGTTGCATGGAACCGAGGCAGAGGTGGTGGCTCTAAGTGAGGGGTGCAGTTCTACCTCTCCGAAAGGTTGTGTGTCCACTTGGGCAAGGAAGCAGAGAGGCTATTTGCAGAACATGGGGGAAGGTGCTTGGGGAAACAGGGGAAGGAAGACAGAAGGAGCCACAGGGCAGGTATGTCGCCAAGCAGTAGCAGCATGTAGAGGATAAGAGAGTTGGGGAATAGGGAGAAAGGCTCTATTAGGCAGAGTGGGGAGGTTACCAAGAGTTGTTGTGGTGTGATGGAATTGTCTGTGTAAATGCAGAGTTTCTCCACAGTCAGGGGCATGGTCTCTCGCAGCTTGGAAGCCAGGAGCATGCAGACGGCCCCCAGAAGCTGCAAGTGATTTTTTCGAGTAGGGACCGAAGAAAGGTAGCGATCCACGTAGTTCATGGCCAAGGGGAAGACCTCCTCTTCGCACTTCTGCTCCTCACACACCTGATGAAACCCAACAGAAGAAAGGAAGTGTTTTAAATGCAGGACTCCTCAGCTCCTGTCCGCATCAGGACTTCAAAACTACTAGTTATTGTAGTGTTTGGCATTTCTGTGGAACCTTTCGTCTGGTGCTCTCAAAGCACTTTTGGCCTTAAGAGCCAAATTCTCTGCTGGTTTAACTCCAACACATCACCAGCAGAGAATTTGGCCCAATGTCCTAGAACTCGCCTCACCTTCCCCTGGGAGGTAGGGAAAATAGTAAACTGGGTATAATGGAGGCACAGAGAGGTTAAAGACCAAAATCTTCTAAAGTGTCCACTGATTTTGAGTGCCTCTGTTTCTGATTCCCCAACTTCAAGCATCTAGGTCTTAATGATCAGATGTGCTGATTACTTCCTGCTCTCCTTGAATGGGGGTGCTCAGCACCTCTGAAAAAATCAGTCCCAGTGTGGCTACAGCTGGCCACCCAAAAACTGAGGCACCAAGAATCAGTGGCCACTTTTGAAATCTCTGGGCTAAGTGACTTGCCCAACATCACAAAAAGAGTCACTCTCAGGGCCAGGGATAGAACCCGAGTTCAAACTCCTGGTTCCCCTCCTCTATCTACATCACACTTATGACAGGCATAAACAGAATCCGGGAATCCTAAATTTAAGTCCCTTGTTCTATTCCCTCAACTATGCTATTAATACACTGGCCATATTTATTTCCTTGTTTTAACAGAACTACAAAAATATTGAGGTTTCCCCCTGTGCTATAGCAAAGATCATCCTTCTCTTTCAAACTGTAACTTTGACTCCCTGTGTACTCTCTACCCACATAAAACCGCATGCCAGAGACTTTCTCCTTTAAAAAAAAAAATAGACTCACTTCTCATTTCACAGATTTAATTTTGGCTGCATTCCCCCTCACCCTTATTTAAAATAAAAAATGAAAGATTAGCATTTAGAACTAAATCCTGCTGCCACTGAAGTCAATGGAAGTTGTGCCACCGACTTCAATATGACCTACATTTGGTCTTAATAGCTCAAATCCTATTAAATCGCACCCTTAGGAAATCCCAGCCTCTAAGTTTACTTTGGGCTCCTTCAACTCCTACTGAGTTCAGTGTCTTGCAGAATCAGGCCCCAAAGCAGCTTTTAGCCAAGTAACTATCTCAGAAAGTGCATTTAAGACAGAGGATAATTTAAAAAGTTGGAATCGGCATGTGCTTAAAAATGGAAACGCGCAGTTTGTCACGACAGCCAGTGGGGTGGAGAGATTGACAGCCTGAATTCAATCTGGATTCTGTTTCTTCCTCATGTAATTTCATTTTCCTCTGAGTCTAGACTATTCACTGCTTGATCATTTATGAAAAGAGACGGAGACATCTCCGATATTTTCCTCATTAAGTTGTTTAATGCTGAGGATCGCATTCCTTTTAATTTAGCGGAGTGGGAGGTTGTGATGTTTTTCTACCCAGGCTCTCTCTTACAGCTGCATTGAAACTCCAGCTCTCTAAACTGCCAGACATAGGGCAGACAGTTTAAGCTGTTTAAGCTGACAGTTTGGGGGCCTGGGGTAAGGCGGGTGGGACCCCCTAGAGGCAAAAGCACACACTGCCAGGGCGTGGAAGAGAGCATGCTGTCTGGGTGGGGGTGGCCCTCTCGGTGCAGAAGGAAATGCTGCAATTCCCCATATGCAGAGGTGGAAATCATGCTCCCAAGCACCCCGGGTCTATCACCACTACAAAACCCCGGTGGGGGGGGCTCTTTTAAATGCCCTCTTACCCCACTAGTCCCCCTGCCTAACCATCCCCCCAAAAGATTGACCACCAGAGCCCTCCCACCACAGACTGAACCCCCACAAACCAGAGGCCTCTCCCCACCCCATCAGACTGTCTCCTTTGGAACTCATCCTGCAGCAAGTGACACCCCAGACCCTCTCCCAAGCGTCCCCCCTACCAACTGATACAGATCCCACAAACCGAATGCCTTTCCCACCCAAAAAAATCTCCCCCCCCCAATTGCCCCCACCACTAGGTGACCCCACTACATCCATTCACACTCCAGTGCGATTGGGGTGGGTCTCTCTCTCCCACACCCAGCAGGCACAGCCTCTCTCTCTGCCTGTGTCTGCGGTGGGGACAAAGGGGTAAGGAAAAGCGTTGTTGCTGGACTCCAGGATGGATTTGGGGGGACTGGGGGTAGGACCCGGGTTAGGGGAGGGGGGTCCCGTACCTCCAGCATCCAAAAAGCCAGCATCTTCCGCATGAACGGCTTGATCTCCTTCTGCACGCAATGGAAGTAGGAGACCCGGGGGCTATAGCGCTCCTCCTGGCTCAGCAGGTTCTGCAGCACCCGCCGGTCCCCCAGCAGCTGGGGGTCCCGCTCCGCCCTGGGCACACGGGGGCCCCCCTCCACGCACAGCAGCTCCATGTGCCTGGATCCTGGGGAATGGTGGGAGAACGGGGGCAGCAGGGACAAGGATCTCAGGGCCGGAGCAGGGGGAGCCGGCGGCAAGGAGGGGGCCCTCCCAGCCGGGGAGCGGGGCGAGCAGGCAACACCGACCCCAGCGAGCTGCCTCCCGGCCGCTCTGCCCCGCACTCCCGGCCGCACTGACAGCGCCGGCTCCACTGTTACAGTTTTTAGAACGTCGGGAAGTGAAGGGGCGGGGCCCCGGGTGGGCCCCGCCTCGCCGGAGGGAGGGGGAAAGGAGCCCCCTGGGTCCCATGGTGGGCTAGGCGGCTGCCCTGCTGCAGGAGGGGGCTGTTTCCCCGCCCATGCGCTCTAGACTGAAAACAAAAAAAGATATCCCCCCCTCCAATTTTCTTTCTTGCCACCACTGCACTGGAAAGCCATGCCCACCCCTGCCCCCCGAAATCCCCTCCACTCTCTGATTTCATGGTCTCTTGCTACTTGCTACTCCACAGCCAGTGGGAAGGGACACTGACTTTTCACTCCACCCAGTGGACCCAAGCTCACCCATTGCAGCCTTGCGAAGACCTAGGGTGACCAGATAGCAAGTGTGAACAATCAGGTTTGGTGGGGGGTAATAGGCACCTATATCATAGAATCATAGAATATCAGGGTTGGAAGATACCTCAGGAGGTCATCTAGTCCAACCCCCTGCTCAAAGTTGGACCAATCCCTAACTAAATCATCCCAGCCAGGGCTTAGTCAAGCCTGATCTTAAAAACCTCTAAGGAAGGAGATTCCACCACCTCCGTAGATAACCCATTCCAGTGCTTCACCACCCTCCTAGTGAAAAAGTTTTTCCTAATATCCAACCTAAACCTCCCACACTGCAACTTGAGACCATTACTCCTTGTTCTGTCATCTGGTACCACAGAGAACAGTCTAGATCCATCCTCTTTGGAACCCCCCTTCAGGTAAAAAGCAACAGAGGGTCCTGTGGCACCTTTAAGACTAACAGAAGTATTGGGAGCATAAGCTTTCGTGGGTAAGAACCTCACTTCTTCAGATGCAAGGGTAGTTGAAAGCAGCTATCAAATCCCCCCTCATTCTTCTCTTCTGCAGACTAATATATATAATACAAAGCCCCAGATATTGGGACTGTCCCTATAAAATCAGGACATCTGGTCACTCTATGAAGATCCTGTATCAAGACATCAATCGCTTCGAAACATCATCATGCTGCAGTGATGCTGGGTGACAAAACATCACACGGAATCCATCAGCGTCATGCTGCCTCAGATAACGTACTGGGCGCTGTACATAAGGCACAACTGAATATTGCCCTGAGTCAAAGAGTTTACAGTCCAAATAACAAAGTAAGAAGAAAGATTGTACTGCGGAAGCCCAGATGAGGGAATCACTTGCAGGGGGGTTGTTTGTTGTTATTATTTATTATTAGCATTAGTAATACTTTACTACAGTATCTGTCTATCATCAGCGCAACCACCAATGTTATCCAGTTGTGTCGAAACCACATCAAGTTTCAAGATCCGTGAGCACATTATGAGTATTCCTCATGGGGCATGGGTTCACCTGGGTCAAAACAGGACAATCTGGAACTCGCAGAACGGTTGCCAGCTCTGTTAATCGATTATTTCAGTCTCTTCAATATTTAATTTTGCAGCTATTTTTATCTAGGACTCCTGGAAGCTATGAGAATAATCAGATGTGAGTCTGTTGAAAGGATGTCGGTACTGGGCTTTTTTCCTCCAAAACCTATCCCAGTATTGCTAATACTAGGGCAGCTCCCCTGGAGATAGCAACTTGGGAGCTTGTGTAGACAAGGCTTCCACAGCTACTGGTGTTTTTAACAGCATGTAATAATGGTTTTGAAATAACACATTCTGAACTTTCGAAAACTATCCTGAGCTCTTGCCTTTTTAGACTAGAGACTCTTTAGGGCATGAGCTATCTCTCATTGTGTTTGTAAAAGTGACTAGCACGATGGGGTCCTCCCCGATCTCTGTTGGGACCTCTAGACGCTACTATAATACAAATAATTAAAATAATAATAATTAATACTTGGCTTATCTACATTAGTGTTCCTGATGTTGCTAACACTGTTGGAGCCGCACCAGTGTTAGCAATGATGGGGGAGATTTTTTTTTTTAAAGCTTTTATTACATGTCTCTGCATACTCAAAGCACTGCGTATGCTCAGCACATGGTTTCTACACATGGTTTTCAAAAGTTCATAAACTTCTTTCAAAACCATTTTTTTTTCAAATTTAGCACAGATTAGCCCGCTTTCCAGGTTACTTATATGTCAAGTGTGAAGACTTAACTCTGGTTTTGAGTTTTCCGAGCTCAAAAGAAAGTCAAAATGCATCATTTAAAATGAAAAACGTTTTCCCTTCGCAGGTACAGAATTAGAAAAAGAGCTGAATGGAATTTCTTCAAGCTTTCAAATTAAAAAAATAAAATCTTCATCAGATTGCGAGTGAGCATGAGAAATTTCAGCCCCAAAGGTCAAATTTTGAGAAAATTCTGAATATGAGAGGGAAAGGATTAGAATGAAATGGCCAGCTCATATGAACTTTGTAACTACCACAATGCTGTAATATGGCAACTGTAGGAACAGTTGGAAGCTGGGTGATTAATCATATAATCATAGAGGT
Source organism: Terrapene triunguis (assembly GCF_002925995.2). Lineage (NCBI taxonomy): Eukaryota > Metazoa > Chordata > Testudines > Emydidae > Terrapene > Terrapene triunguis. The sequence goes on along the minus strand of NW_020664549.1, from coordinate 3,506,733 downwards.
TAGTGGTGGAAAATACTTTCTAGATCATCTACTCCATTCATTTGTTCCTTACTCTATTTTCTAGTGCTTTATCCAGGCTGGGATTAAATGTCTCAGAAGGCGCTTTGCAAAGGGCCACATGTAGCAATTTATGCTGCAGTGTTACTGTGCTAAAACCACATTAGGTGTGCTGAGGAGTGGTAGCTGACCCATGGATTCAAACTGGGGTGGCCAAAGTTCAGTTTATCTGCAGCAATCCCTAAGAGGAGGCTTGGAAAAAAGATGTGTAAGTCACCAAGTTCAGGAGAAATTGAATACACAGATATCATGGCCATGTTGAATGAAGTGTCATGTACCTAAGATGGAGATTGTAATCAGTAGTACAGGTACTAGATTAGTATAAGGCATTCCAGGAGCATTCTCCTGGAAATATGTTTGTAATGTATAACATTTCATCTTAAAAGAACGCAGGATCAAAGAAGTTAGAGATTGAACGACCAACCAGATCTTTGAGTTTATTCTTTCTCTCTCTTCCCAAGTTGTATTCACTACCACTTTGAGGCATCTAATATTTTTGCTTGACCTTCTAAAAATCTATGTTCAATCATTATAAAAAACAGTAACCAAGAAAGAACACATTTTATAAACTTGTTTATTTTTGAGCATAAGCAAAACAAGACAAAAGTCTTTATCAGCCCTGTTCAGGAACATTGACACTCAAGAAAAAAAATTATTTTTTGATCAGAGGCTTCAGCGTTCAAAATGCTGCTCATTTTGTATCTCCATAAACATGAAGATCATGTACATACCAGATTTGATATAAATCACACCCTAGCACTTAAAACTTCCATTTACTTCAAGGAATATGGGACCAGGCATTAGTTCTATCTATCTATCTATCTATCTATCGATCTATCTATCTATCTATGCCATTTCTAATGATCCCATCATCATAACTATCATAGTATCTTGGTACTGATTGCATGGTGTGCTACACAACGCTCACATAAAATCTTACAGCAACGTAGCACAGAAGAGGAGTAAAGTGGCGAGGGTATGTGGAATTATATTGATTCTATCCCAGTCCTAAAATGAAAAAGGGGAATTTCAGTAGGTGATATTAGAGAGCCAAGGTGGGTGAGGTAATATCTTTTATTGGACCAACTTCTGCTGGTGAGAGAGACAAACTTTCAAGTCACACAGAGCTCTATCCTGGGACGGACACGGCTACAACTACATTGCATACAGTAGGTGATATGACATTCCAAAAATCCACCTCCCATTACAACTTTCTTCCACCTTCCTTCACTTCCTGCTGTGTGGGCACGAAATATTTGAAGAATCCCTGAGAGCATTTCTGTAGACCAGTCAGATGGATTTAAACCACGGTGACCCCCACCCCATTCCTTTATTGTTGGCGGCGTCTTTTGTTTTGTACACAGAGTGAGGAGGGCCTCAAATACCACATTTTCAGTAAAAATAGACAGCAGCTATTTTCTTTAGCCAAGCAAAGGGAAACCACAGCGCTGGGTTCTTGGTCCCTACATTTTCTGGACTATGTCCTTTGAAATTGAAAGTTTCAGGTCATATACCAGACATAATGGTCTCACTCACGTTTGCTTAGTGTCCCATGGGTGGGACTAACTTAGCCTGATTGAAATATGTTGAAGCTGGAGTCAATGGATTTGGGGGGCGGGGGGGGGGGGAAGGGAGAGAGAGAAGCAGCGGGGAAGTGAAGACTGTTGCATAAGAGAGAAAGTGTTCCTTCCAGATGATGACTTGGCAAAATTGATGCATCTGCCAGCCACATTATCAGGCTAGAAAGGCAAATTACAGACTTCAAGAGTTTGTGTGGAGGGAAGGGAGTACATTCCCGGAAAACCAAATTTTGGTCACTGTTGATCATGGATAGACAACTTCCTGGCTTCAGTGGTAGAAAAGTCAGAAATGTAAAAAAAGGGAAATTCCTTCAGAGAAAAAAAGAATTGAGGGTTTCTAGACCTCCAGGATGTCAAACCAGCAATGCTTTCCTTTGCTGAATCACAAGGGGGATCATTCTTTTGGAATGTAGATGATGTACAAACAGTCACCAGCACTAGGAGCTTTTAAAGGGGCACTGAAGCTACAGGTCCAGAATCTCTGTGGATGGGCAGCTGCTATCAAATTCACATTCAGACCACCGTTAGGAAGAAGGCTGGAGAAATATGTCAGGCTGTTCATTAAAGAAACAGATCCAGTTTGGCAGTTGGTGTAAATCAACATAGTGCCATTGACTTTGATGGAGCTACACTGATTTGCACCACCATGATGTTCGTTCATAGACATGAGGGGGTACATCTTCCATACTTCTGTCTTTGCCTTTTGCAGACACTATTCATTCAACTTTGAACTGTCCAGGACTTGACTATCTTCTTTCTTCTCTGTCAGACCTGACTAAAGCAATAGCAATGATGTCATAGTGAAACTGATTAACGTACATGAAGGTCCCGAAAACCAAACCCACATGAATGAGCAAATAACTATAAAATTTACTGTAGGAAATACCCAAAATGAGACTAAAAAACAGACACCATTTCATGTGAGAGTTTAATAATAATACTGCATACTTTTCATCTTAGGATCTCAGGGCACTTTACAAATCTTAATTAGCTAAACTTCATGACGCACTTCACCCCTTGAGGCAGGCACATATGATGCCCATTCTACAGAGGGGAAAATTAAGGTACAGAGAGGTTAAGTCACTTGCCCAAGGTTACACAGAAATTCATTGGTACAGAGGGAAATACGAACCAGAAGTCCTGGCTCCTGGTCCCATGCTTTAAACACAACCCTTAAAGGGTCCTTGATGTCCTTTCTCATAATTTAATCATTCTGTTCTCAGGAAAAACTCCCACAGACTTCAAGGAGAGTTTGGCCTAGTATTGCAGGATTTGACCCATGGGATGTATGTCCTAATGCTATTTCCTAATAATGGCAACCATAATCTCCATTTCCTCAGACCTTGTCAAACTTTTGAGTACAAGTAACTATTTCATTGTGATATCATCAGGCTGAGCAGTAGACCACTGAATGTCAGCAATCCTTAACTGCATCATGTTGTAGAACAAGCCCTCTGAAGAAGAAAGCTCTCTCTTTGATCTGGTCGACACACAGCTGATTTAACTATTTCTGTCAGGGATGTGATTTTACACCCATTATAATTATATTGGTACAGATTCCAGTGTGGATGTAGTTATATCAGTATACAAATGCTAATACCATAATAGTCTGGGAATAATCTATATCGGTATAACACCTTTATACTGGTTTAGCTGTGTCCACACAAGCAATATCAGTTTCTAAATCAATATAGTGAAAGCAGTACAAAAGCTGTCTGTATACAAACACATAGTTTGGGATGCTTGCAGAACAGACCTAAACAGCGATAGGAAGTAGCCACTCTTATGAAGAGGGAAGTCATATGTCTTGTATTTTTACCCTGTAATGGGGCTTTGCAACTGACTGGCTGTATGACCTTGCGCAAATCACTTGGGTCAAAATTTCCAAAAATGGCTACTGATTTTGGGTGTCTCAATTGTGGGGCATGTTGGGCCTGATTTTTAGAAACGTTGAGGACCCGTATCTCCAAATGAAGTCAGCGACTTCAACAGAAATTGTGCTGATGGACGCCAGCTGAGGATCTGGTCCAATGAACCTGGAAGCAGCACTTCACCTGACTTTTTACAAAAAGCATCAGTACTGTCTTTAGCTGTTCATCTGTCATTTTTAGCAGCTGTTTCTGTGCATTTGTTTCCCTTTTCCCAACATGATCTAAAATTAAATTGCATTTTCATTGACTCAAAAATGTACCAAACTCAGGCATCACCTGGTGAATGGTTGGTTTTGTCTCTGAACCAGGCCTTTTAGAAACTAACCAAATTCAAGTGGGAAAGAAAGAAAGATAGTAGAGTGAAACTAAGCAATTTCAGAAATCAAACTGAGGCTTGGAAAGCCCCCAAATTGAGATTATATTTAGCTAATTTTAGGGGATTATCTGTGGTTCAGTTCATGCAAATTAAAAAAAGAGCTTGTAAATTTTACATATAAAATATATTTTTTTAACACACCCTTCCCTTGTCACTCCTTCTTCTCCCCTTCCCCCACCCTGAGTAGATCACATTACCCAAGCTTTGCACACAATATTTTGTGTCCAAGATGTTTTAAATCTTTTTTTTTTAATGACTTTTGGCTACGTTATTTCTGTTTGCATGGCAAAGCCAGCAAATGCCTCTTGACTGGCCAATCCAGCCACTGACAAAATGGCGTGGCCCAGTCAATAGGGCAAAAAACTGGTGGTCATGACGCCTGGATTCTATTCCTGGCTCTGCTGTGTGATCATGGACAAATCACTTCCCCTCTTTGTGCCTTGATTTCCCCATCTGTAAAATGGGGATAAAGACACTTACCTGCCTTTGTAAAGTGCTTTGAGATCCTCTGATGAAAAGAGCTACTGTAAGTGACAGAAATTAATGGAGTCTGAATTATTATTGAAATATTTATTCATAAGTCCCTAGCCCAAACAGTTTATAGTCTAAGGCAATACTACCCTGCCTCATTACAAGGCTGTGTGCTGTTCTGCTCTACAAGAGCCTAGGGAGATTGGTGGGCACTCTACACCCCCAATGTGCCTCCTCCATGCAAGTCTACACATAACTACAGATCCTCCAGTGCTGCCCCAAGCTGTCCCTTGGTACCCAGCTCCCCTCCCCCCTACCCCCAGAGCTGAGGTCAACCCCTCCCCCAATGCAGAACACAGGAATCCTGCCTCCCCAATGTTGTGTGACAGAACCTCATTGGTTCAACTGCTAGGGGACACTCTGTGGCTGTGGGGGAGAAGGCAGGATTGGCCCCCAAGTGTTCAGTTCAATGATGGGCCCAAGCCATAGAGTCCAGACCTAGATCTGAACCTGCCTAAGATTTGGAGGTGTTAGTCGTAGTGTTTAGTTTTGATCCATTATAGACACTGGGGGGAGCAGCCAAAAAGTTCTGACCCAGATTCAGATCCAAACTTCTGCCTCGAAAAGAGCTGGGTGTAGGAGTCAGTGTGTGCAAAGGATGTATCCCTTCACCCAAAGGAAAGCAGGGCTGGAGCGTGGATGCAGGGATGTCCCCTTTCCCGAGGCTCATGTGCTAAGAACCAGGATCATGGACTTACGGTACCACAGTAATAAACCACGGCTAAGAATAGTTGAAGAGAGAAAAAGGCAAATAAACAGGCAAATATCCACACTGCGAGACCCACACATTATGATATTTTTAAATTAAAGTTTGCATTTAAACCTATCCTGCTGCTCACTGTCCCAATGGACTCAGAGCCTTACTCTGAAGCAGAGCACTGCGGGCCAGCTTCAGAGCTGGTGTCAGTGGGTGGGACTCAGATGAAACCAAGAATCTGGTCTGGATTTGGTTCCATGCCTTTTAGTGTGGACGCTATTCACAGAAGGGAGGGGTGTGAATGTGGCTCTGTGTGTGTGTGTATCTATGTAGGTGTGTAGTGGCTGCAAGGCGAGGGGGGCAGGGCAGGAAGAAAGAGCCCTACTTCTTTCCCCCAGCTGCACAGCACCTGGACTGCTAATCCCTTATAAAGGGGCTGGACAGAACAACTACGGGGATCTGAACTAAAAGCAAACCCCACACCCTCCAGCCAATAAACCTTTACACTAAGCTTGCTAGCTACACTCAGTGCACCCTTGGAGTAACTGACAGGGAAAATTTTGTGTTGACCCTGGAATGGCTTCCTAGAGGGGAAGGGTATGAACTGGAGGGTCCAGATTTAACTCTGATTTACACCCCATTGATTTCAGTGAGGTTTCACAGGGTATCAATCAATGCAATATTTAGTCCCATGTCAGCTTCTTCCTGGGAGTGGAGGATATCTGAGTTCCTCTAGCAGAATGGAGGTTAGTGACTGCTCCATCTTTGCATACATGGAAGTGCTGTGCACTGCAGACTTGCAGGTCTGAAACCCAAGGGACTGTCCCAAGGATCACCCAATAGCTTTGCTGTCACCCTGCTGTATTGCAGCAGGTTGCCAACCCATACTCATTGTGCACTTCCCCATCCATCCTGACCCTGTGAAGTGAGGGGACACATCCAGCTCTCCCTGCTCAAACACAGCCCCTGTCACAGATCAAAGGGAGAGGAATAACACTGGGCCCTTCTCTAATACCCTCCATCCAAAGATTTACAAACACTAGTGAATTAAGTCTCACTACACCCTTTGCAAGGTAGGTATTATATCCCCATTTTACAGAGGAGGAAACTGAGGCACAGAGAAGCCAAGTAACTTGTCCGAGGCCACACAAGGAGTCAGCGGCATAGGTGGGAATAGAAGCTTGGACTCTTCTGATGCAAATCCCCTCCGCTAAGCCCTAGACCACATTCCATAGGACGAATGCCCTTCCCTGCAAAGGCAGACGTCATTGTATCACTTTCAATTATAATATCCAAGATATCCACACTAAAAGACAATATATATGCATCTCTACTAGCAAATTTCTTGTCATTACATATAATCCAATACATAAATCTGCTGTTACATTAATTAACATGCTAATGAAATAAGCTCTGAGAATGTATACACACACCTCACTTCCATCTATGCACCGCTTCAGTCAAGTGACTCCAGATTTACACCAGCGCAAAGAAGATGTAAAATGCTACTGTTCTGATTTGACCACACTACCCCGGGGCAATGGAGAATCGGATCCACTGAACTGTGACGTGCAGGTTGGGCTGCTAGCAGGATATTGTCTGTAGCAATTAAGTGGCAAGTTTCCTTCCCGCTGTAAACTGACAAACCAATAGGTGCCTGTGAATAGGCATGAGTGCATCTTGATTTATTTTTGTAGCAGAGTATATTTATTTGTAAGATGAACCGACGGACCATGTCCCCAAAACAAGTGCTAACATCTGCAGTAGTGAGCAGCAGGCTGGCTCCTTGGCTCAGCTGACCAGATCGCTCCAAGATTTAGGATAATCAAAGATGTGCTTTGTTTTATAAGTGTCCATCTAGGGAACTTCATGCTGTACATTAGCTTTTTTCCCCATAAAAGTCTCTGTTGTTACTACCCATGCAGCTCCACCAGTGGGAGCAATGGTGGGAGCCCTAAACTAGTGTCGGCTAGTGCTCGCCCGTCGCCCACAGCAAATCCAGGCAACACAGCAGTTAAAACATGGGCATCCAGTGGCAAATGGTCTACGGTGGGGTTCCCACCATTGCAGCAGCTACTGAAGCTGCACCAGTATTAGCAGCTGTGAGAAGTATTAGGGGGGAAAGGCCAGTGCAGGGGTGGCCAACCTGTGGCTCCGGAGCTGCATGCAGCTCTTCAGAGGTTAATATGCGGCTCCTTGCACAGGCTGGAGCTACAGATGCTAACTTTCCAATGTGCTGTGGGGTGCTCACTGCTCAACCCCCTGCTCTGCCCCAGGTCCTGCCACCACTTCAACCCTTCCCCCAAGGCCCCTGCCCCTTCCCCCGAGCCTGCCATGCCCTCGCTCCTCCCCCCCCCCCCACCAGAGCCTCCTGAGCACTGAAAAACAGCTGATTGCGGCGGGCGGGAGGTGTGGGGAGGGAGGAGGAGGCGCTGATTGGTCGGGCTGCCGATGGGTGGGAGGCGCTGGGGGGTAGCGGATGGGGGGCTGCTGTCCTATTACTATGGCTCTTTGGCAATGTTCATTGGTAAATTCTGGCTCCTTCTCAGGCTCAGGTTGGCCACCCCTGGGCTAGTGTAATAACCACACCTCACTCCTAGATAGCACTTTCCAAAGGAGGTCAGTATGATTATCCCCATTTTACAGAAGGGGAAACCGAGGCAAAGAACACCCAGCAGCAGAGCCCAGACTAGAAGCCAGGTCTCTTGAAGCCCACTCCAGAGCTCTAACCACTAGGCAACAGTGAACAGGCAAGACTGCAGCTGAATCACAGCTCAGTGCTCTGAGGGAGCAGGACAGAGGCAGAATCATACTGGAGGGTCCTGCTCAGACGTGTTCTCATGGGCTCAGTCCTCATGCTGGGTTTGTACCACAGATCTCTGCCCCATGCCCTACGCCAGGCAATGATCATTTGCATACATTTTCCGTTGCTCTTATTTGGAGCTGTAAAACTGCTGAGCAGTCACTCTAGTTCCATACAGGTAATTTCCCATTATGGAGCAAATGACAGCTCAGCCAAGGGGACCATTTTGAAAAGGAAAGTACAGTTGTTGGCTCCCCTCTGCTGCTCTGGTAAGGAAGCCTCTCAGCTCTATGTCCTCTTTGCCAGCCCGAGTCCAGACCTGAATCATTGATAAGCACAGAACTCCCACCCTTCACAAGCATCAGAGCTGCTGGTTATCTACACAGCCTCAGCGTCGGTGCTTTTCAGGCCTACCAGGAGCTTTGTGTCATAATAAAAGTGTCCCCTCCCTCCCAGCAGGCTTGACCCAAAGCCCACGGAAGTCAGGAGAAAGATGCCCATTGAGTTGAATGGATCAGCCCCTACGTATGTTATTGGAGTGGAGAGCTTGTCCGATTCTGAATCAGTACCAAGATCTCCAGAGCAATTCAAAGCCATGGGGATGGCCCAAGGGAGAGAAAGAACAGAACATTATCCAGTTCATTTTGGCAAATGATAGAAACTGAGTGGGTGGGTAGATGCAATGGGTAGTGAGTGAAAGAAAAAGCCCACAGAGCACTCAGCGCACTGCTGAGATGAATTGCTTTGCTCCACTCATTTGGTAACCAACGCGTGAGGCTCAGCTGGCGAGGTGACATGAGGAAATGGAACCACCAGGCCCGGCAGGGAGCTTTCATTTCCCAGGCTGAAGTCTGAATGGCCCTCAAGATGGAAAGGAGAAATAGAGATTTTTGTTTCCCACACCCAGGTTCCCAGAGCATGTCAGAGGCACTGGGGTCTTTGATACTAAGGATCTGGGTGCAAATGTCAAGCCGGAGAGCACCACAAAGGATTTTAACTTCCAAACCCTGGACAGATAGAGAAAAAATGGAGAGACAAACGCACACACTGGTAAAAAGAGGAAGAGAGATAAAAGGCGGAAGGTAGAACAGAGAAGCTAGGCCAAGGGCTAGAGTTTTTAAAAGAACCCAACATCCAGCAACTCTCAAAGGGGGGAAGAGGTGGGTTCACAATTTTTATTTTATGTTTATTTATTACAGTTCTGAACAATTGAGGCGCTAATCATTTAGTAATGGATGTAATATCTATGGAAAAGCTTGTCCAGATTCCTGACCAGGTCCTTGGAAGGACAAAGGCATTAGAATGATTTCAGTCTTAGCAGAAGAGACTAACCCCCAAGCATCCAGCCTGCGTTTTACAATAGCCTCAAAACATTCAAGAATGATTTCCAGACTGAGCAACCTAGCCTCTCTGGTATGGGCGAGAGTGGCGTTGCCCTCTGTCTGGGTTTTAAACCCACTCATGCAGAAGGTGGGGACAGTTTCTGAATAAGAGTCTGAGTGACCCAATCTAATATATGAAATGGCAGTTGCATTACCTGCTGCCAATAGCAGGGGATGGGCAGTGGGTAGATTCAAGTCTCTGACCGCTCTAAGCTGGAATGGGGGAGACTGGTTGGATTACAGGGTTGTCATGCCTCACCTCAGGTGGCTACCCTGGAGTTATGGAGTGACCTGAGGCCCTTTCTTGCTTTTCTAGCCAAGGGATGACGCACTATGGATTGTTGCAGGGAGGAAGGAAAGACAGGAGAGGAAAGGAGGATATAAACAGTTTGAGGATGGATAGAGAAGCCATTCAATGAACTTGTATCACTTCTTCAATATTTTGTGCCCCTGCTTTGGAGATTAGGGGCCGTTGCACACAGAGGGACAAGGGAAGCAGGCGTGACCCCCAGATAGGGGGCTCCTGAGGAGACTGTTGCTCAAGGAGCTTTTCAGAACTCAGCCTTTTGGGCTTGACTCTCCTCTCACCTGCACCAGCGTAAATCAGGAGCAGCTCCACTGAAGACAATGGAGTTGCACTGGGGTAAGCGACAGGAGAATAAGGCCCTCCTACTGCACTCGGGTGGGGAAACACTCTTTCTGCATCAGTAGCAAATTGCTGTGCAATAAACTGAGTCTAGAAAACCCTCCCCCCTCCTCAAGGCCTGGGCCTCCCCGGTGAAATCCGTTGGCTCACTTGGCTCTGCTGAAGGGCATCAATGCTTCACTTTCTATTTTGGACAGAGCCTTTTTCCTGTGGTCACGCTCCGTGGCCGAGGAGCCACACACATGTGTGCAGTAACCACTTGGCTCCCGGTTCAAAACACAGATGTTTCGTTACTTGGGGGAAGAGGGGGTCAGTCAATCAATCCCCTCTGGTACGTACAGCGCCCGCAAGCACTTCCTAATATAGAAGCAAGGATCAAGCTAACAAGCTAATGGGGCAAGAAGAGTTAAAGACACGAGGCCTTGATCTTGCTTCCATTGGAGCAAAACTCCTAACGAACTTCAGTGGAAGCAGGATTGGGCCCTCAAGTGCCATTCTATTCTGCAGAAGCCCCACTTTGCTGGAGTCTGTAGGAAAAGAAAGGTAGATCTGGGCATTATGAGCAAACTGCTGGGTCTGGGCAGGTCGTAAAGTCTTCCCAATGAGAACGAACGCAGTAAATGGGCAATGTTTTCCATTTCCTATTTCATTGCAATAATACTCCCACCTAGTCATTCTCAGTGCATGAGCCTAAACATGACCTTTACATATTTGACAGTGGAGAGACAAAGTGAGTGAGGTAATCTCTTCTATTGGGCCAACTGCTGTTGGCGAGAAAGACAAGCTTTCAAGCTTACACAGAGCTCTTCCTCAGAACTGGGAACGGTACTCTGAGCATCACAGCTAAATGCAAGGTGGAACAGATTGTTTAGCGTAAGTAGTTAGCCCATATTGTAAGAGACCATTCAACATAGAGTGGTCCAATAAAAGAATTTTATTGTCCAAATTCCAAAGGCAGCTTCCACGGGGTCCCATAAGGAGATCCTGGATGTCCTTTCCCAAAAGAACAACAGATTATGTCTGTGACTAACATGGCTACAACTACGTTGCATATTTGACAGTGAAAAGCCAGCCCTGATTCCTCCCACTTCCTTTCAAGCCTATGAGGCCAAATGATGCAATTTCTAAGCAAGATTAATAAAGGGACATAGGTCATTTTATATGGATATCAAGAATATCCAGAGTTATCATAATGAATTATAAGCATTATAGAAGGGCTATTAAACCTCATGCTTCAGAGCTAACCCAATCTCCAACTATTAGAAATCAGGATGAGTGCTCATGTGGGGGGCTGATTATCTCATGGTACTTATTGCGGGATTCTTACACGTTCCTCTGAAGCATCTGGTACTGGACACTGCCAGATACAGGATATTGGACTGGATAGACTTCGGGTCTGACCCAACTCCTACACTTCTAATTCCTTTAGCAAACCTCCTAGTGGGAGAACAAGAAACACTGAAACTGCCTGATAAATAATATTTCCAAGAGTAGAATTATCTATGTCCACAATAGAAGAAGGAAGAAGTGTTGGTTAGTGGTTAGAGCAAGAAACTAGGAGTCAGGACTCCTGGGTTCTTTTCCCAGTTCTGCTGGTGACTTGTTCTGTAGCCTAGGACAGGTCACGTAACCACTGCATGCCTCAGTTTACCATATATAAAATGGCGGTAATGGTGAAAATTCAGCTCTCGGGAAGCAGACACATCTCCACTGAAGTCAATGAGTTGCTCTCACTTGTACCAAGGTGAATTTGTGTAACTCAATGGCGTTCCAGCCAATCATATTGCAGTCACTTACCCCATCTGTCTGATTAATATGTACATACCTCACAGGAGGGTTGTGTGTGCATTAATTAATATGTTAAAATATTGCTCAGGCATGCAGGAGTGAAATCAGGAAGGCCAAATCACACTTGGGGTATGTCTACACTACGGGATTAATCCGAATTTACAGAATTTGAATTTTGAAAACAGATTGTATACAGTCGAATGTATGCGGCCACACTAAGCACATTAATTCGGCGGTGTGCATCCATGTACCGGGGCTAGCGTCGATTTCTGAAGAGTTGCACTGTGTGTAGTTATCCTATAGCTATCCCATAGTTCCCGCAGTCTCCCCCGCCCATTGGAATTCTGGGTTGAGATCCCAGTGCCTGATGGGGCAAAAAACATTGTCGCAGGTGGTTCTGGGTACAGCCTCACCACTCCCTCCATGATAGCAACGGCAGACAACGTTCTTACACGTCTGGGTGAGGAGGCTATGGAACATGGTGATGGGGGAGGGTGGTTATACAGGGGCTGCAGTGGCAGTCTGTGATCCTGCTGCCGTTCCTGAAGCTCCACCAGACACCGGAGCATGTCTGTTTGCTCACGCAACAGCCCCAGCGTTGCATCCTGCCTCCTCTGATCTTCCTGCCGCCACCTCTCATCTCGAGCGTCTCTCCTCTCCTCACGTTGGTCCCTTCTGTCCTCACGTTGGTCCCTCATGTCCTCACGTTGGTCCCTCCTGTCCTCACGTTCACTGGCATCTTTCCTGTACTTTGATACCGTGTCCTTCCACTCATTCAGATGAGCTCTTTCATTGCAGGTGGATTCCATGATTTCCGCGAACATCTCGTCTCGCGTCCTCTTTTTCCGACGCCTTATCTGAGATAGCCTTTGGGACGGAGGAGGGAGGCTTGAAAAATTTGCAGCTGCTGGAGGGAGGGAGGGAAAAAAGGGAGAGAAGTATTTAAAAAGATACATTTTACAGAACAATGCTTATACTCTTTCACGGTGAACAACACTATTCACATTACATAGCACATGTGATTTCTGTGCAAGGTCGCATTTTGCATAATATTGAGTGCCTGTGGCTTTGCTGTTAGAGATCACAGACACAGGTCTGGGCAACAGAATTCGGCTTGCATGCGGCCATGGTAAGCCATTGTCTTTCGGCTTCTGTGCCCTCCTTTCCCACATACAAAGCAAAGCCCGTTGCGTGCTGCGGTTTTCCTGTTAACCTGCAGCAGGAGAAAACAAACTAACCCCCCCCCCCCCCCATTCTCTGGGATGATCGCTTTATCCCTCCCCCCACCGCGTGGCTGGTATCAGGGAAGATCCCTGCTAGCCACACGTGAAAAGCTCAGCGCCAATCCCCCCCCACACACTTGGCTTACTACAGGGAAGGATTTCTTTTCAGCCATAGGCAAACAGCCCAGTAGGAAGGGCCACCTCTGTCCCCTTAATTAAATTCCCGTATTTCAACCAGGTTACCATGAGTGATATCACTCTCCTGAGGATTACACAGCGAGATAAAGAATGGATGTTGCTTGAATGCCAGCAAACACCGGGATCATACGCTGCCAGGCTTTGTCATGCAATGATACCAGATTACTTGCTACTAGCATGGCGTGGTCAAGTGTCCTACCATGGAGGACGGAATAAGGCTGCACTGCCCAGAAACCTTCTGCAAAGGCTTTTGGAGTACCTCCAGGAGAGCTTCATGGAGATGTCCCTGGAGGATTTCGGCTCCATCCCCAGACACGTTAACAGACTCTTCCAGTAGCTGTACTGGCCGCGAATGCATCCCAAGTCCTCAGGGCAAATTAATCATTAAAAAACGCTTGCTTTTAAACCATGTTTTATATTTTAAAAGGTAAACTCACCTGAGGTCCCTTCCATGGGGTCATGGTCTTGGGTACTGGCTTGGGAGGCTTGGGAGGGTACTTCACTCAGGCTGAGAAAAAGATCCTGGCTGTTGGGGAGATTGGAGTGTTGTGTGCTCTCCGCAAGCTCGTCCTCCTCCTCCTCCTCTTCCTCATCCTCAGAATCCTCAGGTATGACTGATGAGATTACCCCCGCCTCGGAATCCACGGTCAGAGGTGGGGTAGTGGTGGCGGCCCCCCCTAGAATTGCATGCAGCTCAGCGTAGAAGCGGCATGTCTGCGGCTCTCACCCGGAGCGACCGTTTGCCTCCTTCATTTTCTGATAGGCTTGTCTGAGCTCCTTGACTTTTACGCGGCACTGCTCTGAGTCCCTATTGTGGCATCTCTCCATCATGCCCTTGGAGATTTTTTCAAAAGTTTTGGCATTTCATCTTTTCGAACGAAGTTCTGCTAGCACTGAATTCTCTCCCCATATAGCGATCAGATCCAGTACCTCCCGTACGGTCCATGCTGGTGCTCTTTTTCGATTATCGGCCTGCATGGTTACCTGTGCTGATGAGCTCTCTGTGGTCACCTGTGCTCTCCTGTGCTGGGCAAACAGGAAATAAAATTCAAATGTTCGCGGGGCTTTTCCTGTCTACCTGGCCAGTGCATCCGAGTTCAGATTGCTGTCCAGAGCAGTCACAATGGTGCACTGTGGGATAGCTCCCGGAGATCAATACCATCGAATTGCGGCCACACTAACTCTAATTTGAAATGACAATATCGATTTCGGCGCTACTCCGCTCGTCGGGGAGGAGTACAGAAATCGATTCTAAGAGCCCTTTATTTCGAAATAAATGGCTTCGTTGTGTGGACGGGTGCAGGGTTAATTCGATTTAACGCTGCTAAATTCGAATTAAACTCATAGTGTAGACCAGGTCTTGGAGTTGCAGCTAGCAAGAGATGTTAAGAGTAACAAGAAGGGTTTCTTCAGGTATGTTAGCAACAAGAAGAAGGTCAAGGAAAGTGTGGGCCCCTTACTAAATGAGGGAGGCAACCTAGTGACAGAGGATGTGGAAAAAGCTAATGTACTCAGTGCTTTTTTTGCCTCTGTCTTCACGAGGCAAAAGGTCAACTCCCAGACTACTGCACTGGGCAGCACAGCATGGGGAGGAGGTGACCAGCCCTCCGTGGAGAAAGAAGGGGTTCAGAACTATTTAGAAAAGCTGGACGAGCACAAGTCCATGGGGCCGGATGCACTGCATCCGAGGGTGCTAAAGGAGTTGGCGGATGTGATTGCAGAGCCATTGGCTATTATCTTTGAAAACTCATGGTGATCGGGGGAGGTCCCGGATGACTGGAAAAAGGCTAATGTAGTACCCATCTTTAAAAAAGGGAAGAAGGAGGATCTGGGGAACTACAGGCCAGTCAGCCTCACTTCAGTCCTTGGAAAAATCATGCAGCAGGTCCTCAAGGAATCAATTCTGAAGCACTTAGAGGAGAGGAAAGTGATCAGGAACAGTCAGCATGGATTCACCAAGGGCAAGTCATGCCTGACTAACCTAATTGCCTTCTATCACGAGATAACTGGCTCTGTGGATGAGGGGAAAGCAGTGGACGTGTTATTCCTTGACTTTAGCAAAGCTTTTGATACGGTCTCCCACAGTATTCTTGCCGGCAAGTTAAAGAAGTATGGGCTGGATGAATGGACTGTAAGGTGGATAGAAAGCTGGCTAGATTGTCGGGCTCAACAGGTAGTGATCAATGGCTCCATGTCTGGTTGGCAGCTGGTATCAAGCGGAGTGCCCCAAGGGTCGGTCCTGGGGCCAGTTTTGTTCAATATCTTCATTAATGATCTGGAGGATGCATGGACTGCACCCTCAGCAAGTTTGCAGATGACACTAAACTGGGAGGAGTGGTAGATACGCTGGAGGGTAGGGATAGGATACAGAGGGACCTAGACAAACTAGAGGATTGGGCCCAAAGAAATCTGATGAGGTTCATCAAGGACAAGTGCAGAGTCCTGCACTTAGGATGGAAGAATCCCATGCACTGCTACAGACTAGGGACCAAATGGCTTAGCAGCAGTGCTGCAGAAAAGGACCTAGGGGTTATAGTGGACGAGAAGCTGGATATGAGTCGACAGTGTGCCCTTGTTGCCAAGAAGGCTAACGGCATTTTGGGCTGTATAAGTAGGGGCATTGCCAGCAGATCGAGGGACGTGGTCATTCTCCTCTATTCGACATTGGTGAGGCCTCATTTGGAGTACTGTGGGGCCCCACAGTACAAGAAGGATGTGGAAAAATTGGAAAGAGTCCAGCGGAAGGCAACAAAAATGATTAGGGGGCTGGAGCACATGACTTATGAGGAGAGGCTGAGGGAACTGGGATTGTTTAGTCTGCAGAAGAGAAGACTGAGGGGGGATGTGATAGCTGCTTTCAACTACCTGAAAGGGGGTTCCAAAGAGGATGGATCTAGATTGTTAGTGGTAGCAGATGACAGAACAAGGAGTAATGGTCTCAAGTTGCAGTGCGGGAGGTTTAGGTTGGATATTAGGAAAAACTTTTTCACTAGGAGGGTGGTGAAGCACTGGAATGGGTTACCTAGGGAGGTGGTGGAATCTCCTTCCTTAGAGGTCTTTAAGGTCAGGCTTGACAAAGCCCTGGCTGGGATGATTTAGTTGGGTATTGGTCCTGCTTTGAGCAGGGGGTTGGACTAGATGACCTCCTGAGGTCCCTTCCAACCTTGATATTCTATGATTCTATTATAAAACACTCTAAGATGCTACAAGTGTTTTAAAATCCTCAGATAAAAGCCAAAATTCAAAGTATTATTGATTCTCATCTCATCGAACCATATCAATCAATACCGAGTCAGGTCAAGAAGATCTAATAATTATCCATGAAAACGATATCCTGCTATGGAATGGCTCAGATAAGACACGTGGAAAGTAAACTAGTAATTAACAAATAATCAGTATAAGTTATTATTATTACTTGTATTACAATGGTACCTAAAGGCCCCAACCACGCTTATGGCCCCATTGTATTAGATGCTGTACACAGGCATAGTAAGACTCTGCCCTGAAGAGCTGACAGTCTAAACAGACAACACAGAGGAGGATCAGAGGAGAGACTGAAGCACAGAGAGGGGAAGTGACTTGGCCAAGGTCACACAGCAGGTCAGTGGCAGAGCTGGGAACAGAACCGCTGACCTTGTCTACACTTAAAAGTTTTGCCGGCATAGTTAACATGGCAAAACTTCCCTAGTATGGATGCAGTTATACTGGTATGCAAGGGCTTATACTGGTATACCTTATTCACGATTCAGTGAAGATATCCCAGTATAAAGCACCTTGTACCAGTACAACTGCATCCACACTAGGGCTTTTACCAGCATAACTATGTCAGCAAAAAAGCCACACCCTTCATCAACATAGTCATCCAGTAAAACTTTTTTAGTTTAGACCAGGCCTGTGTCTTCTGAGACACACCCTAAGAGATTGATTTCAGTGATAAAGAAAATGCTCATTACCATGTGAGGTGTGGGGCTGAGGGTTACTGCAATTAACGAGTATAAAAGGAAATCAGAGCTGGGTCACTGAAGCCTAAAGGGAAGAAAAAACAAGCCAGGGGGAAAAAAAATCCTGCAACCCCCACAAAGATAACAATCGAGTGCCACACCTCGGCTGACCTCAGCTCACTCTCATCGCATGGCTACTGAAACTGCAACTTGACAAACTGGCAGGGTGGGGCTACAAGCAAACTTCACATCTGTAAAGAGGATCCTTCACTGACTCCGCCCATCCCTCAACAACAGCTGGAAACAGCGTGTGCAAAAAAACCCTCAGCAAAACAAGAAAACTTCAGAGAGGATGTTTTTCTCCAAAGACCCTGGGAAGGGGTTTTATTTTTCTACCTAAAAATAAAATAGAAACATTCCATCTGTTGCTCTGTCTCTTTGTTTATCTCTGTGCCACATACTGTCCCTTGTGGTACAGAAGAGACAGGATTTGGCTGTGATGAATATAAAGGGGATTTTGTATTGAGCCTGCTGGACACAAACATACCTTCTCTGTCTCTAGCTCCCTGACATCGGGTTTCCCTAAGTCATAGCATGGATACAGTGGCCAGGGAATGGGCTGTTAACTACACAGCACCTGCATATGCACAAGGGCTGAACTGGCAGGCACAATTCTGGTGTGTAGATATGGAAGAAGACAAGATGCTACAGGCTGCTCAGAGAGACAACCCCCAATGCCCCCTGCACATTGTCAGATCTGCAACCGCTTTTTCCATAGCTCAACAAATTACACCGATACTTACATTGGAAACTTGCAGGGGCTGCAGATGCTGCTATGACCCTATAATAGCAGTGACAGAAAAGCCATGTCTGTGACCCACGCCCTGGATTCCGCCCACAGTCAATGCACAGCCCCCCCCGTGCAATGTCCTTTTACTAGAGCTTTGCATTTGGCCCTCTCTTTCCCTCTCCCGTTCTTTTTTTTATTACTCCTGTGTGGGTCTTTAGGAGATCTTTGCAGATGGTGGCCTGAAGTTTCAAAGCCTAATCAATGCATCCCAGCTTCTGCATTATCGGAGCTCTCAGAGGACGCCCTGTGACACACGTCCATGCCAGAAAGGTCAGAGATAAGTAAAAGGTCCTTTTGTGCTCCAGCTTCCCCGCCTGCAGTTTGTTGTCCGGGTTCTTAGAATCTATCTCCTTTTGAAAGAAGAAAGAAAAAAAAAAAACTTCATGTTGACAGTGACAGATAGTGCTTCAATCGGCATCTGGCGCTCTGCTTCATAACGCCCAGGGAGCCTCGCCTGCGAGGCACAGGCAGGGCCCTGACTGTAAGGATGGCTTTATACTCACTGCAAAGGGCAAGAGGCCCTTTGGCTGGCTGCATCTTCAAAGGTGGCTGAGCAATCAAAGTTGCATGTGAACTAGGTGACTGGCTTGCCTGTGAAAATTAGCACGTTCACAAGATGGCTTGTGCCTTGGAACTAAGCCCCTAGCACGGCAGAGCTGAAATGTAATGCATTACCACACACAAATGTGCTACTTATCTTGCACGTCTGAATGAGAGTATATTAACAAATGAGGCTTCATACAGGGTGAAACTCACCCCTGCAAGGAGTCATCACAACGCCTATGCACCACCTAAGCATCACTTCAGTCCTCCAACTTGAGCTTAAGCAGTGCATAGGCTGTGAGCTGGCTCTTTGCACTCACCCCATAGTCAGTTAGCCAAAGAACTTTCATAACATGGAATGTCTTTGGTGAAGGGGAAGGATAGCTCAGTGGTTTGAGCATTGGCCTGCTAAACCCAGGGTTATGAGCTCAATCCTTGAGGGGGGCATTTAGGGATCTGGGGCAAAAATCTGTCTGGGGATTAGCCCTGCTTTGAGCAGGGTTAGACTAGATGATCTCCTGAGGTCCCTTCCAGCCCTGATATTCTAGGAAAGGTGCTACTGATATGTTCCATTCTATGCATCCGAAGAAGTGGGCTGTAGCCCACGAAAGCTTATGCTCTAATAAATTTGTTAGTCTCTAAGGTGCCACAAGTACTCCTGTTCTTTTTGATATGTATGGTGTGATGAATAAACTTATGATTCATATTAAATTATCAGTGTAATGGAGTGGCCTGCCCCTTTGCCAGCCAACCTGATCCTATTAGGCCTGCCCACTACATATGCAATGGGGTGTGTATGGTAGAACCAGCTGAGTATGGAGGCGCTGATTCCCCTATAAAGAGCAGCAGAAAGCAACCAGAGAAGGGGATGCTCAGGGAGCTAGGGTATGTCTACACTTGCAGCTATAATTCCCACCTGGAGGAGACATAGCCCTGCTAGCATTCTAAAACTGCGGCAACAGGAGGGGATAGTAGGGGGTGTGTGTGTGTGTCAGTCACACCCCCAGCTCGAAGAGTAGGCCTACCAAAGCAGGGAATGGCTGCTGGGATGAGCAGACTCAAGCAGGAAAACCCAAGTCTTCGGCCTGGTCTACACTAGGACTTTAATTCGGATTTAGCTGCCTTAATCCGAATTAATCCTTCACCCGTCCACACTACAGAGCCAGTTAATTCGAATTAAAGGGCCCTTTAAATCGATTTCTGTACTCCACCTCGACGAACGGAGTAGAGCCTAAATCGATTTTGTTAATTCGAATTAGGGTTAGTGTGGCCGCACACCACCGAATTAATGTGGTTTAAAACCGAATTAAGGTGCTTAGTGTGGCCGCGCACAATCGAATTTATACAACCTGTTTCCCAAATTCGAATTATCTAAATTCGGATTAATCCTGTAGTGTATACATACCCTTCGGCGAGAGGGCTGGAGGCAGGGAAGGCCTAGGGGGCCCCTGGTGGGAAAGATGGGTAGTATGGACACGCTGCAGATTTTAGAACTTTATTTTGGGAATGATTTTTGTTGGGAGGGGTGTGACTTTTGTTGGGAGGGGTGTGACTGAGCCAGAGAAGAGTTGTTTGATTTAAGGGGCTCTGAGCTGAAATGAGGCAAAATGAGGCAGGGTACCTGCAGAGTGACCTCAGGCCCTGGGGAGCTACTTGGGAAGTGGTTGGCCTGTTAACAATCAGCAGTTAATTAACAAGTGCTAATTATTAATTAGATAGCAATCCCAGCATGTTATGCACTGGACATCTTGTACAATGACACAAATTGCTCAGCCCGTTTTGTTGGATTAATTTTGCAACCCACTTGCCCTGTCCATAACCATCTAGAGCATTGTTATGGCTCAGAGAGGTAACTTCTGGCGGGGGTTTCTATGGCTGTGACGTGGCTTGTGGCTTTTGCTCTCTCTGACATAACAACAAGCAGGAAATGTCCAGTTATGGGTTTGGGATGGCGGGACGGGTTAATGTTCATTAGCTAATGTCTCTGATATTTTTAATAGGTGATAAATTACAAATTAATTGGATGTAAGCAGTAAGGAAGCAAAATCTGCATTAACTGAGTTGCAGAGATATGGGGGAGAAGCATTGTTCAATAGTGGTCAACTTTTGGTCTAGCCGAGCTCTTACAGCAGCTACTGGGAATCTGACCATTGACTTCAGAGTCACGCCAACACTGAGTGCTCTTGCAAATCCCACACATGTAGTTGAATTAGTTAACATCTGTAATGTTTGTAAAGGGCTCTGAAAATGTAGATCTCCATCCACCAGGTAGCGCAATTATTATGATGTGGTGACAACGTCAAGGAATGTTTGGGATGAACTTCACACATGAGAGACAGCTTGAGAAGTGGAACAAAGCTGAGGTGTGGTCTACACTAGGAACTTATGTCACTAGAGCTACGTCGCTCATGTAGTGGGAAATCAACAGCCCTGAGCAATGTAGTATACTGACCTAACCCCCGGTGTAGACAGCACTACGTTGACAGGAGAGCTTCTCCCGTTGACATAGCTACCGCCTCTTGGGGAAGTGGAGTACCTACACCAATGGGAGAAGCTCTCCCACTGGCATAGGTAGTGTCTTTACTAAGTGCTACAGTGACGCAGCTGCACCACTGCAGTGCTGGAAGGGTAGACAAGCCTGAGGTGTCCCTATAATTTCTTTTGTGTGACCTTTCTTGTCTCAGCATGAGTGGGAATGATGCTAATGGGAGTGATGATCACGAATTAATAGACCATCTACATCCCTTTGTGTTCAGACATCATTAGAATTTAGTGGTAAGGGAGAGGCAGTCTGCAGTCAAATCACTTCCTTACTTTACCACTGACCTGCTGCATTACCTTGGGCAAGTCAGTTAGGTCCAAATCCTCAACGGTATTTAGGCAACTTACTCCCATTGAAATCAGTTCGAGTTAGGCCCCTAAATACCTTGGAGGATGTGGGCCTTCCTGGATCTCTGCCTCAGTTTCCCTATCTGAAAAGTATTTTGAGTTCTGTGGATGGAAATACAATAATACCTGGCTTTTATAAGAGTTACGTGTTATTTATATTTGGTGGGTTATTAATTTCCAACTGCAGTATAAATACAAGTTGCTTACATCTTTAGTGGAAAGAGTCAAAGGCATCTAGCATTGATCTATGAATCTTGTATTGATCCACTCTTCCTCCCTGCATTCCTCCTGTAGTTTCCATTGGAAAAGCCTCTTATATTGTATTGCTGTGAGCTCTTCCACAGCTGCCACTTTTTATCCCCGTTACAATTTTCACAGCGGACGAAGTGAGCCCTGTGTACAGTTTGTGCTTCACTGTGTTGAACTGGTCGAGCGCTTTGGGATATGAATTGCACTGTGCAAAGGTGACAGATCATTACAAAACGCTGTTTTATTTAGTGAGAAGATGACTCATATGGTTTTGTTCGTTATAGTGGTGACAAGCTTAAAAAGGACATTACACAAAATAATGCCGAAACAATAGGGGAAATCAGCTTACATAAAAGGAGAACAGTCTAGCTACACAAAGCCCCATCATCATTACACCACACCGTGGTCTAAATGCACACTGGACTCCCTACCCTTTGAGTTAAGTGACACCGGCAGTTACCCACAGGCAGATAATATGAGAGGAAGGATGGTTCTGTGGCCTAGACTGGGACTCAGGAAATTGGGGTTCAAATCCCAACTCTGTCTCAGACTCCCTGTGTAAATCAAATAATCTCTCTGTGCTTCAATTACCCATCTGTAAAATAGACATCATCCTATCTGATATATTTCTTCTGCCCTTTGTTTAGATCGGAATTTCTTCTGGGGACTCTCTCTTACTATGGGGTATGTACAGGACTTTGCACAATGAGATCCAGATCATGGTTGAGGCTTCTAGATGTGATTGCAATTTAAATCATTAATAACAACATATCTCTCAAAGTTTGATGTCTACAGTCTGTAAACTTGGCTGGTGAAATCCTGTGGAGTTTCTAATCTCGACAGGAGAAAGCCTTTTCTGCAGAGATTAGATTCTTGCATATTCTTGCCAGAGCAACCAATCCCCACCTTCTTCAGTACCCTTAGGTAACAAAATGTCCTCTACAGAATTGTTTCAGGACATCGCCTTACATCACATCAATAGTAAGTCTGAAAGGTAGGGCACAAACACTCATCTAAATGTCATCTATAACCGCATACTCATCAATCAAAGACCTCCAGAAAGACCAACCACGTGTGTTGGAAACCCCCAATAAGTCATTCCACCAAGAGATGATTCGGTTTACTCAGATCATTATACTAATTTAATATGTCAATGGACAGTGTATTTTCATTTTCAGGCATACTCTTTGTTCATTACCTTCATTCATAATTAGTTTATAAGCTCTCTGGGGCAGGAAGATCTCTTCCTATGTGCTTGTATAGCACCTAACACAGCAGGGCCCTGATCCTGACTGAGGCTTTTGGGAGCTAGCGGCAATACAAGAAATAATAATGCATTGTTGTTGGGGTTTTTTTTGCACCCAATGGCCATCAGATTCCCAGATGGGTTTTGCGTGATACAATTTTGTCATTTCTTTTTAGCCAATGGCTTCTGGGCCAGATCCTTATCTGCTGCAAATCTGTGGGGCTTTGTTGACGTCAACAGGAGCGAATGCCCAGACTTTCTGAAAATCCAGCCCAATGTGTCTCAAGCTGAGCACCCAAAATCAGAAAATGTAGGCTTCAGTGTATCAATCCCAGCCATCACAAAGAACAGTGTGCCATTCCTAATTGTGAATGCCTCTGTTTGCTAGCAGCAGAGATAGTCAATACAAATAAGACACAGAAGAGGCAGATGCCAGGCCAAAATCTGCTGTCAGTTCTACCCAGGCAACACCACTAATGTCAACTGGTGTGTATAACTTTAAAAAGAATTCGATTCACTTGGCCCCAGAATAGGCAAACCTATTTTTACCACCCGTTAGCCCAGGGCCGGCGACTATATTATAGCTACCCATAACTGTTTGTTTACTTCCTGCAGGGTGTAAATGAAGAAATGGAAAATAAATGCTCAATAACGATTAACTCAGTTCACCTGCACAGATTGATGGTTGGGTGCACAGCTGACAACTGCAGTGGTGCCCTACACACAAATAGCTTTCTACTCCCCTTCTCCCATCACTTTTTGCATGTGCAAATCTGGCTCACCCAAGACCTTGCACAAGCAGCTACGTGCTGGAGGAAGATGTATCTGGCTGCACACACTGATGCTTCTTTAAACTAGGTTTGCAAACCACTGCTTTGGAGGTGCTAAGCAAATGCAGCATCTTGAAAACTGAGCTTGTGTTAGCTGTCCTGAGCCACCAAAGGGGTTTATTTAGGTCTGGCTGAGGTGCATCCTTTTTAGCAATTCAGTCTGTGCTGAGATCATAGAGAATTTTAAAAAGATTCAACAATAATGGCAAAGGCAAATACCAAATGCAATGGAGGAGAGGTAAGTGTCCACATAATAATATGGAACGTTGCGCAAAACATATAAATATATAGGCCTACATGTACTCATATATCAGCTTCCAGTATAAGATCTTTCTAATCCTTCTTATGCGACCTCAGCTTCTGACATGCAGGGATCAGGTAAGTGTGACTGGTCATACATAATGCCTGTATCTTTCCGCAACAGATTTTGCAAAGATAATGGTCAGGCTCACAAATAGCGCTGGGCAAATAACACATTTTTTGGTTTTCTGGCAATTTCAAAAACTTGAAAAGGGAAAATTAATTTCAGGCTGAACCAAAACCAACGTTTTTCAAAATGTTTGGCAAATCAAAAAGTTAAAAAAAAAATCATTCTGGGTAAAAACAAGCAAACCCATTTCATTTCAATGTTGAGCATTTTGAACGTTTTTAATTAAAAATAAAAATAAAAGGAAAGGAAATTTCAACCCAAAATATCAAAACAGTTCCTTTCAAAAATGCCAGAATAAAATGTTTTGATTTTTTTTCAGAATTTTTGCTTTAGGTTTTTTTCTGACTGAAACTATTTGGTGAATTCGACACGCACCTGCAAACCGCTTTGGTGCTGCTGAGTCTCCATTGTTCACCAAACAAAAGCCTAGTGTGAAAAATTTCACCCAATTCTACTCACAGAGTTGCTGGAACACACATGTTGGCAAATGACCAGCAAAGGGGAGGGGGAAGAAGGAAGCTCCATGAAACACAGGTCTCTGGTACTATTGTGATTGATACATATGGCACTAGTGTCTAGAGACCCCCAGGATCAGGGCTCCATTGTGCTATTCCCCTCCCTGGTTCTGCTTGCATTGTTTAATTTATTGGGGAGCCAGACCGGCCAATATTGGGGTTACAGGGTACCCCCTCTGCATGGATCCACCCCTCCCACATGGAAATTAGGGGGTCAGGTGCCTCAGTAGCACCACAGACCCCAACAGGACTGGGAGTGCAGGAGGGGACATGCATACTTGCCTCCAAAGCCACATGGAAGAGCTGACATGCTGAGGAGGATTCTGGCAAAGCCCTGAAGCGCCAGCCACTGGTGGAATAATTTGGGGAAATGTCCACAAAGGGGCCCCAGCTGGGTTTTCTGATTTCCTGGGGTTATTCCCAAGACAGTGGTTGATCCGGGCCTTGGCTGTTAATGAAATTAAATATACCAGACCAATAAAGGACAGAGCTTTCATCTTATCCTTTCAGTGGCTTGGTGAAATCTAAACAGGGCTGGTTTGGAAGGTACTTTCCACAATCCTTCCCTCCACCTGCGCTTGCCTATTCTCAGTCCCTTCCTTCCCTAAAGTAAGGGTGTGAGTCCCTTCCTTCCCTAAAGTAAGTGTGTGTGTGTGTGTGTGTATGTGTATGTGTGTGGCCACATATTTGAGTTTAGGATTAATTAGTCATTTTTTAATTAAAAACTCTCCCAGAGCAAAGCCCCAGCAGTGCTTCTCTGTGAGAGAGCAATCCAAAGCATGCTTACGTCACTGAATCTCTGGGCAAGTGCACATTTATGTTTCCATGCAAAGGGACCCTGCCTGCAAAGCGCCAGTTGAAGGCAATAGCAACTGTGGCTGCGAAATTAATTGCACGATGGAGCCCATATGGTGTGGACGTATTGCATGTCGCCACTTGCATGTATAATTCTGGCCTGCAAGCCCACAACAAAGACAATTTAGCTGTTGTCTGTTCCTGAGATTAGCCCTGTTTCAGCCACCAGTAGCCTGCTACTAGTGTAAACCCTACGAGTAGCCAAGGAAAGATGCAATTTGCACCAGTTGAGCTTACTCCCGTTTCAAGCCTGGTTGAGCTCGACTGGTGCAAATAGCGGCATTGTCTGACTGCACTAGGCATTTGAACCAGTATAGCTACATCAGTTGCTGGCTACTGATGGCTAAATCCCAAGTATTGACAGTGCTAGAAGATAGGCGATACTGCTACTAACTAAAGGCTAGGTTATGCCCAGTCATGTGCAGGTGCATCGGGGAGAGAATTCAAGGATCCAATAAAGGGTGTAGCAATGAGTGCTGGAACACGTGCTCGCCCATCCGCCTGCTCTTGCTCCCATTTAAGTTCATGTTTTTGAGACTCCCATGTGAGTGCTATGTTAGTAATAAAGAATGACAGAGCTTGCAAAGGGCCTAGGCGGCAGACCTGCACCAGCTCCCACTTCTGCTCTCAAATAGGAAGTTGATAAACCTCACTCAGTTGCAAAAAGAAAATCAGATTTCAAAACCTTTCTGAAAAGGGCTCCAAGCCTCCCAGCCTTCCTCTCGTTAACCCTTTCATGAGGCCAACCTCCTCCCAGCTGCACCTGAGCGCTGGCGAGCGGCCGGGCTGGGTGACATCCGACACCCCTGCGCCGTCTCGCTCAGATCTTTGGCTTTTTTTTTTTTCCGAGCCGTTGCTTATTTTCTCTCATAACGTTGCTTTTATCTCGGGGCCTATCGCATGTCAAATCTGCTTTCATCAATAATCAGGTTGGGGGTGGGAGGGAGGAAAAACTGCTGTCTCAGTTAACATGCATGCACACACACACAAAAGTAGCAAGAAAGTAGAAACTTGATGCCACTGTAACCGATCGCATGGTAAAATTTGTCACCTTTTGAGTTACACATGCTCGACTCCTGGCAGGTAGATCCCAAACATGTGGGGCAGCGTGGTTTTTATCAGCGCTCATCTCCCCACCCTGAAACCCTGATTCTGAGATGCACAACCTGAGCCACACATCTCAGGAAGGAATGGTTTTAAGCCACTGTTGAGCCTCCCATATGTTGGGCCTGTCCACCCGCTGGCATAATTTAGAGCAGCCCCAGTGGCTTCTCTAACTTACCCTACCTGCAGTATCTCCCTATGGATCGCTCCACCAGATCAGAATAGTCAGAGTGTAGTTCACTCTGGCCACATGCCTCTATCATCTGGCACTGTCAAGAGGACATGGCATAGAGCTTTTATGCTAGACTTATGCTGCAAAATTTCCCTTCACTGTGGGAATCTGATAATAAAGGGTTCTTCAATCTAGCTGACGAAGGTATAACAAGATCCAATGGCTTGAAGTTGAAGCTAGACAAATTCAGACTAGAAATAAGGCGCACATTTTTAAGAGAGGATATTTAACCATCAGAACAACTTACCAAGGGTCGTGGTGGATTCTCCTTCACTCTCAAGTTTTACATCAAGATTGGATAAATATAACATAAGAACACAAGAACAGCCATACTGGGTCAGACCAAAGATCCATCTAGCCCAGTATCCTGTCTTCCGACAGCAGCCAATGCCAGGTGCCCCAGAGGGAATGAACAGAACAGGTAATTATCAAGTGATCCATCCCCTGTTGCCCATTCCCAGCTTCTGGCAAACTATGTTTCTCTAAAAGACATGCTCTAGTTCAAACAGGAATGAATGCAGGGAAGTCCTATGGCCTGTCTTATGCAGGTGGTAAAACTAGATGATCACAAAAGTCCGACCTGACCGTATAATCTATGAATCTATGAATTGGGGGAGATATGTCTAGGTTCCAGCCCATTTACACTGACAGAGTGACGTCAACGGTGGGATCATGGCTCAAAATATGGTCTGGGTTGTTCTTGCTAGACAGTGCTATGGAGTTATGATAACATTGCAACTGGTTCCAGGTGATATACCCTTGAGTCTGTTCCAGGAGGGCATAGAAAACCCACCCAGGTGGGAAGGATTCCATGTGAGCATGGGAATCTGGTACAGGTTTTCCTCTCCCTCCTTATCACCAATGAAAGAAACATCACTGCAGGCTTTCGTGACTAATGCTTTTCAAATAAGGTGACTGCAAGCAAGCCCCAGCCCGGATTGTTGTGCTTACTTGAATGATACTCAGTATCAGTGAATTCACCACTATGACTAATTTATATTTATAGGCTTTTCAGCGGTATTTGTGAAATGTTTCCAGGAGAGATAGCACCTTCTCCCTTCTCTGATCAGCTCAGTGCCTGCAGCCGTTTCCTTCTGGTCTGGGGTTGGCGCATCTGATATAGGGCTGGTACAGAGAGAGTGGGGACACAGCGAACAGACACAGTGGCTCAGCCATTGGAAAACAGGAACAGGGCCACCCTTAAGGGCAGGCAAGCAGGGCAGCTGCCCTGGGTGTCAAGTTCTGGGGGCACCGAATCACTGTGCCACCTGGCCCTGGTGGCAAAAAATAGCAAAACACCTAGAGCCAGCTGTGCACGGGATTTGCAAGGCCAGAAGTCCACATGGTCTGTTATCCTATCTATACCAATGGCCGGTGCCAGCTGCTTCAGAAGAAGGTGCAAAGAAGCCCATAATGGGCAATTACAGAATCACCTGCCCCTGGGAAAGATTGTCCCTGTGTCCAGGCCATCAGCGGTTGGTTTGGAGCCTGAAGCATGAGGGTTTATCACACTTTTAACAATGTCTGCACCGTCGTGCTACCAAAACAGCGTTCATGTGTCCCCAGATCCTGCCTGGCCCATACTCCCCTTTTGCATGCCGTTCCCAGCAGGAATCATTTGCCCTCGGGTGGGGAAATGTGCATGGAGGCCAATGCTGGCTCAGCATGGCTGCAGATATGCATCAGCATGCCGATCATGCCCCGGCTCCCTTGGCAACGTGCCATTGTGCCTCCCCTCCACCTGTGATGTAATTTGCAGTGGGCCTCTACAAGAGGTGCCTACCGTATGACTTTCCACTCCAGGCAGAGTCTGGTCAGCTAACTTCCGCCCTGTGCCCTCACTGCTGGCTGTGGTTTTCCTGCAGCACTCGCATGCGCAGCACAAACCTGAACCTGGCCCATTGTGTCTAGGTGAACAGGTGTTCGGTGCCCCCCCCACACTCTTTCCCTCTGCTCTGTCTCTTGTATCTGACTATGATTAAATCGAACCTGTTCAACCGCCGAGCCAGATGTGGGGACCCTGCTCATTTGTTACGAAAAGGAAAAGAAAACGAGATTGCAAGTGGTGACAGTTGTTCGCAGGTGAAGTGTGACCTGCAGCCCTTCGCATACCCCCAAGCCACAGGCTCTCTGCCGGGTGCCGTGGGAACTCTGTACGCTCGCTGCAGAGAGCCTGGGAGCCCCCGAGTGAGTTAGGAGTCAGTTGCCATGTTAGGAGCCGGCCGCCAAGCACAGACGCCAGGCTACGCGCAGGAGAGCTGGTCCAGATAAAAGATGTACCCCAGAACGTGAACGGACCCCCAATCCTCAATATTCACCCCAAAGCAGGCCCCATTACACCCCAGACTGAGGGACTGCTCTGCCCCTTCTGACCCCAGTACAGACCTCATCACCCCAGCCCCAGAGAGCCCCCGTCCCCGTCTGACCCCAGCACAGACTCCATTATCCCCAGCCCCAGGGAGCCCTCTCCCCATCTGATTCCAGCACAGTCCTTATTATTCTCTGCCTTCTCTCTGTTAGACCCTGTCAGGCATATGCTTCATTGCCCCAAACCCCAGGAGCCCTCTCCCCCTCTGACCCCAGCACAGACCCTGTCTCCCCAGCCTGAGAAAATCAAACTCCCCAACTGACACCAGTTCACACACTGAGGGAGCCTGTCTTCAGGGCATGCTCCACCTCACCCCCTGCCCCAACCCATCCTGCTTTCACTAGCCTTCCTTTGCCTAAACATGTTCTCACCTTATTTGAACTCTTTTAAATTCACTTTTAATGTCATAGAGAGCACCATGGGATTTCCCAGAATGCCACAGCCAGCCAGCCTGGTCAGCTAGGTCCCTCTGAGTGCAGCCTCCCTGGGGACCAAAGCCAGATGTCTGTTTGGAGTGGGGTGGTTAGGGGAATGAACAGACCAGAGGGGAGGAGAGTCAGTAAATCTGCTGAGGCAAGTTAACAGGGGTTAAAGAGACAACTTTAGACCTAAAGAGGAAGAGATGGAGACATAAGGGAGGAGGGGAGGGAGGGAGGAAGGAAGGGAGATTATATCCGACCCCATCCCCAGAGCTGGGAGCGTGAACAGACAGAGCGTGCAGTGAACCCTATCATTGTCTCCCAGCTGGTGCAGATCCCCAGAGACGGGCTGCGGGTCGCAGCCCTCTCGGAGCACGGCTGCTTGTCTGTGCGAGGCTTTATCAGTAGCTATTTCTCTCTCTCTCTCCCCCCGCTTACTGTCCATTTCCAAAAAGGCGGGAGATGGGCTACGCAGAATCAGCAGCATATCCTGAACAGCTGCCACCCACCGGCCCCTATCTCTGCCTGTCTGTGTCTCTCCGGCTTTCCACTGCTGCTTATGATGTCCCACGAGGAGCAAAACTCCTACTGCCTGGTTAATGAGTGGAAACAGGCCTGAGGCATGAACTTACGTCCTGCGTCTGAATGATCTTGGATTTCAGAGGGGCTTGGATTCAGGGTTCCCGTTAGTCCCCAAAGACTCAAGACTCCCATTGACTTCAATGGGCTTTGGCTCAAGCTCTTATCAAAGATGACTGGGTAAAGGCCCTGAGCAGTCATGGGGCAAAGGGATGATGACCCAGGTCTTGGGCATATGTCCTGAAGCCTCCTTTCCTCCTAAGACAGGTGCGTGGGAGACAGAGGGCGGATAAGGTCAAAGTCTCTTTAGGGAGCACTGTGAGGGAGCTACCTAGTAGATGAAGATGGAGCCTGGATTCCCTTCTTGCCCCGGGGACAAAGGCAGGGCAGTGGGGGAAGTCGTGACTGACAGATTACAGAGGCTGTATGGTCATCTCACTCCAGGAGAGAGGTGGTTTCTCTGTGAAGCAAAGTGAGGCAACCCAGGGTCGAGACCCACTTTTCCTGTCCGCAAATATGATATGTGACAAACGCCCATGAAAGTGCCACTCGTACAGACCCCCACTTCCCCCAAGGCTGCTTACGTCTGTGCTTGCCGGCATTATCTCAGGGCTACTGCTTCCCTTATAGCAACCCATTACCTTTGCCAAAGTCCACTGGCAGCTTTGGAAACTTCTTGCTTCGCACTAGCCAGAAAATTAACTCTAAGCTTCATAGAGGGACCCTTTTGAGCTATAAAATTGAAATCCTGTGAGTTCCAAGTCAGCATCAGGTTTATATACAGGGTTCCAAGCAGTTTGTTCATCAGCTGGTGTTTTTTTATTCTTTGCTTACCTCTAGGATAAAATCTAACTGAGTAACCCGTGGGGAAATCAAACATTTGCAGGTATGCCTTGGGGATGAAGGGTCTTTGGAGACTCTTTATGCACTCACTGTAACACAGAGGGTTCTTTACAAACAGCTGCACATTTATTTTCAGGGGTGCTGAGCAACCAGAGCGCCTACTGAAGTCAACGAGCGCTGCAAGAGCTCAGCTTGTTTCAAAATCAGGCCATGAAGAAACAGCACTGCTGATCAAGGGATGTTTAAACCCTCTCCGCCTTAGGGTTTCCTACTTAGGCGTCTTTTCCATGAGGACCCTTTCCTGATTACAATGAACAAACCCCAGTCTTTGTCCTTTATGGGATCTTTCTTCCGCTGATGGTGAAAATTCAAATGCCACCTGAAAGTTGGGGGTGGGGGAGCTGGATTTGATCAAATAAGAATCGGCCCAAACCTTAGGAGGTTCAGATTGCTCAGAGAAGGTTCTGTATTGGGGTTACTTTCCTGACTCCTTAGAGGTTCACCCATCCCCACTGGAAGTGTCTCCAAAAGCTCATAAGGCCTCTGGATCCCACCTGTGACAGGTTTGGCAGCAAGCCGTGCTCACACTGGGCACTAACATGCCAGGGTCTTGAAGTCCAGTTTACTGATGCCCCTTGGCTGCTCAGAGCCCCATTGAAACACACACAAAACTCCCTACAGCCCGGGCCTTATGGAAGAGCTCAGAAAGGCTCCTTTAGTTCAAATCAAATATATAGCTTCGTGCAGCCAAAGTTCAAGCACTTCATCAGGGAGCTTTTCCAACTAGCACGCTCCTCCTTTGGTCAAGGAGGGGATGGCTCCACATACCAGCCACTCTGGACCACTTACAATACACCCCCATTGTATGCTGAGGGAATTATTTATGCTGGCCCAGCCCTGACTATCCCTGCATGGGAAGAACAGGCAGCTCTGCTCTGCTCTGCTCAGGCAGAGAATATTAACACTCTTCCCTAGCTCAGGTCACTGGGATCCCAAACCCAGCTAAATTCCTGAAGCCATGCAACCTGGAAGAGTAGGATTCCCTCCCCCAGCCCCACCCAGCAAGGGCACCACCCGCCATGTGGTTTCCTGAAGACGATAGGCAGCTCGTCAAAGGCACCGGCAAGAAACCCAAATGTGGTAAAGTGTTGAGATAAGCGGCCCCTTTCGAGTGAGAGAGCTGTTGGCGCTGGGCCTTGGGAGCAAGGCTGTCACTGCACAGGGCCGGCAACACCTTGCTCTTTGCAAAGCGATCAAAGGCACATGCAATGCGGCACCGTGGCTTGGGTGCACCTCTGGCTCAGAAGCAGAGATGGGCTTCCTCTGGCAAGCTGTCAGCCACGGGGGGAGGTGCACTAGTGGCTCAGACATGAAAGGATGCAGACATAGTCCTGTCCTCCCTTTCACTCCAGCACCAGGTTTATCAGGGAGATGATGCCCATCTTACTCTGCATTACTTACACTTGCAGTCTGAAGGCACTTTAGAGGCTGTTTAAGGGCTGGGCACATGGCTGAAGTGAGGCCTGGGGGAAGCCGAGCTCATCTGCAAATCTGCCAACCCCAGACAATCTTGAGTCTGGTTCAGTAGACACAGGGTTAATTCCATTCACCAACTTGGTGTCATGGCAACAGGACATCGCATTCGTAAGCAGGGACGGGCCTGGACCAAAGTCTCAGATCCAAAATTTGAGGAGGGCTAGATCCAGAGCCAAATTATATGGCTGCCACTCTCCCCAATCTCTATAGTGGGTCACATCAAAACCCTGGATCCGAGGAACCTTAGACTTTGGATGGGTTCAGATCTGGATCTAAAGTAGGCAGTTCAGGCCCATCTCTCGTCATGATACATGAGAAGAGATCTGTTTACATGGACATTTTGTCTGAGGGCTCATTCCCACAACCCAGGTTGCAAGGGGGAGGTAGAATCCTGCACGGCAGCAGCCAGTCTCTGGAATGAAGAGGAGTTTGAGTCTGAATTTTCTGAACCCAAATGTCTCCTGCTTACCCTGCCCCCTAATGTTTGGACCAGAAACTGTTAATAGAACATGGCCTTGAGCTCAGCTTCCTCTTCTATTAATATCAGCCTGGGAGGAAATCGAAGTCTGTGATAGATGGCAGGAAGACAGAGGTATGGATCTTTGCCCAAGTGGGGGATGTGGAGTTGCACCCCACACTGTGTGTGTATGGGGTGAACCTGTGACTCTGTGCCCCCAAATGGGTATCTGGATTCATGACCTTGAGGGGATGTGGAGTTGTGTCCTGAGTGGACACGGGTGGACCTGTGCACCTTGTAATAAAGTTGTGACACACAGGAGGGTTGACAAGAGACAGAACTTTATTTCCTGGCCTAAGGCACCTGACATAGGTCAGACTTACTGACAGTTAAATACCCCGTCACGTGACGGGGTTGGTATCCACTGACACGCTCCTGAATGGCTGCATGGAAAAGATTCCATGCCATTGAGAGGGGCTGTAGAGATCTGCTACGGGGTTGCGATCTCATGTCCTTTCTCAAGATCTGCACGGTCAGCATGCTGCAGACCAAAGAGGCTGGATACAATCCCTCATATAGCCAAGGCTGCACAACAACTGCTCCTACCTTTTAAAAAACAGAGGTTCTCCTCCTCTCCTGTTCCTGGGTGTTGGGCTGGACAATGTGTTGTATTGGACCAACAAATAAGTTAGTATCCCAGCTCTCAGGCTCCCCTCAAAAGCCAGACGACGTGAATACAGAGACTCCACAGCAATCACTGCTTCTGACAGAAACAAGAGTACTCAGGGGCACTCGGAAATCAATGATGCTTTTCAAGGCCAAATCGTAGCACGTGGGACAGTGCAGCTGAGACTTCCTTCCAGAGTTACTGTTAAAAGAATAAGCCTGTGCTTGGCCCAGTTATCTGATGGTGACACCATGCAGAATGGCTGGGCCACTGGTGTTTCCTGGTGTCCACCAGAACTAGGGATGATTGGAAGCTAAGCCCCTCTAGCTGGAGCATGTTGATAAATGAACCAGAACGGTGTCCAATTCCTTGCAAGGGGAGAAGAACAGATAAAAGATCATAGAATCCCAGACATGAGAGACATAAATGGCCTTTATTAGGTCATCTAGTGTGTTATTAATTATTAAGCATCAGCAACTCACTCAGTGCTGTATAGGACACAAAATGCACACAGTCCCTGCCCTGAAAGAGCTCAATAGCGCCTCCCGGGGGTCAATGTGGGGTTGTTCCCGACAGCCTCGTCTCCAGCCTTGTTTTAAATGTCTTTTTCCAGACTTGTTTTAAATGTCCCAGGTGATGGGGCTTTCCACCAAGCCTTGCCCTGCCAAAAGAAAAGCTGGGCCACGGACATATTGACTGTTCCACTGTCAGTTCTCTGCTTCAGCTTCTGTGCTGAATCCCCCATTCCATGCAATCCCAGTGGGCTATTTCGATTCACAACGTACCTGGTAGCAACCCAAGGGGTTGTT
>NW_020664549.1:3305587-3472149 GCF_002925995.2 Terrapene triunguis | reverse complement strand
AGCTCCCTTCACCGCGTATTGTGCAAACTGATCAGAGCAGGCTGGCTGTTTCAGCACATCCACTCCTTTGCCTTTCCAAGAAGGAAAATCTTGCATCTGACCAGTGATAAGACCCATTGAAAGCTTCCTTTCCCGGTACAGCTGATCTCATTGTAACCTTCAAACCCTAAAGCTTCAGTCAAATGAAGAGAGAGAATAGAACAGAGCATAAAACCCAGTGAGTCACCGATTAGGCAGGGCCAGCTGACCAGAGATCTGCAATAGTTCTCGGCAGCTGGGACTCGGGACAGCCTGTAGGTATGGGTCTACATGCCTGGTTGATTAGACATGGCACTGTGACTCAAAAGCAGAGCCATGTGCTGCTTACAGACCAGAAATGAACAGCTTTTAATGTCAAGTATCAGAGGGGTAGCCGTGTTAGTCTGAATCTGTAAAAAGCAACAGAGGGTCCTGTGGCACCTTTAAGACTAACAGAAGTAGTGGGAGCATAAGCTTTCGTGGGTAAGTGAGGTTCTTACCCACGAAAGCTTATGCTCCCAATACTTCTGTTAGTCTTAAAGGTGCCACAGGACCCTCTGTAGCTTTTAATGTGGGAGTCATTTAACAGGTCCAGCAAACAGCAGTATTCCCAGCACCCCTTCTAACTCACAGATGCACCCTGGGGTTCCAATCTGGCCAGCTGCTGGGTCTTTACAGGGTGCTCTAGGGTCATCCTGGGACAGCGGCGTGAGACAGCCAAGAAACCCTAGATTTATCATCTCTGATGCCTCAACAAGTGTGGAGGCGAGGGGGAATGCAGGACTAGGAGCTAGGAACACCTGATTTCTAATCCCAGCCCTGACACCGCCTTCCCTCTGTGACCTTGGGGAAATCACTTCTCTTCTCTTCTTGGTTCTTCATCTGTGAAATTGGAAGTACAATACCTACCTCACCGTGAGTATCTAGTCCAGCCTCCAGCATCACACAAGCCATAAAACTTCACTCATGCATTCCTGCATGCAGTCCAATAACTTGTGGCTGAATTAGAGCATTACCTTTTAGAAAGATATTCAATCTTGATTTAAAGACTCCAAGTGATGGAGAATTCACCACTTTCCATGGGAAGCTGGTCCAGTGGTTAATTATGCTCTCAGTTAAAAATGTGGATTTTATGTCCAGCTTTAGCTTTATTGGCCTAAACTTCCAGCCACCGGATCTTGTTGTGCCTTTGTCTTCTAGATTAAAGAGTCCTCTGTGTAGGTATTTATAGATTGTGATTTAATTACATCTTAATCTTTCAATCTAAATAGACCGAACTCCTTAACTTGCTCATTTTAAGGTGTGTTTTCCAGACCACAGATCATTCTTTTAACTCCTCTCTTGAGCCCCTACAATTTTTCCACACACTTTTTAAAAGTGTGAACACCAGAATTGGAGACAATGTCCAACAGTAGTCTCACCAGTGCTACCTAGAGAGTCAATATCACCTCTCTACTCTTGCTCGATATTCCCCTGTTGAAACATCCAAGGATTATGTTAGCCCTTTTGCCACCCACCACACCAGGATTTCATATACAGCTGGATAACAAAGCTGTGGCCAACATATCTGTGAGAATAAAAGCTTAGTAGGTTTAAATAAAAAGCTATTGATATGAATAATTAGAGCATCCAAAGTTACATTAGATAGGATTAATATAATAAAAATAACAATGACAGCATGACTGTAAGTCCCCTGTTTTATGGTTCTCTCTCCTCCATGGCATAAGCTAACCACTGACTGATAGGATTAGGAAGAAACTTTCTCTGTGGATAGGCTATTCCATACTTGCCCACTTGCAACATACTCTGAACATCTGGTATTGATACATAACTAGATGGACCCCTGATCTGATCCAATCTGTCAATTCCTATGTTTGTAAAAGGTTTTTAGCAGCAGAAGGCTGAAGAAAGTATTCCCCCCCCCCCCCCCCCCCGGTTTTGCAAGTCTGGAGGGTAACAATGTCTTTCAAAATCTCCAGAAGGAGCCTGAAGATATTCTGGTAACGCACCGCCCTCTAGTGGCAAAGGTAATCAAAGTTGTGTTTTGTTGGGTGAACATGTAAGTGTGTGGGTTCATTAGCTAGGTAAGGAAGGTGGGGCAGAGATGAGGATACCCTGCCCCATATACTAGTACTTGGGAAATAAAGGCGCCTGTTTTGTAGGAGATCTTACTAGACAAATACAGACTGGGACTGGACCAAAGACAAAAACAAAGGGAAGGAAATGAACTCTTTTCAGCAGCTGGTGCCACAAGTCTAGCAAAGCATCAGCAAGATTTTTTTCAGATGTCAATCAATTATTCTGTCGCTTCTCCCCCCAAGTGATACTTTTCAAAGTCTGCTTATCTAGCCATCGCTTTTAAAGCTAAAAAGGACCACAGATCATCTAGCCGGACCTCCTGTAAATCAAAGGCCATGGAATTCCACTTAGTTACCCCCTATATTAAGCCCAACAACTTGTGCCTGACTAAAGCTTATCTTCCAGAAAGCCATACCATCTAGATCTGAAAACATCAAGGTTATCCATCCATGTTCCTATGTGGCCTCCTTCATCATAACACCTGAGTGCCTCCCAAGAGTAAAAATGACAACGTCATGGTCTAGTCACACCTAAGGAGCCTGGAATCACTGTCATCCTTTACACACATGAATTGAAGCTTTACTTCTCCTCCTTTGAGATCAGTGAGCATCATTATAACCGTTCAGCTGAAGCACAGGGAGGTTATATGAGCCTGCCTGCCGTCAAACAACAGTTCAATGAACACAACCCAGGAATCTTGACTCCCACTCCTATCTCTGTCTGACTAAATCATGCAGAATATTTCCAACACAATTCAAAACACCTGACATTGAGGGTTTTTTTTTTTTTTTTTGATTTTGCATTTTGCCACAAATTAGAAAGTGGTTCCTTTTTAAATAAAATTTTCCTGCTAAAATGAGAAACACTTTGGGATGAAAATTAAAAGTCTTTGAGAAAAACAGATTTCACTGGAAAAACACGTGAAAGGTGACAATCCTGCTTTTTTTCCTTCCAGTTAGATTACCAATTTCATAAGATTCTGGGGAAAATGGGAAAAATGACAGCAGCCAAATGTTTCCAGTGAAAACTTAGTTCACAATTTCACATGACTCTAAGTAATATGAATTTCAAGCTATGCACTTGCCTTGCTCTAATTAGGAACATACGAACTGCCATTCTATATCAGACATGGGGCCCTTCTAGTCCCAAATCCAAGAGTGGCCAGTACCAGCAGCTTCAGAGGTAGGTGCAAGAAACCCGCAGTGAAAATTTATGGAATAACTTGTCCATAGAGGAAGTTTTTTCTTAGCCCTCATCAGTTAGAGGTGGGCTTATGACATGAAGCATGAATGAGTTTTCTTTTTTACTGTACCATGAGGAGGGCTGTTGTACCTATAACACTGGGGCTAGGTCTACACTACCCGCCTGAATCGGCGGGTAGAAATCGACCTCTCGGGAATCGATTTATCGCGTCCCGTTGGGACGCGACAATCGATCCCCGAATCAACGCTCTTACTCCACCAGCGAAGGTGGGAGTAAGCGCTGTCGACGGGAAGCCGCAGAGGTCGATTTTGCCACCGTCCCTACAGCGGGGTAAGTCGGCTGCGATACGTCGAATTCAGCTACGCTATTCGCGTAGCTGAATTTGCGTATCTTAAATCGACCCCCCCCGTAGTGAAGACGTAGCCCCACTGTTTGCTCATAGCTCTGGATTTCAGCTGGGTCATTTGATACCTTGCTCTTGACAGAGCAAGACATGGGCAGTGAGGCCATGAAACACTGCATGGGGAAAGTTTTCCAGGGCTTCTTATTCATCAACTGCTTGCCATGTTGAATAACAGGGCTGCACAGAAGTTTTTGCCTCCCCCCCATTCAAAAACAATTTGCACTGGAGGAGGCTCTGGGGGTAAGCGGTGTGTGTTGGTGAGTGAGCCCACCCCACACTCACCCTGCAGCAGTGGTTCCTGCCCATGGGGCTGGGCCTGCTTCCCGTACTGGGAGGGGCCTGCGACGAAGGGCATCATGACGAAGGAGTGGCTGGGCCAAACCTGAGTGTCATTGCAACCCTGCGGGCCAGGTTGCAACACTACTCAGTTTGGGGGCCCTCTCAAATAGGGGGTGGGGCAAACTGCCTGGTGGGGGATGGTCCTGCTGAAGAATAGAATACCCAGTGCTTATCTAGTGCTTTTCATCAGTGGATCTCAAAGCGCTTTAAAAAGGAGGTCATTATCGCCATTCTACAGATGGGGAAACAGAGGCACAAGGAAGGGAAAAACAACAAGGAGTCTGGTGGCATCTTAAAGACTAACAGATTTATCTGAAGAAGTGAGGTTTTTACCCACGAAAGCTTATGCCCAAATAAATCTGTTAGTCTTTAAGGTGCCACCAGACTCCTTGTTGTTTTTGTAGATACAGACTAACACGGCTACCCCCTGATACTTGATACCATGGAAGGAAGGGAAAGTGACTTGCCCAGGTTCACCCAGCAGGCTGGTGGCACAGCCAGGAATTGAACATAGCTCTTCCGAATCCTGGTCTAGTGCTCTACCCACTAGACAACACTGCCTCTCCTATCACAACTTTTTTCAGGGTTTTCCCCCCATCTCTGAACTAGTGCCAAACAAAGCCACTGTAATATAAAGATCTACATGCTTCACTTCAGAGTGGGGTTTGTTTCCTGAGTTGAGTCTGGAAGGTAACTTGGGAAGGAAAGAAAAAGAATCCCTACCCATGGACAGAGAATAAAGTAATGCCAGCAAACCCCACAGGTGAGACTTAACTGGGAAGGTACTGTTATTTGTCTAACAGCTCCCCACAGGGATTCAATATGGTATTGCAGTCTGCAAAGCGAAAAGGTGCCGATCGAGGCGTGCAAACTGTTGCTCCAGAGAGTCAAACCTATCAAACAGGGGCACCCAAAGGATGAGCCATATTGGCGGCATGACAAGAGCAGGGAGGCTGCACCTAAACTGAAATTTAAATAGTGGTGATCCTAGCAGCCCTCAGTCTGTGGAGTGAGCACAAGAGAAGGAGGCTGTGTGTATGTTGGGCGGGGGGTGAGTGTTGTGGGTGTGGAAGGATGCATGTGAGAGTTGTGAGCACTGATGTGTTAGTGTGAATGGGCAAGAGTGGTGGGCATCACTCTGTGCATGCAGACTCATGCAACAGCGTGTGCGCGCGGGAACCTCAGTACACATGTGATGGCTTTACCAGTGTCCTTGCAGCTGATGTCCTCAACTGAGAAAGGAAGGTGGGGTCTGGAAGAAATACTACCTTGAGCTGTTATCGCTGGCCCAGGTCCCTGGGTAAGATTCTGCCTACTCTGCGTAGCCTTCTGTTCTCTGCTATTGGTCAGAACTTTAGGTGGGGTGGGCTGGGGGACCTGCAAGCCCTGTTCTCTTCGGTAGACAGAAGAGGCCACTGATTGTAAAACACCAGAAATGTCAAGGGAAGGCAAACAAACCGGCAGCAGGCAGCTCTGCTCTGGGTTCTGCAGATACTGTGCGGGGAGCATTAATAATACTGTTGACCTGACAAACTGCCGTGTGAGCCACCAGCTTAATTAGCACTGCATGATCACCAGGGCAAAGCTGGCACTACCTGTCTAAGCCAAGGTTGTAGCGTAGGGAGCCAGATAGGAAATCAAGGACATCTGGGTATTTTCCTAAATGCAACTCTCCTAATGCTCCCTCTGATACAGATGGACCCATTCTATGCAGATTTGTGCCTCTTGTGGTTATTGTAAGGAAGGTGGTATTGTCTAGTGTGGCCAGGACTCCTGGGTTCTATTCCAGGCTCTAAGGAAAGTGGATCTATTGGTTAAGTCCTGGGGATATGGAATCCTAAATTCTATTCCTGGTTTTGAGAAGAAGTATTGTTGACAGTTGGCTTAATGTATTGATGTTTGTAAAGTGCTTTGAGATTCTTTGGTGAAAGAGGCAATGGACATGGTTATTAAGTGTCACTCTTGGTTATTGGTACGGAATTTTTTAAATATTATAGTGGAGTTTCTCTTCCCCGCCTTTTTTTGTTGTTGCAGGGGATTATTTTTGTTTTGTTACACAGAGTTTGTTGGGGGGCCCATACCAAACTGGGGTGAAGCAATTTCCCCTTTGTTTGTCAAAGAGACTAAATGTCTTCATACAAACAATAAAACCAGGCCTCAAGAAGGGAGAACAAAGATGTTCACAACAGATTTCAGTGATGAGCTACCCAAACGGAGCCTTCCCTCTGCTTGTTTTACAAGACTCAGCCCAGTCTTCCCGTGTGTCACAGGGTCTGATGAAGCCCTAAATTTGCCTAAAATTCCCCTTTACCATAGCACTCTGAAATACTAGATATTTCAAACTATGGGAAGGCAGGCTACCAGTCTTGAGGAGAGCAATGTTCCAATCAAGTAGAGGGAATTCTAAGGCCTGAGATAATCAAACAAATAACAATAACAACAAGAATAATAATGCTTTGCATTTATATCACACCTTTCACACAAGGTTCTCAGTGTAATTACCACAGGTGGGTAGATAATATTAACATCCTTCCTGTCGCATAAATGGGGAAACTCAGGCACAACAGTGCCTTGCCTAAGGTCACTGAGTGAATTAGTGACAGAGGCGGGACTAGATCCTAAGCTCTAAATAACACTCCCTCACTCTGTACTGTGCCCCCACCTACTTGCCCCTCACACGGGCTCCCTGTTGAATGAAATATCTGAGTTCCTGGCCCTAATCTTCTAAGGACAAGGAGAGGCTGAGCTATTT
Organism: Terrapene triunguis; assembly: GCF_002925995.2. NCBI lineage: Eukaryota > Metazoa > Chordata > Testudines > Emydidae > Terrapene > Terrapene triunguis. The sequence goes on along the minus strand of NW_020664549.1, from coordinate 3,465,355 downwards.
TTTGTGGGATATTTCTCCTGGACTTAGAGACTGTTGATGTATTTACACGGAGTAATTGCACCATTGCTCAATGCTCTGGTGTGGTGCTTGATGTTCATATGCTCTCTCAGCCATCCCCACTCCCATCTCGCCATATTAGCATTTTACATCCATTCCTAACCTGGGTGTCACATGATGGAGTCCCTAGCTTGACAAATATATGACACACAGTGAATTAACATCATGGCACCCCAGAGATGCGTCACTTTCTTGCTATGGATTCAGGTGGGCCATATTACAGGTAGGTACCAGCTATTTCATGTTATGGATGGATATCAGGTATGCCAAGCTACAGCTACAGATTCAGACATGCCATGCTAGGTACCACATAAGCCAAGGTGGAGGTAGGGTATGAATTCAGGTGTGCAGTGCTAATGGTATATACTTGGTATGCCACGCTACCTCTTGGTTTGAGAGTCAGCTATTACTCTTATAAACATTACTGGCTAAGCCTGACCCTGTGCTTTAGCTCCAGGCAGTAGCAGTGAGTTGAGGTTTTCATCCAGACTACCTAGAGCGCTCCTTCCCCTTTTCACCCAAACTGGTTCAGACCCATGTAAACAGTTAACCAGAGGATTCCACCATAAGGTACCAGCGCTAAGTCCTCTCACAAGTCGCTTCTCCCATGGTCACCTGTAATCTTGGTTTATTCATGAAGGTCCTGCTTTTCAGAAGTGCTGGGCCACTGCAACTCCACTTACAAGATGCAGGGACTCAGCACTTGTGAAAATCCTGCCCTGTGTCTTTTGCAAGAAGACACAGACATCTTAACTCACTAATGGGCAGAAAAGCTTCTACGCCTCCACTCCAGCACTTCTGGCAAGGCCACACACACCTGCCGTAGGCTACAGAAGTTACTGCGTCACTGGTTTGTTGGGTTCCGACACCATCTGCACAACAAGGGGATATATATACATAACGAACCCTGCACCGAGATCTACTTCCAATAAACAATCGCTCCCTGTCAAGCAACCACTCCGAAGTGTCTCTGAGATTCTTATGTTCGACCAACCTCTTTGGAACCAATTTTTTCCTGGTCCTTTGTTGTTTATGACATGAGATCTCTCTCTTTCTCTTTCTCCTTTTCAATTTACACTTTACAGTAAAAATGCAACTAAATTGCCTCCTACCTTTCTTGACGATCAGGAAATTTGCTTCACCGGACATGTTTCCTTTCAGCAATCCAGTCTTTCCTCTCCTCCACCCCCTCCTTTTTCCATGGGTTACTGTTTTTGCTACCATCGCTTCTGAAAAACGAGCGCTGCGTGGAAGCTGCATTGCAATCTGAATTGACCGAGATCAGGACCTTTAATTTCCAGCGTGGCAGCTGTTGTTTACATTGCTTTTTTGCAACACAGTTATTGGTTCCTAAGATGCTTCTCTCCCCCCACCCATGTAGTTAAACAGGAAGCAAGAGGTGGGAGCTGTAGGAGGGGGGTTTCCTGTTCTGTAGTTTCTGAAGCACACAACCGACTTCTGACATTCACCAAATTTTGATCACAAGATCTGAACACCCTAGAAGGGAAATTGAAGCTGTGCTCAGAAAGCACTGCTTACTGAGAAACGACCCGACGAATATTTCAAGCAACCCAACCAAGTGATTTAGGCCCTTCATATGAGCTTAACGAGAGACTTTTTTTGTAGATTCAAACTTTCCATCTGTTGGACACTGAAACTCAGCAGCATCCTTTGAGATGAAAGGTTCTGCGTAAATGTCAGACATTTTATTGTGGTTGCAAAAGTGGTAAAGAAATGAACACTATTAGCCAAACTGAAATAAAATAATTGAAATGGCATCAACAGGGCTAACAGCAGCTTCAGCTCTTTCCAGTCCAACATAAATAGCATATTCCCTGAAGGACAACCCAACTATTCCTTGACCCCTTATGTCAGAAAGGCAGAGCCTTTTTCATGGGTGTCCTTTCATTTGTACTGCAATTAGAGAGAATGGATAGTTTCTTTGTCTAGACAGGTACCTCATCTCTTGCACTGCATTGCTTTCTGGCAGCCCTTGTACCATATGACTAGGGTACAAATTGAGTGGATCTTTAACACATTTTGGGGTAGGTCTTGGGGACACAGCAATTTGGGGAACAGTATTTTGGGAGAAGCAATGGAGAGAAGGGCTACTGCAGCAAGGTTTCCAGGATTTTTCAGTAGCGCACTGGACCAATCCCACACAACGTCCTGTCTTCTTGAGACTGGCCAGGCTGTGAACTGGAAAAATAAATTAAAGGCGCCCTCGCAAATTCCACCCCTAAGCCAGCCTCTGTCGTCCCTTGATCAGCCGTGAAATAGTTAACAGTGATACCCTTTAAATTACTGGGTCTGTGCAATTCACACTTCTTGGAGCTGTTTCAGGCTCTATCCAGACTCAGGCAGACTAGACAGCTCCCCCTCAGTTCCCCAGCGCTAGGGCTCCTCTGTAGCCCAGGCTCAGCACTAGCTTCCCCATCACAGCCCCTAGGCCAATGGGTTCTCCCTGCAGCCCCAGCCTCTCTTCAGGACTACAAGTCCCATAATGCCCCGCGCGGCTACGCACGCGCGTCGTCGCCCATGGATTCAAGATGGCGGACACGGTGTCCAGCGGCTCGGGCACGGTAACGGCAGATACCGGGGGGTTAAGTTCCTTGGAGAACGGCCAGCGCACGGGTCAAGGTGGCCGGGGGACCGGCTTATCCGACACGGGTTGAAGCGGCTGCGGCCAGGGTGGGCGGCTTCGGGGCCTGCTGGGCCGAAGAGAGGGAGCCTCTGATTGGCTGATCTGCTGGAGTAGGCGGGGTGTGGAGCTGGTTTTCAATTGGTCCAAGTGCCTATAGCCTGATTGACCGCGGTCGCTGCCAATCACAGGAAGATTGGAGGGGGGAGCACGTGGGAGGGTCTTAAAGGGACAGTGTATGGGTGACTGCGAGGCGAGCCCCAGAGTACCCAGTGCCCTGGCAGAGCCTGGCACTGGGAGGGGGATGTTAGGGACTTCACGCTAGGCGTGGAATGGAGCACAGGAGGGGGCACATGGGGTGGGGGGTGCCACACTTGGCTAGTGTCTGAAGCAGAGCCTGGGGCCAGCTCACCTGGGTGCTGCTCCTGGTTCGCTACAGACTTGCTTTCCCCTCCCTGGGTCTCTGTCTGCCCGTGTGTACGAGGGGGCTAGTAACATGCTCCTGTGTAAAAGGGAGGCTCATCTGTCTTTGGGATCCTCCTTCAGTTAGGTGCTAGAGAGACAGGAAGTGTTATGGCAGTATGGTGGTATCGCTGTTTTACAAGTGGGCAGCTGAGGTACAGAGATATTAATGGGCTGCTTTTCAGCGGCACTGGATACCCACAACTGCCAGTGAATCAGATAGGAGGTGCTGTTGCTCATTACTTCTAATTTATTTCTATTATTTATTTGGATTTCAGTAGCAGCTAAAGTGCTTTTCTAATGTACAAGACCTTGTCCCTAACTCCAGGAGCCTACAATCTGAGAAGACAAGCAAACTGTGAAGGAGAGATTAAAATAAACAATAAGTATTTGTTAAATCAAGGCAGAGCTGGATGCCTGGCTCCTAGTATCCCGCTGTAAACACTACACCACACTGCTTTGTTAAAGTTCCACTTGCAACATGCTCACAGTTCTGCCCCCGAGCACTCCAAATTGTTCCAGAACTGTGAGTCTAATGCTAGTCCCATCCCATCTGGTGATTTAGTGTGACAATGCAACAGAATCTGCGTGATTCCTAAGGCTTAATCTGTTCTTTTGCCAGATTGGAATAGGAGTGGGTATTGAAGTCAGGGCTGAGGTGATACTGGCAGAGTTGAGGTTTGGGGAACTAGTATTAGACTCTTGCATGATATCCTTCTGTACCCTACTCCTCTGTGATCAAGTGGTGGTGTTTTTCACTTCTTTGAAGCCATTGTTACATCCTTTCATTAACAGTCTCTTGTTGTTGTTTTTTTGGGGGTGGGATCTGTTTCTATAGAGATCAGGAAGCAAACACTCAACAACCCCGGCAGATAACTATTACTTGGCTCGGAGAAGGACTCTGCAGGTTGTGGTCAGCTCCTTGCTGACAGAGGCTGGGTTTGAGAGTGCCGAAAAGGCAGCAGTGGAAACCCTGACGGAGATGTTACAGAGCTGTAAGTATCTGTATCACAGGTGCAGCTATTTCAAGCAATAAAGCAGAGATTTGAGAGGCCAGTGTAGTTTCTGAAATAAAATACAGTGGTCTTAAAATCAAGTATTCCCACTGGAAATAAAAATGAGTGCCCATGATACAGCAACATTGCTATAATGTTAACAGACCTGACAGATCACCAGAGTAGTTAATTGCTTCTTAATTACTGAAGCTTTACATTGGTCTCTTTCTAAAGTTTAGGGCAACATTTTCAAACAGGCTTCCAATCTTAAATGTATATATTTTGCATGCACTTATTCATTTGTGTAAATGAGGTAACTAGAGAGAGAAAGGATGGTCCAGTGGTTAGGGCACTAGCCTAGTACTTAAGAGACTTGAGTTCAGTTTCCTGCCCTGCCAGAGACTCCCTTTGAAACCTTGAGCAAGTCACTTAGTCTCTCTTTGCCTCTGTTCCCCATCTGTAAAATGGGGGTAAATAGCTCTGCCCTGCTTCACAGGGTTGGTTTGAGGATAAATACAGTAAAGTTTGTGAGGTGCTGATACTCTAGTAAAGGGGACCATAGAAGTACCTAAGATAGACAACTATGCCCCTAACTTTCTGATTTGTGCGCTCACTGCTTAGTATACATGTTTTTCTGAGTTCGCAAACCTGGGGTTTTGTACGCTTGCAAATGAATGTGCTGCAAACTTTGTAGAAGCTTTCTGATTATTTGATCTTAATGTCTCCATTAAATGATGCAAGGCCATTTTTTTAACAAAAGAATTAAAAATCCAGCAGTAAGACTTTGTATTTCAGAAGACCTTTTCTTTCCTTTCTAACCTCAATAAAAGGGCTCATTGACGCGCTCATCGGGTATAAGTGTCTGAAAGCAGGATTAGTCTGATATAAATCTGGAAGCCATTGTCTGTTTCAAATGTCTGTGTTCTTCTGGATGTTTCTTTCCCAGATGTGTCAGAAATCGGAAGGAGTGCCAAGTCCTACTGTGAGCACACAGCAAGAACTCAGCCAACCCTTTCGGATATTGTTGTTACCTTAGTCGAAATGGGTGAGTATCAGACTGGTTCACAGCAAGCCCCAGTGGTTTCAACATGAAGGATTGGGGTTGGGTGGAGGGTTGTTTTGCTATGATTGCTCCTGCTGGTATTAGAACATAGCTTGTTTGGCATCCTCCAACCTGACTAAGAATAGCATTGCCTTTCAGATAGGGGCAAACGAACCAGCAGCAGGCAGCTGTGCTCTGGGTTCTGCAGATACTGTGCGGGGAGCATTAATAATACTGTTGACCTGACAAACTGCCGTGTGAGCCACCAGCTTAATTAGCACTGCATGATCACCAGGGCAAAGCTGGCACTACCTGTCTAGGCCAAGGTTGTAGCCTAGGGAGCCAAATAGGAAATCAAGGACATCTGGGTATTTTCCTAAATGCAACTCTCCCTAATGCTCCCTCTGATACAGATGGACCCATCCTATGCATTTTTGTGCCTCTTGTGGTTATTGTAAGGAAGGTGGTATTGTCTAGTGGTCTGAGCAAGGAGCGGGCCAGGACTCCTGGGTTCTATTCCAGGCTCTAAGGAAAGTGGGTCTATTGGTTAAGCCCTGGGGATCTTGAGTCCTGAGTTCTATTCCTGGTTTTGAGAAGAAGTATTGTTGACAGTTGGCTTAATGTATTGATGTTTGTAAGGTGCTTTCAGATTCTTTGGCGAAAGAGGCAATGGACATGGAAATAAGTATCCTAGCTCCCTAGGGCTTACAAGGTCCATTTGTGTTACAGAAGCAGAGTGCTAGGTTCCTGAGCGGTTGGGGTAGGGTGGGGAGAGTAGTTCACATCTTTCTGGATGATGCTCAGTGGTATTAAGTTCCTCCATATTTCTCTGCATCTTGTCTGCTTCAGCTGGAGAGGGAGTTACTAAACTTTGAGGGTTCTGGAGAGAAAAAAGATAGACAATAGAACAGGAGGACAAGGTGGTCTCAGTGATCCAGGTCTTAGTGGAAAGGCCTCATTTTGATGCTCAGATAGGTATAAATATAGACTTAAATTATTTGGAGTTCTGTCCTATTCCCTTTGAAGTAAAGTGCAAAATTCCTACTGACTTCAGTGAGATCCGACTTGAGCCAAGAAGCAGTGTTTTCTATATGGGCAAGCACCTGCATTCGTCAATCCTTGTTTTGTTGATATTAGCGTGATTTCTGTTTCCCCATCTCCTGTGTTTCAGGGTTCAATGTAGAAACTCTCCCTGCATATGCCAAGCGCTCCCAGCGGATGGTCATCACTGCACGTACGTGGGGCATCATCTAGCAAGGGAATTAATTTGTACTAAGCAAGTAAATTGGTGCCATGCAAAACAATAGTAGATAGATTGAAATTGCTGTTAAAGGGATTCTGTCAGGTGATGTTTGGTTGAAAATCTATGTATATTAAAAACCAGATTTTATGGATCCTGACCAATAGACTATTTCTATGGGACTTTATTTTGTTTAAAGTAACATTTTTAACAAATAAAAATCCCCCTTGAAGTTTTGTACCCTAAACATTGCAGAGTGGGGCTAGGGCACAACAACCAGAAGGTGAAATTGATGACAAACGAAAGAGAAATTGACTAACCTGTGGATCCACAAGTAATTCTGTGCCTGTAAATGTTGTTGACCATTCCCAAAATTTTGGGGACCTTAAAATCTTAGCTTGCGGGTACGCACTTGTATTCCGTACTCCACCAGCCCCTCTGCGTGCACCCAAAGAGTTTCTGTTCTTTTGAGGCACAGTGGAGAGGACTACTCCTGGAAGAGCAGTTTATATTAAGGTTTTCTGTAACTGACAAATGATAAATGAAGGAATAGGGCACCATTTGTCAAAGTAGTTGCTACTGTTCCAGTGTTACCCCATTTCCCATGTATGGTGTTTGCTGCCCACATACTTACGTGGTGGGCTGAATGCAGTTCACTGTCAATTTAAACTAATCATTGTTGCTTGGAGTGATCTAGAATGGAGTCTGAAACTGTTGCCGAGGGGAAATGGTCTGTCCCTGGTTATACTATAGATGGTCTATAGATCGAAATATCAGCTCGATTTCTGCTTACACTCCTCTTACGCTGGGGATTTGGCTGAACAATGATGACTAGGTTTTTATTATTTAACTGCAGCGCCTGTGACAAATCAGCCCGTGACTCCCAAAGCCCTGACGGCTGGACAGAACAAACCCCATCCATCCCACATCCCCGGCCATTTTCCTGAGTTTCCTGATCCTCACACCTACATCAAAACTCCGGTGAGTGGAAAAGACTTTACAAAATGTCATTCATTGTCTCTTTGGCATTGCAGCAGCAGCAACTTAGGCCCTTTTAACACTGGCCATTTATCTAGGAAACTTTCTCATTTACTGTGAATCATCACAGTGTTGGAAGTTCACTGGGCTGTAGGTTTCTGTATTTCTGAGCTCTGCCGCTCTCTGCAAGGCATTGTTAGTTGAGGGCTCTATGTTTCGTTGTATCATCCGCTCACCAATAGTGTCTTTAACTTGAGTTGGCTGTCCTGCATCCAGTAACTATATTACAGAGCTAGTACCTGCAAGTCCTAAGTCTGTACATCTCATTGTCCTCTCCCTCCCTGTCCAACAGACGTACCGGGAGCCAGTTTCAGATTACCAGATACTACGGGAAAAAGCAGCGTCGCAGAGGCGTGATGTGGAAAGAGCTCTGACTCGCTTCATGGCAAAGACGGGAGAGACGCAGAGTCTCTTCAAGGATGATGTCAGCACATTCCCATGTAAGAGCTATCTAAGATGCCCAATGCCAGACGCTAGATATAAATGATTTCTTTATCTATCTTAGGTTCTTGCATGGCACCCATGTAATATCTGATTACTACAGACTCGTTCATGTATTTATCCTCACAACAACCCTGTGGAGTAAGGAAATACTGTTAGCCCCATTTTACAGATAGGGGACTGAGTCTCAGGCCTCCCAAGGTCACACGGGAAGTGTGGGAGAGCATAGAATTGAATCTGGGTCTCCTAGGTGCCAGGCTAACATCCTAATAAAATTCCATCCTTCCTTTCTGATGCCATGTCACCAGGGTACATCTTACATAAGAGGCATGGTCTGATCAGGATGCTGTGTGTGAGGACCCTTGGGTTCTAATCCTGGCTCTGTCATGGACTCACTTTGTAACTTTTAGCAAGTCGCTTCCCCTCTCTGGGCCTGACTTACAAAAGTGCTGACCACCAGCAACTTCCTGTGAAGTAAATGGGAGTTGCAGGCGCTCAGCTCTTCTGATTATCAGGTTTTCTGTGCCTCAGCTTTCCCACCTGCAAAATGAAGGTGGTAATATTCACCTCACCATAGTGCTTTGAGGTCCTCAACTGAAAAGTGCTGTGTAAGTACAAAGTATGATTATTCCAAGGGTGATCAGATCTCATACTTCAGGGCATAAGATGATTGATCCTCTTTGGGGGTCAGGAGGAATTCCTCTGTCTCGTGTACTGCATTGTTCACATGGCCAGAAGCATTAAGGAAGTTGTGCCCCTTTCTCTGAGGCATCAGGTACTGGCTGCTTTGAGGGGAAGGATAATGGACTTGATGGACCAATGTCTTGATCCAGGACAGCAGCGCTTCTATTTTTTGATTCCGGATGGTGGAAATATTGGCAGGGTGTGGGGGAGGGAGGGAGAGATTAAACACTGTTTGGGCTTTTTTTTAATAATATATTTGCTTCAGTGCTTCCTGATAGCTGCTGGCTTAGAAATAACACACAATTAATTGAGAAGCAAGTCTCCCAAGTTGCTAACTGTGCCCTCCTTTCCCCATCCCTAGTGATTGCTGCCAGGCCTTTCACAATACCATACCTGACTGCACTTCTCCCCTCTGAGCTGGAGATGCAGCAGATGGAGGAAACAGATTCATCCGAGCAAGATGACCAGACGGACACGGAAAACCTACCCCTCCACATGAGCACGGTATGCCCAGGATCAGAAACTTGGAACTCCCCATTATGATCCTCCTTGGGTCTGATTCTCCTGTCTTGCCCTTTGAATCATCATTGACATGCTTGGGCAGAGTGTCAAGTGTTGATTTGGGTACCATTTTACATCCCGTTTGCACCAGTATAAATGACACGGAAAATGCCATAGATCTTTGTCATGCTTCAGCTCACAGAATAGAGCCTTGTGGCAGTTAACGTGGGATCCTGAATATATGGTCCTAACTTCAAATATTTATTGTTTTTACTTGGCAGGATGATTCGGGAGCTGAGAAAGAGAATGCTTCAGTGCTACAGCAAAACGCATCCCTGTCCGGCAGCCGCAATGGAGAGGAGAGCCTAATAGACAATCCCTACCTCCGGCCAGTGAAAAAACCCAAGATCCGCAGGAAGAAGTGAGCTGCAGCAAGCTGACTGCATGGAGGAAGAGGAGGCCCGCTGGCTGTCCCATGGAGGTTTCCTTTGCTGCTATGAGTGGCGTAGGACAAAGAGGGGAGATACTGCTGGTGGAGTGGCTGAAGCAGAGGGATGACCTCCTGTACGTACCAAACTACACTCTTCCTCCCCCTTCCCCCCCATCCCCCCACTGGCTTGGCATGGTCAGTAGGGAAGGGGTATGGAAACCACCAGTCCTCACACTGGAATCAGCCCATCTACTCCAGAGAAGACTGAGTTGCAGCTGTGACATTTCTCCTCTTCATGGGATGGATTTATTCTGTAAGGAGGAGGCACACAGAAGGGTTTTCACTGCTTACCACTTCCCAGTAGACTGTGCAGAAAGCAAGAATCTATGTGCTTCCCCAGGCAGGTGGAGTCCTCGTCTAGACTCAAAGAAAGACTTGTCCAGTCCACTCTGCCTGTTTGCATTGGTGTGCACAGGATTCGCACCATGGTCCCTTGTTAGCTCTGATCTCTATTTGAACCAGAGATTGGCTTGAGCTGCTGCGCAGAGCTCCATATCTTAAACTTCCTTGGAGTTTGAGGTTGTCCAGAGCTAGTGGTCCTGCCATGAAATCCAGACCCAGATCCAAACTTTCCCAAAGTTGCTGAATATTCAGAGTTGTTGGTGTTTTGGTTTGTGTAAATCCCATTGTTCAGGAGCAATGGGCAGGGTTATGCACGTGTATCAGGGTCATCAGGGAGACTGCCCAAGTACACCACTTATTCTAGTGTTTAAATGTGGAGGTGCAGAAAATGTTCACGCTATTTTTTAAAGTGCATTTATAGTCAGCCCTTCTTACTCAACAGATCTGACAGAATGGTTCCCTCTTAATCAATAGATCAGCTTCTTGTGTGTCTTTGTCTTATCGGTGCATTTCTCTGGCAAAAGTCCAAGATTTTTACACCTGGTAGCCATAGTGTTGGATTTCTCTCTGCTTTGCACAGCATCAGCTAAATTCACTTTGCAGAGGCTTTATTCTTGAGGCGAGTATACAGTAAGAGGCAGAAGAATCCCTGGTGGGTTTTCAGTTCCCAAACTTTGTTTATAATGTTGGCAGTTTAAAAAAAACCCAAAACAAATCAACTTTTATCTGGTAAACTGAGTGCATCTGGTGTGTCACTTAAGGGGAGAGGAATACATACAGAGCTCCAGAATGCCATTCTTTTCTGACTACAGCTGCACTTAAAAGCAGTAAGCATGCTGTTTATATCGCTCCAGTTAGAGAATATTTTCCAGCTGTCTGAACGGCAAGATCTAACAGCTGCTTCAGGCTCTCTTTCGATTCTGTTTGGTTTCAGTGCAATACAGGTCCCCTGAGAGTCTGCCAGCTGTTTGAAACCCACTGTGCTATAGGTTTTGGAATACGGAATGAGAATCAATTGACGGACTGTCCTTATGGCCAGTATTATGGTCCGTTTTCTCCTGCGGAAATACAGGGCTTTTATTCACTGGAAAGTCTCCTTTTCTTCAACAGTCAAAAAACACTGCTCGTTCTAGCATGACCTAGGGGTGGTATAAGTCTTCACTCAAGCCTGGATCCTGAGGCCATTACTTAACTTTCACTCAGCCTTTATTCGGGCAAAACACTGGTTGACTTCAACAGTTTTCCTTGAGTAAGGATGAGTAAAACCTGAGTAGAGAGACTCCATACTGCAAATGCCTGTGTAAATACATGGACCCAACCAGGGATTGCCCCTAATACCAAATAGCTTTCTCTGACTGCTAGTGCTAAATGAAAAGATGCCTTCGTGAAAATATTCAGCAGTAGCAGAGATTTCATGGCAGATGAAAACATTGCACCCATAGCGGTTGCAGAGGTCAGACTATCAATTGCAAATGGCTCGACCGCTCCAGACTCCCTTATTAAACACTATTATCATTGGAAGCGGGGAAGGTTCTGCTCTCAAGCACGTGTATACAAATTTAGCTAACCCACTACCCCTCCTGAAATTGGGCTGCCCGAGAAAGAAAAGTAGGCAGCAAGTTGATGGTTTAAAGCATTTTTTAAATTAATTTTTGGAAAAATAGAAATGAAACACTTTAGAGCTATTGAAACTGAAGGCGAAATCGATCAGATCTTTTTTTTCAAAAGGCATATGTGGAAAAGATCCTGAGATGAAAAGTATCAAAATCTCATTCCTTTCCACCTCAGTAAACCAGCTCTTTAAGCTCTCTATCTCTGCAATGAAATTGGGCGTGCTCAGCTTACTGCGCATTTGGGCAAGGAACCAGAAGCCTATGGGAAATATCAGTATCTTGGTGCTCTACCTCCCTTTCTCTGTCCGTGCACACTGCGGTTTATACAGTTGCCCTTTCACCTATCACTCTCCAGCTACCCAGAAATAAATCCTTTTGTCTTCCATTCTCTTCCCTCGGTACTAGCTGGTTTGATGATTCCTGGAACAATTCATCATGCTGCCTCATGAGACTGTGATCAGGAAGCAATGCCCCCTGCAGGCTGGCAGCATTGCCCAGGTGAGAGGGTAGGGTGCTGTTCTCTTATGCTTCAATACTTTACCCACTGGAAGAAGTCTCATTGACTTCCCAGCTGAAGGACAAGTGTGGCATGGGCAGGTGCTAGGGGGGAGTAATCACAACATCCTCTTCACTCAAGCCAATTCTTGTGCTGAGACCCTGCTTTCAGAAGGCAAGGGCTCTGCGTGCTGTGGCTGAGATGATGGAGTGAAGAAGTGTCCGTGCTTGGATGTGCCTTGTTTTTCTGCTAGAATCCTCCTCCCTTCAGAAAACAATCTTGGCCAAAGCAGTAGCTGTTGTAGTTAATGGTGATGTCACATCCCTCCCATGTCTAAGCGGTTGAGGGTCAAAAGTGGTTGCTAAAGGGAGATTCTAAAGGCAGGCTCCGGCTTTTGCAATGTGTGGGTTTCATTCTGTACCATCCAAGTCAGTGGGATATTTGCCATTGACTTCATCAGGAGCAGAATTGGGGCCTAAATGCCACCAGTACCAGCATGTAAAATACCTTTTTCCCTGAGGTAGAATTGTTCCATTGAGGGAGACTCAGAATCCAGCCAGAAGCTCTTAAACGTTATCCCTAGCGAAAGAGCCCTGCACGTGCCATTGTCAAGCCTGCCAGTGCATTTGTTGTATAGAAGAATGTATGTATATACAGACATTGTATATTTATAAATTTATATTTTTGTTTGGTCATTTTGGATTAGGCTTTTTTGATGATAAAAACCTGAGTTGGACAAAAGTAGAGTGAAAATAATTATTTTTAAGTTCATAATAAAAGAAGTTCTGTCTCTAATAGCAGCGAGTCACTGTTGACGTGTGAACCTTGGATGCACTTGAATGGGATTGATTGAATGTCTGTCCAGTGATTAACGGCTTCCCTTGGTTGTTTGTATTCAGCCTCTTCCTCCATGTTCTGGAATCAGAACCCCACCATCCAGGCCAGCCCTGGAATTTTGCCATGTTTCTGAGCTGGAGAGCAATGTGTGGTACTGAAGACTATCCCTGCTGTCATTGCACTAGCATGGACTGCATCTGGGGTCTGGTACCTCAATGCATTATTCCAGTTTTACCCTGATCTAGCTCCGTTGCTTTCATTGGAGTTGCAAAAAAAGCCCTGGCCCCTGCAGCTCCTTGGGTGACTCACAGAAGAGCGTGAAAGGATCTTGTGCTCCTGAGTGAGCGGAAGACTGCACGTGAATGCAACTGAGATTCAGTGCTAGGCATAGCTCTCTGCACTGAGAAGCAGGGAGTCTTAAACTCCATGTGCAACTGCTCCTTTCCTCACAACAGCACAGGGTAAATGGTTGAGGAGAAAATGGGCATGTCTACACTGACCAAAGGTTAAGACTGATCCCCATCACCAAGAGTGTTAATATGGTGCTTAGCTATACACTCCCCTCTTAGCCCCACTTATAGTATGAGGCAGGGTAACCACGGCCAAGCTGCAGTATGTCATTCCTGCAGGATTTCTGTCCCCTGTGCTCCCTGTCCTGTTCATAACTTGAGGCACTGTGCACGTGACCTAGGTCATTGTGCCCTAAATTAATCCTACTTTATGTAACTCAAAGCTGTGGGCTGTTGTTAGTCTGGACTGAAATTTGCTCAAGTTTTTGCAAATCGTTGCACTCCTTTCCAGTGGGTTTCATTTCTCCTCTCTCCTGAGAGAGGGATGGGGAGTAGGAGAATGGGAAAGCCCTTCCTCTTTTCTAATTTGCCAAGCACACACACAATTTGCCTCGTCCATAAATATGCGTGCAACGTTTGGTTTGTTCCCAAGGCCAACCGCTACCATTGTTGTGAGCTGGGAGGTCATTCTGGGTATCAGGATACAAATGAGCACATCAGATGTCCTGATCTGGAATCACTACATCCGACCCGCCAGAAGACGTAGTTCTTAAATGACAGGAATGGGGACCCGTTATATTTGAATAATACCTAGCTCTTATACAGCACTTTCCATGTGTAGATTTCACAGCACTTTACAAAGGAAATCCGTGTCATTATCCCCACTTTACATATGGGGAAACTGAGGCACAGTGCGAGGACGTGACTTGCACAAAGTCACCCCGCAGGCTAGTGGCAGAGCCAGGAACAAAACCCAGCTCTCCTGAGTCCCAGCACAGTGCTCTAGCTGCGAGGCCATACCAGGAAGGCCACGGGGAACAGGCAGCTTTATCCTGCTGTACCTGTGTAGTCAGGAAGAGTCACAAGGGATGAAGAGGCAAAGCCTTGAGTTTAATCACCCCATAACCGGTCACTCTTTCTAGCAAGATTCACTGCATTTTGTCCTTGGAGCTTTGTCAGGTGGGATATAAAGTACCACCACCATCAGATCTGATTAAACTTTTATGTAACCATTTGATTCTCCCTTGTCTTTCCTTTGTCCCAGAGTTTATGGCCACGGCATTAATCTGCAGATAGAGACTTGGCTGGTGTCCTGTTCCTGGTAATGGGCTCCCTGGCTCCAAATCCTGTTCTCAGTGGGATCAGAACTGGGGGTGTCACTCATAAGAATTAGGAGTGAAAATGATAATGCTATTGTCCAGTTAGGACATCTTTTCTTTCCAGGTTCACTGACGTGGTTACCCCACCAGGTAACCGTAAAAGCATCGACTTAGGGATTGCCTACCTTCCTAAGTCTGAGTTCGATGGGAGTGACATGGACTTTGAATACCTAGATCCTAGGGGCAGCCCACCAGAGGACAAGCATTGCTTCGCCATCTTGATTCAGGTGAGAAACCAATGTGCTAGCCCACACCTCCCTCCTGCAAAGTGCTCCCAGCCAGAAAGGAATTTGAGCACATGCTTAACCTTTAGCATGTATTAGCCCCACTGCCATCAATAAGAGCTGTGGAGGCTCAGCATCTGTCCAACCCTGCTCTGTGACTAAGTGACTAGCTGTCTGTGCAGACTATTGAGAGAATGCTATGCACTGAATGCCTGCATGTGCTGCTTATCAGCACTGGAACAAACTAGCACAGCTGGTACTAGCCCATTCGTTGTAGCACTGAGGAAAGCGAATGACCTTCCAACAAGAGTGACCGCTGTCCTTATTTCCCCCCTTAGGAAATGCTGGAAGCCTTTATGGCACTGGATGCCGGAGGCCGTTGATCACAGCAGCTGTGTTGACTGGCAAAGGGACTACTGATGCTGCACGTGAAAGAGCTGAGATAAGGAAGGAAGTATCATGATTCTCCTACGGGGAGAATAGTCCTACTGAAGTCCCATGCTGACTATTCCTTATAACCCTATTATCCTCTGGCTACTTACAAACTGATGGTTTAATAATTGGTTCCAGTATCTTTCCAGGGATCAAAGTTAGGCTGACAGGTCTGTAATTCCCTAGGTCCTTGAGATGAATCATTTAGACTTTCTCGTTTTGCTTCAATAAGGGTAAAAACATTTCATTTTGACTTCATCATTTCAATTTGTTTCATTTAGACTTCTATGAGTGCAAAGTGTTCTCATGAATTGGTTATTATTTAGATCATGTAGCACTGTGGGTAGCCTTAGGAACTGGTCCCAAGTCAAGTACTGGAGACTAGTTGAGGACTTTAAGATGCTAGAAAAGGCCTATGGAAGTGTAATGAGTGCATCCGAGCTTAAGGCTTAGTTTTCTGAAACATACCAAAATACCAGAGAGCGACCCTCTGTGTATTGAGCAGGTGGCCCAAGAGATTCTTGAGGCTGGAGGAGAGAAAGACACCGTATTTCACTCTGACATGCAAGACAGGATTTTACAAGATGGTATGAATCCCTGCCAACCACACTCAGAAGCAAGGGTATTGGTATTTCCTGCGCATAACTCTTGGATGAAGTGAGATCTATTGAGCTGGATTGCTTGGAGAAGAAGAGGAAACGTTGGCAAGAGAAAGAAGAGATGCTCGCCTTTCATAAAAGCTTACCTTCGGCCGGTGGAGGAACTGGACAGAACATCCAATACTGGGGAGCGCACTCTCTGTCATGGCAGTTTAATTCTTTAAGGTCCTGAAAAGACTGAGCTCTGGCTAGTGGTTCAGCACAGAGGTAGGCCGAGGTGCAGGAAAAGGGGGAGTATATTAGAGGTATGCATAATCTAGCTCTCCCAACCTGTTACGCAGGCAGCGATGGGTAGCTGCTCAACAGCCTTGACTTACTTTAGCGATTAGTCTATCTCCAGGCCATTTGTCACTCTCTGAAGGTTAATTGTGTTGGGTTTTTTTGCACCTGGCATGCTTAGGTCTTATCAGGGGGCCTGTCTTGGCACATCTTGTATCCACCCCCTTGTGTCTATCCCTCTTGGTCCTTCTCTTTTCGTGTGTTGCCAATATAGCCTGGGTGACAAGGGGATTAATGTTTCTGAGGAGGTCAGCGCCACTGAAGTTATGTAAGTTCACTGCGTCCCAGCCAACCAAGCTAGAAAACTGAGAAGCAAGACAGGCCCTTGCTGAAAGCTAGATGCTTGGGTTGACATGCAGGCTCCACTGAAGGCAATGGGAGTTTTGCTTGGGACTTCAGTGGGGCCAGGATTTCCCTTGGGTGTCTGAACTGGCTGTTAATGGATAAACAAGTTGGATGAAATGCGAGATGGGGGGAAAATAAGTACATTGGGCCAGATCCAGTGTCCTAATGCACTCCCATTGACTTTAACGGGAGCATTCCCACTAACTTCAGTGGCCGTAGGTTCAGGCTCACAGAGGTCCAGATTCTCCCCTGTTTTGGGGCTCCTTTGAGCCAGAAAGCTGCCATAGCTAGCCGTGGCAGGATCATCCCAGTGTAGGGGTATTCTCCAATGTCTCAAGGCCAGCGTAGCAATCCCTATGCGTCCTCTCGTCTCTGTGTCTGGCACAGAGGGCCCGGCTGAGGGAAATTGGTATGGCCAGGGCTTCCCTGCACTCTGATGAGCTCGGCTGCCATTTTGGCCTGGAGCCACCTGAAGCTCTTAGCAGCCTGGAGCCCAGAATTGGGGATGTGCAAAGGAGGATGGAGACACCGTTGCTGAACCCTCCTGGGGTGGTGTGTGTGCGTCCCCACCTGCAGCACCGCATCTAGGCAATAATATTTTGTGTGTTAACATTTTAGTTTGGTTCCTTCAAAACCATTTTGAGGGCTTAAGCGGGGCCTGGCATTCTGCTGGCTCTCTGCCTCAGGGGGGCATTTCACCCAGAGGGAATTGGTGCTCTCCACTCCCTTAGATAAATGGAAGGGGATCTAGTTCCAGCTTCCCACCCTCCCCCAGCCTTGGCACTGGAGGTGCTGATGCCCTTGAATAAATGTTTATTTTATTTTGCTTGTGGTTGGGGCCCCGTTCTGGTGTCTTTAACGCAGGTGTGTAGGTTCCACACTGATAAGGCCTTGCCTCTGCCGTATAAAGCACTTCTGAGTTCCCCCGGTGGGACATTAGCTTGGAAGGAAAGATGGGAAAGGCATTGCTGTGGGTCGGTGAGTAACTCTCTCTGCTTTTATTGACCGCATCAGGATATAACTTCCCTGGATGGCTGGTCTCAGAGGCAGCAGCCTTTTGCCCAGGGACAATGTGTTCTAGAACTTGCCCTAGCAGGTGTCCGGGTAATTGTACACGGAATAGTTTTACCTGCTCTGGGACTAATTTAAGCATTGAAAGGCTCTAGTCAAGTTTATTTTTAATACATTCTCCTTCCTTTTTGCAGGTTTGACCATTCTGCTGCAGTTGCAGCTGGGTAAGAGCATCTTATCCTTTCTTTTTGTGCACAGGGTGTTGATGAAACTGCAATACAATTAGAAAGAACAGTTAGCCAGACCTTCAGCTGGTGTCAATCGGTGTAGCTTGATTTCAGTGTCGTTATGATTCATAGCAGCTGAGGATCTGACCCACTGATCCCTCCTGATTATTCTTTAATGTCTCCCTTTATTGATTCCATCCCTTTTAGCTCCTTGTAACAAACAATTTCTGACTTGAAGAATGGGCACGTGTCTTTCATGCAACTTGGTATTAAATTGGAGCAAGGAGCAATAGAACCAGTACTCTTTTCTCTAATGCTGACTGATAGATGAGTCTACTCACCACCCTGGGCCTTGGTTTCTAACTAAGCAAGATTATCCTGTTAACATAACATAATTGTTCTGCTCTGGGCCAAATGTTTATCTCTGAGTTGTGGTTGGTTGAAAGGGAATGTCCCAACCTTGGTGATATCTAGAAAGCACAGTTTACTGATATATTTGTCATTGGGAACATGTGGTGGGAAGTTGTTTGAATGGGACATGTGGCTGATTCCTAGATGTAAATGCAGATGCAGAAAATATACATACCAGGGTAGCATTACATACACAGAATTTGGGAGTAGAAAGTGACTGTTAAATGAAATCCCCATTCACACGCAGGACCGGTGCATCTATTTGTACGATCAGAAGATGTGCAAGAAAAGGCTAGAATTTCCTCATTACCCCAGTGTTGCTCCATTGACATCAGTGGATTTACCCCTGCACCAACATTGGTGAAAGGAGAATCGCATGTCTGATTCCACTCTCAATAATACCTGATGTGTCACTATCAAGAAACAACCAGATGTTTCCTTCTTAATATCTGTGATTTGCTTTTCTCCTGCCAGGCTCTGCCTACAAACTTGTGTGTTACTTCACTAATTGGTCTCAGTACAGGCCAGAACCTGCCAAGTACTTCCCAAACAATGTGGACCCAAATCTATGCACCCACTTGATCTATGCCTTTGCAACTATGAATCAAAATAAGATTGCCCCATATGAATGGAATGATGAAGACCGACTCTTCCCAGAATTTCAAGCACTAAAGAAAAGGTCAGCACTTTCCAATATACAAGATTTAAAACAAACAAAAAGCAAATTTTGCTTTTAAAAAGTACTTCTTGTTGCCAAGTGAAATTGAGATTTTTCTATCAGCAACGAAGAAAGATGGCAGAGAAACAATAAAGAATTTCTTTATTACAGAACAGGAATAGTTTAATAGATATCTAGCAGCAATGCTTTCATTAAGGGCTCTATTCCACAACCTTCATGGAACTTGACTCACACAAGTAGTCCTGCTGATTTTCCAGGAACTATGTAAGTGTGCACCAGCATGAGTCAAGGTTCCATGATCAAGTCCTAAGGGTCGATTGTATTTTGTATTCAACCCCATTTTCAGATTAGTATATTTTGGATGCTTTAGGTTACTCGTGGCTGGAATGTGGTTTGACACAGGAGTCCAGTTCAAGGGTAATGTTTTTTACAAAAACACAGTTTAAACCAAAGGGGAGGAAAGCTGGGGCTAGGCATTGCACTGAAACTTAGGAGATCTAGGTTCAAATCCCAGCTCTGCCAGACTTGGTCTCTCTGTGCCTCACTTTTCCCATCTGTAAAATGGGGATGATAGCATTTCTTTTTGTCCCACCCTTTGTGTGTCTTGTCTGTTTAGACTGTAGGCTCTTCAGGGCAGGGTCTGTCCATTGTTATGTGTTTGTACAGCATTTAGCACAATGGGGTTCTAATCTGGCTTGAGGCCTTTAGGCAACACTGTTACCAATACTGAATGATGATAACCAAAAAGAACTGAATAGGTTTTCTCAAATGAAAAATAATAACAACAAAAAGTTCTCAACTGAGCCAAGTCTCAAACACAACCAAATGACTGCTGCTTACTGACCTTTTTCTTTTCTCGTGTCACAGTAACAACAAACTTGTAACCAGCCTGGCTATCGGAGGGTGGAACTTTGGCACTCAGAAGTGAGAACTTTTCCCTGGACTTAATGACAAAGATGGTGAAGATGATGCTGAGACCTTGACAACACACAGCCTCCTGCTGCTCCTTTGGAGTCAACGGGAGCTTTGCTATTGACTTCACTGGGGATAGGATTAGGCCCATGATGATCATGTGAATGACCAGATGTAAACGGCGGTAGGGACTGGGTAGCTGAAGAACTGGGTATTGATGATGTCATGGGTGCTGGTGAAAATGGGGACAGGTTGAAGAAATAAGGAGAAGAATGGTGATTAATTATGAAAATATAGATAGTTAATGGTGATTAGACATTCATGATACGAATGGCAGAATGGGTAAGCAGGGGATGGTTATGAAAAGTTAGGGTGGATATTGCAGTGGTTAGAAATCCCAAGTGGATATCGGGAGCATTAAACAGAAAATGGTAATGTAACGATGATGAGATAGGTCCTGATCCAGTGGGAGTCTTTCCACTGACGTCATTGGATGGTGGATCAAGCTGATAATGGCTAGGAAAGCGATTAAGGGTGCTCTGAGTAAACCGATCAAGCAGAGAATGGGATGGTGGTACTAGTGAACACACGATAATGGTAGAGAACAGGATGGGATGAATTTTGGGGAGGATTGTTTCATTGTGGTGAAGAAGGAGGATAAAGATGAGGGCAGATTGAGATAAATACACAGGTCTTCATACTCTCGACTTTGGTGATAACAGAACTTATTAATAGTTGATTATTGGGTACACATTGCTAATGACAACAAGAGAGGTGATTAATGGAAGTGGGTTTTAATTAGACGGTTCTGCATGAAGACAATTACATTTATAAAGGAGGAACTGAACAAGTCTGCTGTTGCATGTGTTGCAAAAAAAAAAAAAGGGGGGGGGGAGCAAGTTGTCTAAGAATTATCTTCTTCCAGATTCACTGAAATGGTTGCCTCACCAGCTAATCGTAAAACGTTCATTGACTCGGTGATTGCGTACCTCCGTAAGTTTGGGTTCGATGGGATCGACCTGGATTTTGAATACCCAGGTTCTAGAGGCAGCCCCCCCGAGGACAAACATCGCTTCACCATCTTGATTCAGGTAAGTAACCAGTGTGCTATCTCAGTTATTCTGTATGTCAGCTGGAGTGAGACAGATCTGAACCACCAAGCTGTGTATCAGCAGTGTTTACATTGGTACTGCATGATTTTAGTTCGCTTTTAGTTCCTTGAGTCCAACTATTGTGGAAATATGGTATTAGACCTTGTTTAAGGTATTCTTCCATCTTGCAAGGGCTTTGGGGACAATTAGACATGGAAGGAACATTGTGAAGATTTTTAGGAGTTTATAGACAAGAACAGGCTGCTGGGATGTTTCTAGATATATATTCCCAGCTGGACATGAATGACATTTTTACAAGAATCACTACCAACACGCTCACTTCCATTTTCAGGAAATGCTGGAAGCCTTTAAAGCTGAGGCTGCAAGCACTGGACTCCCAAGGCTGTTGGTTACCGCAGCGGTATCTGCTGGCAAAGGAACTATTGACGCTGGATATGAAATTGCTGAGATAGGGAAGTGAGTAGATGGGGTTCCACATTGTGCTTAATATGCTATTGGCCTGGTTCTCTGTTGCCTTGCCCCTTGCATCATCATTAGTCCCCGTGCAAAATAGGTGGGTGCAAAATGCTACTAAATCCCAATGGTAGCATTTACACTCTCTTTGGGCAGGCGAAAATGACAGCGTAAGGTTCCAGGTAATGGAGATTCAGGCCCAAAGTCTTGTGCATCCTTTAGGTCAACGTGGGATGATGTATTGTCTGCTGACTCATTTGTCCATCAGGAAATCATATTCCTAACTGTGGTTTTTGTTTTTGTGTTTTGGTTTGTTTCATTTAATTTAAACCAGGCTCCTCGATTTCATCAGCGTGATGACCTACGACTTCCATGGAGGCTGGGATTCCTTCACAGGGCACAACAGCCCGCTCTGTGAAGGCTCTGCTGACTATGGGGACTTCAAGTACTTCAACTGTGTAAGGGAACAGACAGCAAACTCCCTTTTTATTTCCCCAAGAGGGCGCTGAGAGTAACGGGCACTGGTGGTAAAAAGGTTTTCCATTTGGATCTCTGCAGAAATATGCCATGGAATACTGGAATGATAACGGCGTCCCCGCTGAGAAGCTCCTGATGGGATTCCCCACCTACGGGCGTACCTTTAGGCTTAGCAGCAGTGACACATTTGTTGGTGCCCCAGCATCTGGGGCTGGATCTTCTGGGCCTTACACCCGGGAAGCTGGTTTCTGGGCTTATTATGAGGTGAGAAGCTTGAGAAAATTACATTTTGTGGCCCAAATCCTGAGCTGGTGTAAGCTGAGCTAGTTCCATTAGTCCTGATTCTCTTGCAAAACTAAGATGTCTTTACATCACTCTGGCAGTGCAAAGGGGCCGTATGCTCACTTTACCTCTCTAGCAGTGTAAAGGGGCCCTTAGAGGGACCTTGGTATAAATGAGACTCAGACCCATTGATTTCAATGGAGCTATGCCAGTTTGTAGCCGCTGAGAATCTGGCCCATAATTAGTGATTTATGATATGTACTTTTATGATTTATAGGTGACATATTTCGTTTTTACTTAGGTTGGTTGCTGAGTTTCTCTCTCTTGTCTAAGCTTCTCTCTCTTCCTGTACAGTGGATGGATTCGCTTCCCACTTACACCAGTGTTGTACTGCAAGGGCACTGGTAGACTAGATCTTCAGGTCTGGAAGAGCTCAGGTCCCGAACGGGGCGTGGGGCAAACGTGGCTGTACCACCCCACCTTTATGTCCATTTCTTCTCCCCTATTCTCCAGGCCAGTTCAGTCCCTGATGCAAATTAAAGTAAGGCTGCTCTAAGCTACTCTTTGCTGCCACAGAGCCTAAGGGGCTATTCTAGGGGTTTGGTGGATAGCTGTGATGTGGCCACCTCCTCTCCTCTCTGCTGTGTGGCCTAGGGGCCGCAAGGAGGTGGTAAGGCAGGGTACACCAACTCTGCACCCCCAGAGTAACTCCTAGCTGACCACTTAGGCTGCCGGATTGCAGACTAAAAGGGGGGACAAGATCTAGCCCATTGACTTCACTTTTTGGCTCCTGAATGAGGTCCATTGTGTGTTTAACCCCATGCTGTTTTGGCAGATCTGCACATTCCTAAAGACTGCTCAGGTACACTGGATTGAGGACCAGAAAGTCCCCTATGCCGTTAAGGGGAACGAATGGGTTGGATTTGACAATGCGTGCAGCTATAAACACAAGGTAAGACCTTTAACATTTTAACATGAGCTTTACTTACACTCTATCCCTGCTATTGGAAAGCACTTGGCTTAAATTCCGTGCATTTCAGAGTCTCTTGATAAAGGGAGATATTTTCAGCTTTGTTCATATTGCACTAAGGCACCTTGAATGTGATGGGAATGTTTCCCAAAGCATTTATTTCTGAGCTGGGACTTTACTGCCTAGCAGTTCTGTGATCCATGGCTGTCTAGCCAGTTACTGGTCTCATTCTATGCATCCGAAGAAGTGGGATGTAGCCCACGAAAGCTTATGCTCAAATAAATGTGTTAGTCTCTAAGGTGCCACAAGTACTCCTGTTCTTTTTGCGGATACAGACTAACACGGCTGCTACTCTGAAACCTGGTTTCACTGTGTGTGTGTGTTGAAATTCTTAAAGGAATTCTTAAGCAGTTGTGGAAATTTTTATTGATAGTTGTCTGATTTTTTTTTTTTTTTGATAGGTCAAATACCTGAGAGAGAAAAATTTTGGAGGTGCCATGGTGTGGGCTATTGACCTGGATGATTTCCTGGGCTCTTTCTGCAATGAAGGAAAGTATCCTCTCATAAGTGAGCTGAAGAGACTCCTCGAAACAAATGGTAAGACAGTGCTAAAGAGTATTTCAGGCCTATATAATTAGGAGGTTCAGTACATCTGGTCATGAACTTTAGAAAACTACTGATGAGGCAAAGTTCAGCATTTTGCCATGCGTGGTGTCTTAACACTGAGCCATTATATAGCACTTTACATTTTGGAAGAGCGTTGTAAGATAGTTAATCCTCACAACATATATAAGGCAGATAAATATTATTTGCCCTGTTTTGCAGATGGGGAAATTGAGGCACTGAATTGTTGCGTGACTTCATCAAGGGCACGTTAATCCAGAGGCAGGATTAGAAGTCTAGACCATGTCTCTGAAACATGCTTGTCTGTGTGTGTGAACCATGCCCATTCTGTGCCTGATCTGCAGAGGATGTGAATCTGCTACAGCTTTTACCTGTGGGGATGGGGTCAGTCCTTTAGCTCAAGTTATACAGGATCGTGCTCTTAGTACAGGAGTCCCAGGTGATAGATAAGTCATTACAAATCATGAAGTGTAGAGTCCAGAAACATAGACAGGCATACAAGAGTACACGTGTAGATGAAATCTGGCCGAATCCATGTATCTTAATGAATTGTTAATTATTCATTTTAGGTCCGATTGTGCCCGACTGCCCTCCACCAGGCCCCACACCTTCTCCAGATACAACTACCTCTCCAGTTATTCCCCCAACTGGGGAAGATGATACATTTTGTGCTGACAGACAAGATGGTACCTATGCCGACCCCAAAGATAATACGCAATTCTATGTATGTGCTGGAGGCAGGACTTACCGCTTCACCTGTGCAGCTGGCCTTGTCTTTGATGACAGCTGCAAGTGCTGTAACTATCCAAAATATTAACCCCAGCTCAGACCACTGATGAGTAACATACTGTAACTTGAATCATCCACAGCAGAATCCCTCTTGCCCTATTAAAAAAAGCCAAGTGGTGGGGATAAGGCATTAATGTGTGTGTTGTCTGTATGTAATTGGTGACCCTGCTTTTAACAGTAATAAATAATATTCTCGTTTATATAGTGTCTTCTCTGCCAATGCATCGCAAAACTGGATTGGCCAGATATTCAACACAGGCTCAGCCTGGCTTAGTCAGACATTTCCTAAGACTTCTTTCTGTGGTTCAGATTTGTGTCCTTCTCCATCTCAGCTCATATCATTTTTAATAATAATAATAATAATAATAAATAGTTACCTCACTTTTCTTCCCTCAATCTCAAAGGAAGGTAAATAGCCTTATACCCATCTTACAGATGGAGAATCTGGTGCACAGAGAGTGGAAGTGATTTGCTCAAGGTGACATGTAGCAAATTAGTGTCCGAGCTGAAAACACAACTTAGATCTCCTGATACCCAGTACAGTGCCCTATCCCCTGGGCCGACCAAGTCCTTATTTTGGGATTTATTTCCCTCCCCTGCTGGTGAAGGTTACACAAGACATCTTCATGCAGTGGTCTTCTGCTTGGAGAAATGTGGGAAATGAATAGCTGCGTTTTTTGTACGGCACAGCCTTGCACCCATTGGCTCAGCCTACCACAATCAATAGCTCCTAATGTATGTTAAATTCTCTCAGGGTGCCTCTTTAAGCATCAGAAGACTTCAAGATAATGAAGGTTCCTGCGGCCTAAAGTCACAATAGAACATACATTGGGAAGACAAATCATCGTAGCTAATCTCATTGAATTCAAGTGGGTACCTTGAAGCGTACATGTACCTTTCATAATGACACTAGCTACCTAACAGACATAAAAAGCACAGCTTGGCCCTAATTCTCCTCTCACTGACACTGGTGTAAATCCAAGAGTAACTTCACTAGGCAAAATATAAATAATAAAGATAATAGGAGCGGCGCAGTGGTAAAATTGGTGTAAAGAAGCAGAGACTCAGGCCCCCTGTCTAGAGGGGTTCTTGACAGGCCTTCTCAGAAAGGTGATAAACTCTATTCTATTCAGTTCTTATGCTGTGTCCTTATGTCGTAGACTCTAGGGTATTTTTAATTCACAGAAAGGGGCCTAACAGTAAGACACCTCTGCTTTTCAGACCAGTTCATGGAACGTAATTGCCAGGAGATTACCCTGCCGCTGCAGGTTGATTGCATTAGCTTCTGCCAGCTGGCTGGCTGTAAAATACTAGCCTCCTAAGGAGTAACGTCTCATTTAGCCTATTGCTCTTCCTGTTCAAGGTTTTTAACGAAACAGAGGGAAATCACAGGTTGATGGGGCTAGTGAGTCATGCGTGTAACTGAGGGTGGAAGTGGGGCTGAAAAAATCAGACGTAATCCTATCCGTCCAAATCCTCAGCTGGTATAAATGGGTGAAACCCTGCTTCAAATCAACAGAACCATTTACCTTTTACACCAGCTTAGGCTCTGGCCCATTGACTTAGAAGTGATCTCAGTATTTTCTTTGAAGACCTCCCATTGCCTGTCTTCCCTCAGAGGCTGGAACTGAACACAGGAACCAGGCAGTCACTTCACATGAGTTTCAGGAATGGCGGGTTCATTGTCTGGGTGGTTATTTCCATTTGCGGTTCCATCACTGCGACAGGGAGTAGGCGTCTGGTATCTTTTGCCTCTCTAGAGAGTCACAGTGTAGGCTGCAGAGGAGATATCTTAGAGGAAGCATTGTTTGTTTTACCCCTTATTCTCTCCAGAGAGTGGTAAAGGGAAAAAAATCTGTGGGATTTATCATGACCTACTATATAAACCCGTTCAACAGAGATTTGGGCCAGATCCCATGTGGGTGTAAATGGGCCCAGCTCCATTGACTTCAGTGGAGCTATCTCAGTTTACACCAGCTCAGGATCTGGCTCAAGATGTCATTCAGGTTGCATGAGTATAAATGAGGCTTAGTTAGGCCCAATGGGTCAGAACTTGACCAGGAGCTGCCTTTGTCTCTAACGTCTTGCCATATCCTTCTTCTCATCCATGAATTTTATTCTTGGTGAAGCAGAGGAAGAAATAGTTGAGAGGGGTGAGATACAATCATACTGTACAAAGGTGTGCGTTTAGAACATGACGTGGAACACAGTGGCAACATTAGAGGGATCTCGGACAAGATCAGGGAGCTGGAGGTATTGGTCTATGAGAGAAGATTAAGCGAGCTAAACAATGTCTACTGCAGGTTGGCTCTCCAGTGTTTAAAAGGAGGAGCGTACCAGCCTACAAACATTTGAAAGGTGTAAACCTTGAGGGAGGAGTGGAATGATTTAATGATGGGTTATGCTAGGAGCAGTGGGACAAAATGAAGAAAGGGAAGATGAATATCAGGACAAACTTCATGCCACTCTACTTCTGTAAATGAAAGGAGGCAGATAATTAGTAACTGGGGCACTTAACTAGCAAGTAGCAAGACATATGGTTCCATTCTGCCTCTCTTTCTCTGTCTTGTCTGTTTATACAGTAGTTTCCAGGGCAGCAATTGGCTCTTACTATGCGCCCAGCACAATGGGTTAAGCCTTTAGCTGTTATGGTAATATTTAATAAAGTGCAAACTAATGGCGCCATGGTACATTTCACCATGTTCTATGATGCCTGGCGAGCGCTCTATGCTCTTTCTAGCTGCCTTATGCAATGTAAAAGCTGTGGAGGAGTGAGTGGGCCGCTGACTGGCCTGGTAAATGGGGTAATATTGATTGGAACTGCTGCTCTTACCTAAGCTGGTGACTGTTTTAGAACAAGTTTTACCAGCTGCCTTTTTATGGTGCAATTCTGTTATGGTTATTTCCTGAAAACATTGGTCTGAGCCTGGGGTTTATGAGGGAAAAATTCAGGAAGTGGGGAGTTAACAGATGCAAGCTCAGTGTGTATATTTGTATGGGAGTGGATAACCTTCCTGTCTATATAATAGCCAGAGGCAGGCGGCAGAAAGCAGCAGATCGCTGCCCTGGGTTACGCTGCAGGAATTTGCCAGGTCAGTGGTTGTATGCAGGGCATATCAAGGAGGGGTTCATTTCATTTTAGCTTTGTTTTGTGAGTTGCATTGTAAGTTGTGGCAACGGATCTAAGTTGGGGATACAGGAGACTCTGGAAAGGTAACTTAAAATGCATGGTTTATTTTATAGGTTTGGTTTTAAAAAGATTTTTTGCCAAGTGCATTGAGAAAGTCCACGTATGTTTCTGATAACGGCACATTATACACTTTTATGTGTGCATAGATGCTGCAGTTATTCCGATGTGTTTTTAAACTATTGTTAGCAGAGCACTAATATTTGTTCTTTCCTGTTTCAGTCCTGTCTGCACTAGGACCACGTTCTAAAATTTTACTCCATTGTTATGTCCAGTTCAGCTCCAACAGTGGGGACAACATTGGGAACAGTTGCACTGGGGATCACTGGAATTTCAGCTGCTGGGTCACCTAGACTTATACAGTATTGAGAAGAGTTGTATGAAACACGGGCAGCTGCCTGGAACCCTGTCTACCCAGCAACTTCCATTGTTGCTCCCATGTTTCCTATACACGTCTTTTTTTTTTTTTCCCATTTATAGATAATTCCTGAAGCCAAAATCTGAAGCTGAGGTGGGGAAGATGCTGCTATGGGCTGGTGAGTAAATCTGATCCCCTCCCAATGACATTTGAACCATTACAGTTTGGGGAATCCTTGCCTAGAAATTGAAAGGTGCAGATGAGACTCAAACAAATCTATAGCCTTTCTAACACTGTGTTATGCGGGAGGTCAGACTAGATTTTCTAATGGCCCCTTCTAGCCTTCAAAATCTATGAAACAGCAGCATCCTACATGGGGACGTTTCAGAACAGACTTTACTCTAATGAATTTTGGCTACCTTATGCTTAATTGGTAAGATTCACCCATGTGCAGAAGGCCTATGCAGCACTTTGAGGGCACGAATGGAGGGTTTAAATGGTGCTGGCCCCTCTGCGCAGGAATTAATTTCACCCTAAGTGAATGGGTGCCAAGAGTACAAAGTACCAGATTGACTTTTTTTCTAATGCATTTTCATTTGGTTTGCAGGCTTGGCCATTCTTGTGCAGTTGCAACTGGGTAAGAATGTCTTGTTCCCTGTTTGGGTGTCTGGGGGCCGATAATATAAATAGAAATAATGGGTCAAATCCCCAAGTCCCTGTTCAGTTTTCACCCATTCCTAATACAGGCAAAACTGTCACTGAAGTTCATGAGAATTTTGCCTAAGTAAAGACTGATGACATGATTCTCTTTTCCCAATGGTGCAACTCCATTGCCTTCAAAGGAGCTACCCGTGATTTACACCAGCGCGAGAGTAAAATCAGGCGCTGAATATGGACTTTAGGACTGGCAAAAGATGAGAAAGTGTTACATGGTCTTGACAAGGGGTGGGGAAGCTTTAAAATAACCTGATGTTCCCACATGGAACGCACGTATGTATAACTTAGGGCAATTGGTGTATGCTTTACATAGGGTTACCATCCGTCCGTATTTCCCGGGACATGTCCGGCTTTTACGTCTCTAAATAGCCGTCTGGGAGGAATTGGTAATAAAGTTAAAATGTCTGGGTTTTTTTTCTCCCTCGCCTCCCTCCCTCCCTTCCATGCAGAGTGCTGCTGCTGATTGGGCGGCTTGGCCGATTGAGCCGCTCCCATTGGCCTCCAGCAGCCAGAGCCCTCCCCTGCTCCCCCCTCCCTCTGTCTGCAGCCCTGTGTAACACACAAACCGACCCACCGGGCAGCGTGTTTTGCAAACACGTGGAGCCAGAATGGTAAGGGGCGTCTGGGGGGGGGCAGTCAGGGAGCGGGGGAGTGTTGGATGGGTCCCCGGCCTCCACCTGCCACCCCCCCCCATGCGTCCCTCCCGTGGGGCCCCCCCAGGGCCGGCTCTAGGCACCAGCAAAGCAAGCAGGTGCTTGGGGTGGCAAATTTGCAGGGGCACAAGAATCCAGCATGGGAGCTGAGAACCAACAGGGAGCCCTGGGAGCTGTAGTTCCTTGGTTAGCTCCCTGCCTATAGAGCCAGCCCTGGAGCAGGGAAAGAACTACATTTCCCAGCATTCCCTCGGCTGCAATTAACAGGAAAGGGAGGGCGAAGGAATGTAGAACTGAAACCTCATGATGCAGCTTGCTGGAAATGGTAGGAACAGAGCCAGCTCTAGATTTTTTTGCCGCCCCCCCACCTCAGGCCTGGGCTCCCCCTGCACTCCTGTGTTGCCCCAGCCCTGGACTCTCCCCCGCCCACACCCCCTGCTGCCCCAGCTCTGGCCCCCACCTGCACCCCCCTGCTGCCCCAGCCCTGGGTTTCCCCCCACCCGCACCCCCTGCCGCCCCAGCTCTGGCCCCCACTTGCACCTCCTGCTGCCCCAGCCCTGGGCTCTCCCCCAAAGAAAGAATTGGGTGGACTAAATGGACATTGCACCTCTCTATCTGAAGCCTAGCAAGGCAGGTACGTGGATTCCACTAGAATTTAAAATGAAAAGTAAGGGAGGGGAGGCTCTACTAGACTGGGCAGCTTTAGATACAGTACCAGGCACGTAGGAGGATTTACACTTCTGAGCCATGGAAGCAGAAATTGACTTTTCTTTTCCAGATTTAGCTAATATTCAGAAAGGGAATACAGCACCTGCCTTCCAGATTTGAACACCCTCAAAATTCAGGAGTTTTCAAGCTCAATTTGGGCAGCTGTTACTTCATTTCTCCCAGATCAAATATACTGATCCACTGTAACTTGCTGTAGGAAAAAGTAGAATAAATTGAGCAAGAAATGCTTTCCAGTGGTTATTAGGACTGGAATTGCTATTTTCAACAGCCATTGCTTTTTTATTATTATTATTATTTTTAAGTTTAATTTTATTTGTTTAAAAGGAAGACAGTGATATTGCATTGGCAAATTCCCCATAGAAACGAAGAATGGAACAAAAGAATAATAAAGGCACCTCAACTTTTCCTCATTTATGTAGGACAGTCTTATTATATACATCCAGATAGCCTTCAATCACACAAGCTGAAAATTGTTCCACTTTACTGCAGTTCTGTAACCATATGGGAACCAATCCTGTCTGTGTTCTGTGCACATCCAAAATTCCTGCTGAATGACCTGCCCTGGGAGCGAGTTACCAGTGATCCAGAGCTGGGGCGGCAGGAGGGTGCAGTGGGGGGGCAGCCAAAATTTTTTTTTGCTTGGGGCAACAAGAAACCTAGAGCCGGCCCTGATTGTCTGCTATGAACTGGGAAGCAAGAGAACCATGCACAAGCACTGATGGGAATCTGGAGTACTGACTCCATTTATAGTTTGGTGCTTAGTAGCCAAGGAATGTTGGGCCAGATTTTTAAAGTATTTAAGCCAGTGCCTAAAGATGTAGAGAGGTGTCTGACTTCCTGGGAGTTGGGTGCTTTGGAGCTTTTGAAAATCTTACTAGGCACTTAAATATCTTTAAAAATCTCCCCCCTCCCCCCAACGTAGGGATTTCAACGTTACAGTCCTGAGACATCAGTCGTTAATACAGTGTATACAGATGAGATCATGGCTCACAAATTCTAACCAGTTGATTGTGTAGCCATGCCATGTTTTTGGGGTGGCTGTCAGCCCATGAGATCACTAGATTTATCCCACCTATGATGTATTATTAACGCCACTGGTACAACTGTTTGCTCTTTTTTTTTTTTTTTTTAACCAGGCTCTGCCTACAAACTTGTGTGCTACTTTACTAACTGGTCTCAGTACAGGCCAGAACCTGCCAAGTACACTCCAGAAAATGTGGACCCATTCCTGTGTACCCACCTGATCTATGCTTTTGCTGGGATGGATAACCATAAGATCACCACTGTGGAATGGAATGATGAAACCTTCTATAGGCAGTTCAATGCCCTAAAGGAGAAGTAAGTAACGTCTAATGTGTAGAGGATTTTAAAAACTAGTTCATTTAAAGGTGACCTATATATGATTAACATGGGGTTTTGTGCCCCTTTTTGCTTCCTTGTGTTTCAAGTTTTTTTTTTCCTGCTTGTTTTTTATTCTTAGAAATAACCAGGATGTCAAAATCATATTTTCCCTTAGTTTTTAGTTGAAGGACTTTTGGGTGACTCAGAAATGTGGATTGGGAAATGGGTTTGTAAAATCCTTTTTTTTAAAAGAGCATTTAGTTAAACAGCTGTTAGTAAAAACAAACCAAATCCAGACTTTTATACAGTCTGAGTACAAATCATTTCCCCTAACAATTGAAAAATTAATCTTCCCTGATATCTTTCATGTTATAACCCTGCTCGTTCACCGGCTGTCCACAGAGTTTCCTAGGATAGACAAGGTCTGAATTTATAATATAAAGAACAATCAGGGCCCCAACAACCAAGAAAAAACAAACAAAACCAGTCAAAATGTAAACCTTTCCCAAGAGTTTTGGTCTTTGTTCATCAACAAGTAGCAAAACAGGAAATAAACGGGTTGTTTTCTTTATAGTTCACTTGATAATTGTTGTTTAAAATTCTGCTTAAGGCAGGTTTAGATTATTCTGGTTGCCTCATCATACCGTGAAGATACACAGTAAACAGAGAGGGGTTTGCTCTGCAAAATTTAGAGCTGGGTTTGCATTGCAACCCTCCCCAACACCAAAGAGGTGTACAAATCAGGAGTTCCAGAAAGACCCTTATGATACTCAGATCCAGACTTCAACCCCTCAGAAATTTTTGAGGGGCTTTTTGAGTTTCAGGCCTTTGTTCAAACCCATCTCTAGATGTGTCAGTGTTGAATCTGTGAATCCAAATCAATTTCATGCCAGTAGACTTCAGTGTCATGAGCAAAGGATAATGGGCAAGGTTCTGACCTCAGTCAGAGGGGTGTAAACCTGGAGTAACTCCACTAAGGAGGTGTGAATAGAGAAAATTGTTTAAAAACTGCCAATAGATTTAAAAAATAAATAAATTAATATCATCTTTATATATTTTGTTCACTTAATCTTTTCGCCCCAATACTTTTTCCTGCTTTCTAGAAATAAGAAACTTGTCACACTCCTGGCTGTTGGAGGTGGAAGCTTTGGTACCCAAAAGTAAGAACTTTTCCCTTCATTTTTTAAGATGGTGGTGGTGACAGCAAGGAAGAGGGTCCTATATCCCTTTAACAGTTGTGTTGATTGTTAATGAAGACAGTGGCAATCAAAATGAGAAAGTATAACGCACAATATGGGATAGAGGACAAGGGGAACAGTAGTAATAACAATAATAATAATGCTTAGTTCATCAGAAAATTTCAAAACGTTTTACAAAGGAGGTCAGTATCATTATTCCCATTGTACAGATGGGGAAACTGAGGCACAGAACCATGAAGTGACTTGCTTAAGGTCACACAACAGAGCAATGGCAGAGTCAGGAAAAGAACCCAGCTCTTCTGAGTCCCAATCCAGTGCTTTATCCATAAGAGCATGTAATTTCTTACTGCATGAAGAGGAAGGGTGATTGGCTGGACAGAACATTGGGCTGGGCCTCAGGAGATTTGGGTTCTATTCCTAGCTCCGCCACTGACCTGCTACGTGATCTTGGGCAAGTCACGTCCCTCTCTATGCCTCAGTTTCCCTTAATACCCTTGGTCTGTCTTGTCTATTTGGATTGTAAATTCTTTGGGGCAATGACTGACTTTTACTATGTGTTTATACAGTGCCCAGTACAATGGAGCACCAGTCTTGAGCCTCTAGATGCTACTGCAACACAAATAATAATAATAATTATTCTGAAGTCTAGATAATGGGATATATTTGGACTTGGCAGAATTTGATATATTTTTTAAAATAATTTTGATGGATAACATCAATGTTTATTTTTAAGAATTTTTAAATATTTTTATCTATTTAAAATTTCAGAGTTGCATGAAATTATGGGGGGGAGGGTCAGACAATTATTTAATGACAGTAGATGCTGAAATTCAAAATGTTAAAGCTTTATTAACTCTTAAAGCACAAATTGCCAACATCACATGTCCTTATATCAACAAGTCATACCTGTTTGGACTATTCATTGGTTAGTACATTTGTAACAAACCTAATTCAGAAGTCCAAATCACTGGATTTTGACTCTAAGAAGTTCTCAGGCAGCATTTTCCTTACTTGGTCTAGCTGTAAATTTTGATTATTATTGCTGGAAACATTTTTTCATCAATTTGTGTGTGTGTGTGTGGTGAAATCGTAAGAATGGCCGTACTGGGTCAGACCAATGGTCCATCTAGCCCAGTATCCTGTCTCCCACCTGTGACCAGTGCCAAATGCTTCAGAGGGAATGAACAGAACAGGGCAATTATTGAGTGATCCATCTCTTGGTGTCTAGTACCAGCTTCTGGCATTCAGAGATTTAGGGACACACAGAGCATGGGATTGTTAGATGATGAAAAGAGGAGGGTAATGTTGCAATGATATGGAGGAGGAAGAGATGAAGGAAAAAGGGTTAGAGAAGAGAAATCTGATTACAAAAACAATAATAAAAAGCATTGGGCATCAGCAGAGAGATAAGGCTGTCGAGATAATAGATGATATGATGGAAACTATGGGCCAGGTCCTCAGCTGGCGGAAAACAACATAACGCCATTGAAGTCAGTGGAGCTACCTTGATTTACACCAACTCAGGATCTGGCTGTCTGGAAAGACTGGAGGACTAAAAGTGGGTGGGGCTAATAATGCAATCGTCAAACAAAAATTATTTCTTCCAGATTTACTGCCATGGTTTCCTCACCTGCTAATCGTAAAACATTCATCAATTCAGTGATTGATTTTCTCCGCAAGTATAAGTTTGATGGGCTAGATCTTGACTGGGAATATCCTGGTTCCAGGGGAAGCCCTCCAGAGGACAAGCATCGCTTCACCATTTTGGTTCAGGTACAGGAGTACTGTCGAGAGTCTGATCCAAAGCTCATCAAAGTCATTGAAATGTTTTAGCCAATTGCTGACGTGTAGCCCTGTAACTTATCAGTTGTGCCTGAAAAGTGCTTGTTTTGACATGAGATAAAGGGTGATCACAGACAACATTAGGGGTATTCAAATTATTTGCAGATGTTTGCAAATTTAAAAAAAGGCCTAATTCCCATGAGATGGTTCTTTATCTCAAGTGAACAAGACTGACCGTTGCTCTTTTTTTTTATACTTGTAGGAAATGGTAGCAGCTTTTGTTGAAGAAGGACAAAGAACAGGACGTGCAAGGCTGTTGGTTTCAGCAGCTGTGTCTTCCAGTAAGGACACCATAGATGCTGGATATGAAGTTGCTGCTCTGGGGAGGTAAGTCAAAATGATTTCTGCAAGGTGGCTAGTAAGAACATAAGAAAAAGGCTGTGCACTGTAGGGTCCATTGGCTTGATTTTACATTTACTAATACAGTCCCAGTAGATGTCATTCGGTAATAATCCTGAAGGTTTGTCTGTCTTGCTCTTCTTTCCTATCCACATTAAAGAATAATCCAATGAAATCAACCCCAGGGTTAATTTGGATCCTAGTCAATTTTATCCAAACCACCAAAGTTTGGGAGTTTGGATGAAAGGTTTCAGTTTAGGCCCCTCTCTACATCAAATGGTATAATCCAATATCTAAGGATGATCCTGAAGGACTTGCTGTCTTTATCACAACCTAGCTTGTCCTGTACTTCTTTAGTCTGGGTGTTCTTAAGCCCTTCAAAGTGAAGAGGTCTTAGTCTTTTAGGAAATTGATTCCTTACTGTGGCATTTGTTTTGTTTGTATTTAGGAGTCTCGATTTTATCAATGTGATGACCTACGACTTCCATGGAAGTTGGGCGTCTGTTACAGGACACAACAGCCCCTTGCACAAGGGCTCGGATGACTATGACAAAGTTCCCTTCTACAACTGTGTAAGAAAACAAATAACAATACAGGGCTAGATCCAAGGACCATTAAAGTCAATAGGAATCTTTCCACCAACTTCAATGGATCAGGCCCAGGGTTGGGTATTTGTCTGGGGTAAAAGTCATGTCACTGTGAAGGGTTTTCTCCCTACAGGAATATGCTATGAAATACTGGCAGGACAATGGTGCCCCAGCTGAGAAACTCATTATGGGATTCCCAACGTACGGACGAACTTTCAAGCTTTCTACTACGAATACTGGGGTTGGTGCTCCGGCTTCCGGGGGTGGATCTCCTGGGGCCTATACCCGTGAAGCTGGCATCTTGGCTTACTTTGAGGTAAGCATTTCAAGCAAGTTATATCTATTGCTGGTTCTTCCATGGCCCCAATTACCGTAGTGTCTGAGCGCCTATCTTTAATGTATTTGTCCTCCTGACCACCCCGTGAGGCAGGGCAGGGATATTATCCCTCTTTTACAGATTGGAAACTGAAGCACAGAGAGATTTGCCCAAGGTCACACCGGGGAGTCTGTGGTGGAGCAGAGACTTGAACCTGGGTCCCAAGCCAGTGAGCTAACCACTGTACCATCCTTCCTCCCTACAAGATTTATAGAGCAAATTTGCTTTTTTATTTTATACTTTTCTTGTATGCGACAGACATTTGTTGTAATGGACAGGACTATAGATTGTTTAAAAGTAATCTCTGCCCCGCCCCCCAACTTTCTGTTTAAACTAAATTGTGTCCTCATATGTAGTGAATCTGGCTCACTGGCTGTTAATGACTTTCATTTACACAGGTTTGCACATTCTTAAAAGGAGCCACCACCAGATGGATTGAAGCGCAGAAGGTCCCATATGCCTTCAAAGACAGAGAGTGGGTCGGATATGACAATGAGAGGAGCTTTGAGATCAAGGTGGGTTCTTGTCATCTTCATGAGACCCTCATTAGAGAGCCTTGGAAACAGGAACATAAGTGTCCCTTAGTAGATGAGACAATGCCAACTTCCGGGCAAAGGCAGGGGCCAAGTCCTCAGATGATGTAAATCAGTGTGGCCCCCTAGAATTCAGTGGAATGAGGTCAATCTACACCAGCTGGGGATGTTGTCCTCTGAGCAGACCTTGTTAGGAATGGAGTGGTAGGGCTCACGAGGAAGAAGACAGAGAGCTCAAGTGGAGACATTACGTTTCTTCCTAAAGTTTATATAATTGAAATTGCACTAAAATACTATAGAAACCTCTATGGAGAAATGAATTTCTGCACTGGCAAGGCCTGCACTGTGATTGGTTAGACAGGCACAACTGGAAATAACAGGAGCTTAGAGTAAGTTTCACCTGTTCTTAACAATCCCAGGTGGCTCCACCACACAAGGATGATCCTGCATATATTCCACTGAAGTCTGCTCGGTACATTCTTGCTGCACTGGGCACATATGGCTGGTGTGCTGCACACTGGGGCCTTTTCGTTTATGACTGTCAATGTATTTGCATGGGCCACTTTATTGCCTAGCAGATACTATGCTTCCTCTGAAACAATTTCTGGTTATCTGGTATCAATGGAGACAAAGTTAGAGATGGAAAATACCTCCTAGAGGTCATCTGAGCCACCCCCCTCCCAATTCAATGTTGTTCCGTAAGGCACATTACTACATGCCAGTTTTAAATAGCAGTGGACGTTGCACATAGCTGTCTGTTCTTTTTCTGCAGACACAGTTCCTGAAGGAGAAGCGCTACGGAGGAGCCATGGTTTGGGTTCTTGGCATGGATGACTTCACTGGCTCTTTCTGTGGTGCAGGAGCCAACCCTCTTGTAGGGAAGCTGAAGGCTCTCCTTGGAAACTGAGAGCCAAATCATTGGACAAGGAAGGAGCCTAGCAGGGAGGGAAACATCAAATTTATTGTCCAGGGACCTGATCCAATGTCCACTGAAGTCAAGGGGCGTTTTTCTATTGAGTTTAATGGGGGTTGGATCAGGCCCTAGTTGCAGAAACGACTAAAATCTGTTTTTCCTAATCTGCTTTTTTTGGATTCAGACACCTGTAAATAAATCTTGTGCTGACAAAGCTGCCACTGTGTACCAGGATGCAAGGGCCAAGCCGACATTCTGGCTGTGGAGCAGAAGTTACTGCATTCATTCTGGTCCTTCAGACCCGTTCCATATGCTGCCATAGTCTATGTATGAACCTTCTAATTATGTATGCAATATACCAAGAGAGACCTAGCTCCAAGCCCCTTTGTCCCCAAACCTCCAAACTCTGGTGAAATTCAACATCTAGATCTAGCCCATATCTCTGTAGTGGGTCAAACTAAAACTATCAACAGCCCAGAAATTTGGGGTATCCAGAGGTGGGACCAGAAAGAGTTCAGATCCAGGCTTTCAGTAGATCACGTAGCCTGGCT
Organism: Terrapene triunguis; assembly: GCF_002925995.2. Classification (NCBI taxonomy): domain Eukaryota; kingdom Metazoa; phylum Chordata; order Testudines; family Emydidae; genus Terrapene; species Terrapene triunguis. Next base: position 3,427,596 of record NW_020664549.1, on the reverse strand, counting down.
ATCCCATTTCAGTACTGCATTGATTCTGAATTTTGGGGTTGCATAAAATATGCTGTGCACGTTTTGCTTTGGAACCCTGATTTAATGTGTCTCAAAATGCTGTAGCATTCCTATAGTAAGCACTCTTGGAGTCCCCTCGGTTCTAAATAAATGCAACCAAAAGCAAGACAATATTGCCTCATTCATGAGAGTGATTTGCTTTGTGTTTGCGGCACCGTATGAATTCCCTTCAGTTGTCCTTCCAACACCACAAAGATGAGCTATTTTACGATTTCATCAACGCCTATTGTAGGGTGTCTTGCACCTTCCTCTGAAGCACTTGCTGTACCGGCCATTGTTGGGGACAGGATATTGGACTAGACGGGCCATTGCTCGTGTCCGACTTTCACTTCCCAGGTCAGCAGGCAGCCCCTTGCAGATTGCCACCCCAAGCACCTGCTTGGAATGCTGGTGCCTGGAGCCGGCCCTGCTCCCAGTGGCTGGCTAGCTCTTCTCCAGTGAATTCTTCCATCTTTTTCTAAAGCAAGTTCAAGCGCACAAGAGGGAACCTGGGCCTTTCAGATAACAGCATTTGCACAGTGGTGGCACGGTGTCTGCGCCAAGGAGGAGTGGTTGATAGAGCAGGTACGGGAGAGTCCAGTGGCTGTAGAGATTGGGCCATATGTAATCTCAAGGTAACTGTTTTCCATTCCTGTGAAGGTCACTTGCATTAGTTCTTGGCATCTTGTGCATTATGGTAATACTGTATTGATCGCCCCTCTATAGAAAACCTTCAGCTCTTTCTTATATAACTTGCTCAGGTACACATGTTCAGTACAAGCAAAGCAAGAGGCAGATGGGGTACCGTTGCTTTGGGGCCCACACATCCCATACAAGTTCTGCAACTCACGGATCAGCTGTATATCCCTCTCCAGTGGTAGGCAAAAGGGGAGTGACAAAATCACCAGTCGATACCTACTTTAGCAGCAGAACTGGAGTGGGAGGAAAATGAGGGCTTGATACCATCTTTCTGGCTATGTGGGGGCAATGTGTCAGGCTGTGTTTTGATGATATTTGTCTGTTATGTCTTATGTGATGTTTCTGTCACTGGTCAATTTATTATTATTATTATTTATTTTATTACTCTGATTTATAGAACCGACCAGTTTTTTTTTCAATTTTCAAAATTAAATTCAAAGAGTCTTCATGTGGCACTTATGTTCCAAAGATGAAATTTACCCCTGTCCAGAGGGCCAGCACCAAATAAGCCCTCTCTTTGGGGGCCTAAATGGGGTGCATATGGCTCGGCACAAAGGGAACGTTGAAGGTGATGACAATGGTGAAAGAGACACTTGTGTACCATATGCAATTCTGATGACAGATGAAGATGATGGCAGAGACAATGAAAGGGAGACTGACTTGGGCTGTGAAGGCAGGGAGCTGCATTTACAAAAGAGGTGACCAGGAAAATAGACAGAGGAATCGCTGCTGATGAATAGTAGGGTTGGGAGTCAAAGTGAGGATGGTTTTCCAGCCTAACTAAGAAATCCGTTCTTCCCAGGTTCACTACCATGGTGGCCACAGTCACTAGCCGCAAAACTTTCATCGACTCCGTCATTGGGTACCTCCGTCAGTATGGGTTTGATGGGATCGACCTGGGCTTTGAACATGTTTTAGGGGCTGCCCCCCCGAGGACAAGCATCACTTCACCATCTTGGTCCAGGTGAGATGCCAGTGTTTGTGCCTAACACAATGGGGCTCTGCTTGGCAAGTGGCCCTTGAGTGAGGTAAATATTTAATAATAATAATAATAATGTCATAAATCCCAAGGGTTCTGAGGAAAGATTAAAGCTAAAAGAGTGTGTAATTTTAATTCCACAAGTCCTAAAGAAATCTAACACACTAAAATAAATCAATCTAACCCTCTGGAAAGCTTCCTCCGTTGAGAGAATATCTGAAAGATTTTATGTAGCTGACTTGGTACGTTCACTAGCTGAGTTTTTTCCCTATGAGTGTGAAGGCTCTCAGTAATGTGACCTGTGCACAAACTTCCAGGTGAATTCCTGTAACTTTACTGAAGAGTAGCAATCCCATGAATGTTGTACTGCAGCTGTTGCACAAACGAAAATGCACTGAAGTCCGTGGCTTCCGAATAAATGTATGAAAACAATATAGTGACCGGCATAATGGGACTTCCCACACTATGCACAAACATTACCTCCTTGCCCCTGATTTCCTAGAATGAATTTAGATAAATTATGCTATCAAGAAAAAACTACGCATTTCTGAGTGTGATGTTGTAATAAGAGGAAGCAGAGTTACTATGAGGACTGATAACAGTTTGCTTAAGAAATATCAGCAACTGCCACTAAAGCCTCTGCGTTCGGAGCTATAACCTGCCAGCTTTAGTGTGACAAGGGATTACCCTTGTATTATAATGGTTTCAGAAAATCCCTGCCTGGCATGGAAATTATCTATCCATCGTAGGGTTTTATACTGTTGTCCCTCGTACATCTGAGCACCTTCCATGTAAAATCAGTATCAATAACTAAGTCTCCAATGGACTTTATGGAATTTCTGGCACTTTTCTCTGTCTGGGTAAAAGCTCTGCTTGGGATTGGTTTTTTTTCTATTTTTTTTTTTTGCTAGATTTTATTTATTTCCTTTTGGGGAAGCGGCAGGAGAGCTTGTGACTAGACGGGGGTATCAATGTTGGAGGATCATCCCAGTGGTGGAATTACTAGTTTCAAAATCCATTTATTCTTTGAAAGACTTGCAAGTATGCAAGGAAGTGGGAAGAAAGAATAAAGGAAATGGACAAAAGTGCATCTTCAACCTCTTCCTAACTTTTCCCCCCAAACACATAAATGTCATGAATTCCAGCTTGTACTATAGATATGCCCTGGGGCAGCTTGCATCTCTAGGGTCTTCCAATATGCAGGACATTGCTAAAAAAACAACAACACCACCTTCTATTTTTCATTAACACTAAGCAGAATTTCTAGATCCACAGCCAATGACCTTCTGGCAGCATCTGTCTTCCATTGCAATCTCTGTGAAAGAGCAACAAGTGGTATGGGCCAGAACCTAAAAGGCATTTAGGAGCCTAACTCCTGTTGATTTCAATCTACATGACTAGGAGCCTCAGGCTTATTAGGTGAACATAACCACCTGCTGCTGGCTGGAAACGCAGCACCAACACTATTACTGCCATTCCAAATATAGCCACTGGGCCTGATCCTCCACTACTTTGCTTATTCCTGCACATTCTGATTTGCTAGCCTTTTACACTCACCGTTCACTACTGTCAATCACAGAGCAAGACCCAATAGAGAATCAAACCCATTAGCATCAAAAGCTATACTGTTATTTAAACTCCGCCCACACACACAGAGGAGACATCCACTTTGACACTGGAGCATGTTCTAAACCTGACATTGTTTTTTTTTTTTTTTTTTTTTTTTTTTTAATGAAATGACACCAATTAAACCCTAATGTAAACACTGATTAGTTCTTTATGAAGCAGCCTGATTTTGGAGTCAGAGTAGCATAGCAGAGCATACATAGCATAGCATACACCCCGATTCTTGGTGCCGCTAAAAACAGAACTGAGAAGCTTAACTGGGAAGGAAAAGATACTCTCTGATGGGTAGAACTATTCAGCTGTAGTATAAGCTCAAGTAGGCCAATCGATTCCGATGTTTCCTGAATTCTTTATCTGTAATCAGCTAAAATAGAAATAAATATTGATGGACGTAACAGCTTTTAAAAGTCGAGCACATTGTAAAACAGCGTTGAAAGCAATAGGCAAGTTTAAGAAGCCCCAGTGTGGGTCATGAGTGCGGATTGAACATTGAATCTCTATCACTTGAGTTACAGGACTAACTCTCATTAGCTGCTAGCAGTATTAGCCTCTATGTGGATTAGCATTAGAGGAAACATGAGACATTGCACTAGCATATAATAAAAAAAAAAAAAAATGAAGGTATACCTATCTCAGAACTGGAAGGGACCAGTGAAAGGTCATGGAGTCCAGTCCCCTGCCTTCACTAGCAGGCCCAAGTACTGATTTTGTCCCAGATCCCTAAATGGCCCCCTCAAGGACTGAGCTCACAACCCTGGGTTTAGCAGGCCAATGCTCAAAACACTGAGCTATCCCTCCCCCCTTTATGAGGTTCCTTATGTCCTTAGCCCAGAATTGTCCTGTCCTAGATAACTTACAGTTTACTGTTTCAGTCCTCTCTGCAGACCCATTCTTCATAAATTAGTCCCTGCATGCCCAACTGTAACTTCATTAACAGTCATGTTTCCTTCCCATTGCTTCCAAGCCCCTTGGATTTCTAGCAATTTTCCTCTCTTTCTGTATGTACAGCATGCTGCACAGGGAGAATGACATTCGTCCCTCTGGGTATCCATACGATTTCCTTTGTCTGATGCCTTGATCAACCAAGTCCCATCTCAAGAGTAAAGAATAACTATGTGGATACCTATACATAAATTCCATACCTCTGTTCTCAGAGTCCTCCTCTCTGGCATTGGTACTAAAGACCAATCTGGAGACCCAAACTTCATTGGCCAGGTGATTTTCTTATGTGGCAGCTTGTCTGCTTCATAAGTTCCAGGTCTAAAGGAAGATGAACACAAAATATATCTCATTTCTGCAACTGATTTAGACATGGAGTTTATACTCTGCTGATTTACAAGTGCCACATTGATCCACTGGGAGATGTGTATGATACGGTCTTTGGTTCATCATACTGGGATTCTAAATCTTGGGTAGTCATTACATAAGAACGGCCATACTGGGTCAGACCAAAGATCCATCTAGCTCAGGATCCTGTCTTCTGACAGTGGCCAATGCCAGGTGCTTTAGAGGGAATGAACAGAGCAGGTAATCATCAAGTGATCCGCCCCGTCATCCACTCCCAGCTTCTGGCAAACAGAGGCAAGGGACACCATCCTTGCCCATCCTGGCTAATAGCCATTGATGGACCTATTCTCCATGAACTTATCTAGTTCTTGTTTGAACCCTGTTATAGTCTTGGCCTTCATAACAGCCTCTGGCAAAGAGTTCCACAGGTTAACTGTGCGTTGTGTGAAAAAGTACTTCCTTTTGGTTTTTTTAAACCTTCTGCTTATTAATTTCATTTGGTGACCCCTGGTTCTTGTGTTATGAGGAGTAAATAACATTTCCTTATTTACTTTCTCCACATCAGACATGATTTTATAGACCCCTATCATATCCCCCCTTAGTCATCTCTTTTCCAAGCTGAAAAGTCCCAGTTTTATTAATCTCTCCTCATACGGAAGCCGTTCCATGCCCCTTATCATTTTTGTTACCTTTTTCTGAACCTTTTCCAATTCCAATATATCTTTTTTGAGATGGGGTGACCACATCTGCACGCAGTATTCAAGATGTGGGCATACTATGGATTTATATAGAGGCAATATGATGTTTTCTGTATCCCTTTCTTAATGATTCCCAACATTCTGTTCATTTTTTTTTGACTGCCGCGGATAGATGAGTGGATGTTTTCGGAGAACTATCCACAATGACTCCAAGATCCCTTTCTTGAGTAGAAATAGCTAATTTAGACCCCAACATTTTATATGTATAGTTGGGATTGTTTTCCAATGTGCATTACTTTGCATTTATCAACATTGAATTTCATCTGCCATTTTGTTGCCCAGTCACCCAGTTTTGTGAGATCCTTTTGTAACTCTTCGCAGTCTGCCTGGGACTTAACCATCTTGAGTAGTTTTGGATTATCTGCAAATTTTGCCACCTCACTGTTTACCCTTCTTCCAGATCATTTATGAAATAGATTAGGCATTGCTATTGGGGCAGTCCCTGGTTACATTTCTGCTGTCTGTATTTGACCTCTATGTATTTGATCCAGTCCTTCCACCAGACTCAAGGTACACTGCAAACATGTCAAAAGATGAAAAAAAATGAGAGACCCCTGCAACAAATTCATAGTGGAGAGAGGTTCATGGATGCTGATTTCTAAAGGCATGCTTCTAAACATACCATGTGAAAAGGAGATATGTAAAACAGACAACATAGTGTCTCTCTTTTGCTGTGAATATTTATTGTCTGACTATGATCTAAATAAAGCAACAGAAATCAGACTGTTCCGCTGCAGATTGTGGCTACAACCCACAAAAGCTGACTTTGTCCACTAAAATATATATATGCAATAGCAGCTTTAACTTTAAGCTTTTTCTGTTGCATAGTGTTTCTGTTTCCAGAAGTATTTTTTGGAGATCACCATAACCTTGCTATTTTTTCCAATCTATTGGTGAATATGGGGCAGTTTTTTAATGCTCATGCAAATGAAGAACTTAAGACACTAACTGGAGGCTGATGTAGGTCAGCACTGATGCTGTGCAATTTCCTCTATCATGCTCAGTCAGTGGGCTTTAATGCTAACACGTTTAGCACCCTTGCTATTCGAGCCCTGAGCTTATCTTGAGTGGAGACTCAGTTTCACCAAGTTGTGCCAAAAGATTTTGTGGTTTTGTTCTGTGGTTAAATTGAAATTTACATTCTATTTTATGAAAGCAGGATTTTGGGCCTCATTCTCCACTGCTTTGCTCCTTGTGAGATTTTCAAGATACACAACACAAGGCGGTTCGAGCACGCAGTTGCCTACCTCCCATTTGTGCCTCTGCAATGCTACCCCTTAATGTCTAGGCGGGCTTTTACCTTGCTACTAAAGGAGTGAGAAACAGATTTATGGTACCCAGGGAAAAGCTCTCTATCCAGAGCCTTCTGTGAAAATCGTGATGACTTGACGGAAAATGGGGCGTAGGCAGGCTGGAACTTTCGGTCTTTGCCCCATGCTGATTGGTGTGTTCCAGGGCCAGGAGTCTCAGTCTATTTATAAGGCAGCAGATTAAAAAAGAAAAGAAAAGAAAAAAAAAGTTAGCACCGGGGGCCTGATGCTCATTTAAAGTCTGGCTGCTCTGACGATGTCAAGGGGCCTTAAAGTGATTGTAAATGTAAATGTACGCACACTGCTAAAGCCGTTTAAAGTGATTTGAGTGTAAATAAGAATCAGAACAGGACCCATATATTTTGGGAATTCTGTAATTTTGTTCTGTTTTTGGATTGCTAGAGATGCTTTGGCCAAAAAGCACAAACCTTAAAGCCGGGCAGTTTTCTTGGAGGCATCTATGAAATTTTCCTACTAATCTTATATCGGTATGTGCCCTATCGCTCCTAAAATTATTATCTTCTGGGAGCAATGAAGGGATCTGAAGGTATGTAGGGTATTTCTGTGGAAACCTGCAATTACCGAGCATCCAGAGTTTGGTCTGTGTTTGTCCCTTTAACTGAGCCACTCTATTTCTGAAGTGCCCATCACCATTGTTTCTAGACACCATCTGTAATTCATAAACAGCATCTATTTCTGATAAACATTCTCTTGGTTGAGGAAGGTAAGGACACAGAGCTACTTCAGCAGGTTAAGAAGTTCATGCAATCAAGGGGACAGAAGATTTCCTTGTTTTTGGTTACTTTATCAGCTGTAGAGAGGGGATAGTTGAATAATTTCCCCACACTTCAGCATATCAGAGTAATCTATAATGAAATATATATATGCAACCGAGGGAGAAATTCAACACTGGGCAGAGGATCAGCATAAGATCCATCCATCACTTAATTTCTGTTTCTTAGGTGGAATTTAAGTGGTGAATGGAGCTAGCCTTCAGCACAAGGGTGAATTTCACCCAGAGTGAATAAATTTCTAAACTAGCAATCCTTGTAGAACTCTCTCTTATTTTTATAGAGCTGTGACTAGTAAATGAAAATGTATTTTCTCCCCAAAAAATTTCAGAGACTCCTTTTAAATTTGGGTGAACCAGGGACCAGAATTGCCAAAGAGCTCAGCATCCAATGCGCACCCAGCATGCTCAGTGATTCTGAAAATCGGGCCACTTATTTAGGTGCTTAAATGGAGGGAGGGATGCTTTGGAAAATCTGGTCCTACGTGCTTAATTCTGTCATCAAATATCTGCAGTAGCCAGCAAAGTGAATGGAAATTGGGCATACATATTGCAGGCACTTGTGATGGAATTACAGTGCATTCATTTTTTTAACCACCCACAGCAGCCTTGACGCACAGTAGAGAGTGCTTTCCTTACCTTGCAATCTGGTGGGAAACGTAGGGATGTTCTTGCTCCCAGTACGTAACCTTTGATGCTCTCTGGTTTATGAGTCAAGGCATATACCATGCTACTCCTCTGTATGTAAAAAGCAGAAGCGTGCTTAGTGCCAGTTATGTCGTCATTCACATCAGTTTAAGGTTTAATGCGTTTGAGCAGCTAGAGACCAAATTGTTATTAAAGTCTCTTATCTCAAGAAAAGGCCTTTTTTCAATTTTCACTGTCACAGGTGGGATGGTCTTGTGATTAAAGCAGGAGGCAGGGAATCAGATGTGGATTCAATTCCTGGCTGTGTCACAGCCTCTGTGTGTGACTCAGGGGAAGTCACTTAATTCTTTCTGTGCCTCCGCTGGAAAATGAGGGATAATAATGCCTTCTTTTGTTTCTATTGGGTACAATTTTTTAAAGTGTTTTACTTTCAGTGAGACTTAAGGAGCCTAAGTCACATTTGATTTGAAAATGGGACTTAGACTCCTAAGTCACTTATGTGCTCTTGAAAAAAATTCCCCTTGTCTCTATAGACAGTTTTCCAGGGCCGGGACTGTCTAATTAAATATATGTGCAGCCCCCAGCCCATATGAGCCTCAATCTTGGTTGGTGACACAAGCTGCTACTTCATCCTACTACCCTGGGATGGGAATAGCTCTATTGCAGAACGACTCACCTCTTCATTGTCGTAACTCCCGGGCCCACGATAGGGGTCCCCAAGGATGGGGACCAGCTGGTTCCCCAGTCTGTCTGGGGCATGGTGAAAGGGGAAAATTTTCCTCCTTTGACATGATCCAAACGAGTTTCTCTTCTGTACAGCTACAGATGCAAGAAACAACAAAGATGTAGTTAGAACAAGCAAGTGGGGACCTGCCTCCACTGCATGGGGTGTGATCTGCTCAGCAGTGACGGGGAGCCTGCGCTGGGCATGGCCAGGGGAGGCCCCCGGGAGGTGCCTGGGCTCGGGGCGGGCAGGGGAGGCCATGCTGGGCACTGCCAGGGGAGCCCCCCGGGAATTGCCCAGGGCGGAGGCGGGCAGAGGAGCCCGTGCTGGGCATGGCCAGGGGAGCCCCCCGGGGAGGTGCTGGGGCGGAGGCGGGCAGGGGGAGCCCCCCGGAAGTGGCCGGGCCCGGAGATGGGCAGGGGGAGCCCCCCGGGGAGGTGCCGGGGCGGAGGTGGGCAGGGGAGCCCCCCGGAAGTGGCCGGGCCTGGAGGCGGGCAGGGGAGCCCGCACCCCCCCCCCCACGGAGGTGCCCCGGCTGGACACGGCTCTGCTCACCTGTCAGCTCCCACTCCCAGATCATGCCGCCCGCCCGTGTGTACGGCCCGTTACCATGGACACGGGAGGGGGCGGGGCCCGCGCGAGCCGGCGGGCGGAGAATCCCGGGATCCCCGATCGGCGGGGACCGCGCGCGCCCCCCCCCCCGCGCTCCTGCAAGCGGGCGCCTAATGCCTCCGCTCAGCGGCGCGCTGCAGCCCCAGGGACCGGGGGGCAAGTGGCCGCGGCGCCCTGCTCGCAGCAGATCCGTCCCGCAGGGATGCACCGCAGAGAGCAGATATTTGCAGGCGGAGCCGGGTCATTCATTCTCTGCCAGAGCCGAAAACAACGGCAGCCCCGGCGGAGCCCTGCAGCGCGGGGGCTGCCTGTCCTCGGGGCACTGGTGCAGGTTCTGAGCTGAGGCAAGGCGTGATTCGTGACAGCTGTTTTGTGGCCCCGCGGTCCTGTCGCTAATTGGGTCGCTGCGCTGGTCTGGCGCTCGCAGTGAGGCTGGGGATGATGGGAGGCTGCTCTGACCTGACCCATTCGGGTCCGCAGTCCGCAGCGTGCAGGGTTAGGCTGAGGTTACCTAGCAAAAAGGGACTCTCAATGAAGGGTCTGAATAATATGCATCCAAGCCACAGAACATTCAGATGAGAAATACCACATGAGGCCAGTTCCTATCAGCATACTGCAATGTTTAAAAGCAGGGGTCCTGGAACAATGTGTGTAGTGTGGTGGGTGGGTGTGTGCTGAGAGCCATTGAACCAAACTGTAAACGCTGTGTGTAATGGAAACCACTTCAAGCCAGGAGATGCAGCACCTATGTTTAAAAGCATCCCTATCTGACACGCCTAACCCCCTGGCACATACAGTGTTGTAGATGCTTTCTGGATAGATAGAATCATAGAATATCAGGGTTGGAAGGGACCTCAGGAGGTCAACTAGTCCAACCCCCTGCTCAAAGCGGGACCAATTCCCAACTAAATCATCCCAGCCAGGGCTTTGTCAAGCCTGACCTTAAAAACCTCTAAGGAAGGAGATTCCACCACCTCCCTAGGTAACCCATTCCAGTGCTTCACCACCCTCCTAGTGAAAAAGTTTTTCCTAATATCCAACCTGAACCTCCCCCACTGCAACTTGAGACCATTGCTCCTTGTTCTGTTATCTGGTACCACTGAGAACAGTCTAGATCCATCCTCTAGATCCATCCAATTGCTCTGGGGGGAGGGAGATTCTCCTCTTTTCTTCCCACCCCCAAGCCACTTTTAACTGGCAGTAGTTAGGCAGCTGGCATACTAAGACCGCTGCCTATCATTCCGACCAATGTTTCATTGTTTCCTTGTGCTTCCCCCACCTGGCTTTGTCTCCAGCTGCTGTCTCTTGTTTTATTAGATGGTCATCTCTCGGGGGGGGGGGGGCAAGAATCGTCTTTTGGTTCTGTGTTTGTACAGCCCCTAGCACAATAGGGTCCCGGTCCATGCCCAGGGGTCCTAGGTGCTATCACAATACAAAAAAATAATGATAAAAGCAGAGCAGAATAGAATAGCACACCCCCAGCATGTCTTTTTTTCCCAAAGCACCAAAATAAATCTCAGTTCTTTCAAATTTTCTCATGTTTTCCCATCCCCCATGCTTAAAAATCCACCTTAGTCTGGGTTAACTCTGCCAGCATCTTATTTCTTATCTCACCTATGTTTGAGGCACTAGGAGCTGCTGTCATGGTTGTCAATGTGTGCAGTTGGGAGTAGTGGGCAGAATGCTGGATTTGGCTCCTTTTGGGAGGATTTCTTCACTCGACTTATTGGCCCAGAAATTTCCCACTGTTGTTAATATGGGTGCTGCTCCATTGCTGGGAGCAACTATGGGAGTGCTAGACAAGACTCTCACGGCCTCTGGTGTTTTTACTGTTGTGTTTCGTTCTGCTCAGCAAAGGTCTAGCTGACAGTGTGATTAAAAAACACTGTTTTAAATGGCACATTTCACACTTTGGGACACACGCATTGTTCCTTGAGAACAATATTGGTTGATTGGTTTGTGATTAAGTCTTTGGTTTGGTATCTAAATACCAGTTCATTCCTGACTTTGCTATAGACTCCACTGTGTGACCTTGGGCATGTCACTCTGTCTCTCTAAGCTCCCCAAAATGGGGATAATAAACCTTCCTTTATCTTGTCTCGTGTGCTTGTCAGCTTGACTGTAAACTCTTCGGGGGCAGGGACTGTCCCTTATTGTGTACATGTACAGCGCCTACCACAATAGGGCCCCGATCTCAGTTGGTGATCCTTTAATATAAAGAATAAAATTTCTGTCCCTGGGGGCAAATTAAAAATGCCGCATTATCTAAGAAGAAATCTAAAACAATAAAAAGGAATGCTGAAGTCACTGTCCAGCAAAACAGACAAACACACTAGGGCTTACGCTACAGGCTTTTATTTCAGAATTTTGGGGCTTCGGAGATATGCATAAAGCAATAGGGAATTTGGATCAAGTTCATCTGCTTGGAGATCCTGGATTATGCCCAGTTGCAGCAGCTGCAGCTCGTATCAAAGACCAGGCCGGTTTGGCAGTACTGCTCATAAGTGATGCCATTCAGACAGTGCCAGAAAGCATTCCTGTTGTTGGCAACAGGGTAGAGGCCATTGGCTTTGCCAGCACAGAACCCACTGCCACCGGAGCTGCTGCCGCTACCGGAGTTGCTGCTGCCACTACCAGAGCTTCCACTGCCACTCCCTCCGCTACTGGGAGCCTCTGTGATTGGAGCAATGGGCTGAGCAGGAGCAGTGCAGCCTGAAACAGAAAATGATGATACTTAATACAGATCGGTCTATAATGATCCATTATTTTATAACATGCCCAATCACTCTAGTATTAGATGCAGTGCTTAGAAGCAGGGCACTACCATGTACAGTCTGCTGTCTTTGAGAGGTACAGTGTGCTGGCTGAGCCTCATGATGACTGCATCAAAAACTGGAAGAAGAAGGACCTGATCCAATTCCCACTGAGATCCATGGGAATCTTTTCATTGGCGTAAGTGGGTTTTGGATTGGGTGATAAGTGGGTACCTCCGTGATGGATTCAGAGGTTCAGACTCACCTCTGTTGTAAACCTGTTGCAATCGATGGAATTACTGGGCAATCAGGGCCCAGAAATGTAAAATAATCAAGCTTCAAGTAAAAGGAGATTGATCTCCAAGGGGACCCACTAGAACAGCTGTTAATTTTTTTCCAGAGTGGGATGTTGTTTAGAACACAGATCTTTAAAAGGGACTGCCAGATGGCAGGGGCATCTGTAAACTAGCTCAGGCTATTTTAGCAACAGCAGTGAGTCCCCTTAGTAAACCAGTTTGTTTGTATCCCAGCAAATTTGGTCTCTCTAAAGAGCCATGATTTGACTGGAAGGTGGGGTGGGGAGTCTCAAAAGGAGAACTTAATGGAGGGTGAATTGTGGGCAGGGATATAAAGTTGCTTCTCTTGAGAGGGTGTAGCTCAGCATTATATACACCAGTGGGAGTATTCAAATTGTCATCTACATCTGAGGGAAGGGAGTTAATTCTGGGAGCCCATCCTGCTGGAGTCACTCACTAGTGCTCTGCAGTCCAAGAACGTTCTTCAGGGTGTTGATCAAGGGGAATTTGCCCTGGTTGCAGAATGTGCCAGTGAAGTCATCCAGGTCAATTGTCCACACCATAGCACCACCAAAGTTGTTCTTCATTAACCACTGAGCCTGTTAAGGGCCAGGAAAGAAGCCAAGATCAGTCCAAACCCTACAAAAAAGGGACTCAGGGAACTACAGTGATGCAGAATGGGATCCCACTGGTTTTGATAGGTGAGAAGGTCCCATCGTACCTTGAGGTTGAAGCTCTTGATGTTGTCATATCCTACCCACTCAGTGCTTTGGTATGCATAGGGGACATCCTGAGGGGTATCCCACGCTTGAGTGGCTCCATTCTTCAGGAAAGTGCAGATCTAAAAACAGTGAGGGTGAAACAGAAACAGAATCTTCCATCACTGCTGCAACCGCATCGCCAATGGACAGAAAACGGAACAGCAGTTTTGAAGCAACCAGGGCCGGCTCCAGGCACCAGCTTCTCAAGCAGGTGCTTGGGGCGGCCGTTCCGGACAGGGGCGGCAGTTCCAGGTATTCGGCGGCAATTCGGCGGACGGTCCCTCACTCCGCCTGGGAGTGAAGGACCTCCCGCCGAATTGCCGCCGCAGATTGCGATCGCGGCTTTTTTTAGATCGCGATCGCGACTTTTTTTTTTTTTTTTTGGTTTTGGCTGCTTGGGGCGGCCAAAACCCTGGAGCCGGCCCTGGAAGCAACAACTCTTGTACAAAGTAGATTCACTTGTTTTCATCTCATACTTTATCGGTGGCCTTGTGGGCTCCTATACTCTGGTGTCTGTTCTCTAGCACACAGTAAACAGATGTCAGCTTTTTATTGTCAATCAATGAGGAGCTAAGCTACGAAATTTAAATTCATGTTTCAGACTCTGCTTCCAGAGGTCTGGGGTGTATGGTTCCTGAGTTTTGGTTTGGGCCTAATTCTAGCAGTAACTAAGCAGAAAGAGGAAAAACAGTTAATCCATGATGGGGGTTGATTAAGTATTCATTAATATTAGATGTCACAATTGATTTTCTGTGTACTCAGTTACAATTATTCCAAGAGAAGTATTTATACTCTGATTTATATGCATTGTGATGGCCTGAGACTGTTTTAACAAGCAGATATTTTTATTCAGTTGTGCACTGCAACTGCATAGCACACAAACCTCATAGTAAGCCCAGAACCCAGACTGTTTTGTGTAAGGTCCAGCAGGCCCCGGTCCTGAGGTTGGAGCACCGACAGCAGTGTTGGATGGGTTGCTCAGGATGAAGGTGTGTCCATAGGCTGGGAATCCAACAATAAGCTTCTCAGCTGGGGCACCGTTGTTCTTCCAGTAATTCATGGCATATTCCTATAAAAACAGTCAGTGAGTTACGGACTCTGGATCACAAGTGGCAGGTAAATTCTTCCATCACTGCAGTTTTCAAGGATCAGTTCTTTGTTATTAATTTCCTATCAGAAACCTTTGGATCCATTTAATTAAAATATTGGCTTTTGGGCTTAGTTCAGTTATGTCATTATAGGCCTTAAAGGATCTTGGTCAAGATATACTTACAATATTGAGATAGATATTGCTGCCAGTGTCAGCGGGGCCTTGAAACAGGGGGCTGTTCTCTCCAGTGTACCCCTCCCAAGAGCCGTGGAAGTCGTAGGTCATCACGTGGAAATAGTCCAGATACCTGAGGAGATAAAATTACCGTCACTATTGTCTTCATCTCGGAATGGTTCATTTTCTCATCAACGGTGGCTTTTCAAAGCCCAATAAGAAGCAGTGATCTAAACAGCCCCTGTATTTTTAGCATCTACTTTAAAGATTCTCTGTAGATAAAGGATGGATTTTGCTTTAAGTGCCAGAAGTTCACTACAGATACCAAATTTTTCAAACTTCAGTGGCTTAAGTCAAGCACCTAAATCCATATTGGTCTGAGTTTTCAGAGGTGCTGAGCCCCAGAGCTCCCATAGATTTTAGTGGGTGCCCAGCACCTTTGAAAATCAGGGCTTTCTTTATTTAGGTGCCTAATTCGGCAGCCAGGCTTGAGGCTTTTGGACATGAAGCTGGTTTTCACAGTGAAATATATTCATTGTCTCGAATGTGGCCTGGGCTTTAAGCTAGGGATGATGAGTATATCTGAAAGCATGGTACTCACTGGCCGAGCTGAGGAATCTGGTAGCCTGACTCAATGTTAGAGAGCCCTGCAGCCACAGCAGCGGTGACCAGGAGCCTGGGTTTGTTAACCTGCTTGGCTTCCTGCTCGAAGGCTTCCAGCATTTCCTAAGGCAGATTAAAAAAACGACCCCATAATTGGTTAGGAGCAGCAACACTGAGCACTGGTCACCCTCAATGTGCACCTGGTGAATTAGAAATGGCCCCGTTCCCTCCTTGAGAATTCTTACGGCAATGACTAGGCCCATTAGACTGCTCGGTTTTGTCCACCCATGTTTTGTTAATTCTGTCTGGCAATGTGAAGAAGACGGGTAAAATTTTCAAAAGCGTCTAAGTGAGTTAGGCTCCTAAGTTCCACTTTCAAAAGTGACTTAGGCACTTGAAAGCCCAAGTCCCATTGATTTTTCAATGACATTTAGACTCCTAAGGGCAGATTTTCAAAGGCACTTACGCACTTAAAGATGCAGATAGTTGCCTAGTCAGATTTTCAAAAGCACCTAAGTGGGTTAGGTGCATAATTCCCATTTAAATTAAGAGGAGTTAGGTGTCTAATGTGCTCAGGCGTTTCTGAAAATCACACTAGGCACCTGTCTGCATTTTTACACACCTAGACACTTTTGAAAATTTGGGTCTAAGTGTTTAGGTCACCTTTGAAAATGGGGCTTTAGCTTCTAAGTCTTTTGAAAATGTCACCCCCCACCTTTAATATTCATCAGCTGTGAAATTACAAGTACTAAGGGCTCTTCCATATGATCATAAACCTACAGCTGATTTATGGTCAGATCCTGCATTCTTATCTATCCTATAGAATCCCATGCACATTTGCTGAGCTGAATATTAATTAATGAATAAATAATTATGCTAATATCACCAGTAGTTGGTATCATATATGCTTTTACATTTTACATGCATCTCTGGAGCATTTGTAGTGCATTGTACAAACAATGTGACTTTTTTCTTCTTCTTACTGAGGTTTCTTTCAACACTGAGAAGCTGGCTTCCTCCTTACCTGAACAAGGACAGTGAAGAGGCCCTTATCCTGAGCTGTGCTGCCTCTGGAGCCAGGGTATTCCCAGTCAAAGTCTATCCCATCGAATTCGTACTGGCGCAGGAATGTGATGACGGAGCTGATGAAGGTCTGGCGAGTCTCGGGAGTGGAAACCATCGCAGTAAATCTAGGGAGGAAAAAAGGGAAAGGAGTCAGGTTGCTGCATGGCTCACTCCCTCAAGTGTTCAAAATACCAGGATGCAGTCAGAGAGAAAGGGATGGGTTGGACTTACGGAGCTGTTCCAAAATTCCATCCTCCGATAGCCAGGAGGGTCTTCAGTTGTCCGTTCCTACAAAGATTGAGATGGGGGTATGAATAAAGAACAAACGGAGGAAGTCTGGTTTGGTATTTCCCACTGTATTGTAATTGCTGTCCTGAGACAGAAGAGAGACTAGTGTGCTCTGAGATTCGTTGTGTTGCCTTGCCTTACTCAGTAATACTTAGCTCTTTATAGTGGTTCTTTTATAGCCATAGAGCTCAACACACTTTACAGAGGGATAAGCATCTCATTATCCCTGTTTTACAGATGGGGACAATGAGGCAAAGAGAGTGGAAGTGACTTGCCCAAGGTCATACAGCACGTTAGTGGCAGAGCCACGAAAGGACCCCAGGTCTGATTCCTCTCCACGGTGTCACATTTCACCCCTAAGTGAGCCTTAGAAATTGATAGGCCATCTCCCAATTGATCACTCATTGTTGAAATTAGCTCCATTTGATTTAGATCTGTATTTAATGGGAACATATTATATATAATATACATAAATAGAATATACACTTGGGTATATTGCTTTAAGTTCCCAGAAATCTATTTTGTATATAGGATCATAGTAACTGAAGGTAAATAATGATCTAGACATGGATTCTCATGAGCTGCTGTACCATCTCCCTCTACAACAATACCTCAGATCTTCAAGGGTGGTTACTATGGTGTTTTGGGACTATGTCTAGCACTTTGGAGCAGCCAAAGAAGACACTGTCTCTAGGTTTCATGCTGAGCCCAGTGCAGGCTGGTCAGGACTTTGGGGGCTCAGCCAGCATTGTGCAGATGCCCCTGCAGTGCAGATATGATCCATAAAGCTAGCAGTCATGTGTGCTTCACTCTGGAGTCTCAGTGCCTTGTTCATAATAATGCAGAGGTTTTAAAGGATCTCTAGTATATACAGTCAGGTGTTAGTTAACGCACAAATCTATCTTTAGTCTCTTGCCATTTGGGTTACTCACTGGTTTTTCAAACCGTTGAAGGATTTGTAGAGAGTCAGGTCGTTCCATTCAATGGTAGTGATCTGATTGTTCTTCATGCCCGCAAAGGCATAGATCAGGTGAGTACAGAGGCATGGGTCAATGTTATCAGGCATGAAGCGCCCAAGTCCTGTTCTATACTGGGCCCAGTTGGTGAAGTAGCATGTCAGCAGATAGGCAGAACCTGTTTTTGGCCGAGAGGAGGGGGAGATGTCACAGGGATATTTGTCATAATAAACTACCCCGGTTCATGAAAATGAAGCATGGCCACCAAATGGGACCTCAGGGTAGAGATGTGATGATGATGTTCTAAAGAGGAGCATTCTAATCCTTTAAGACCCAACTCTGAAAACCAGACACAGTGATTGCTACTTTAGTTTCAGTAAAGTCAATGCTGACAAAATAAACCCTCAGGAAAAATGCAGCATTTTTGCACAGCGTAGAAACATAGGAATAGAAGACAAGGAAGGATGCTGCATAGTTCCTTCAAACTCCCCCATTTAGGCCTGGTACCAGCGTTTGTGGAACCACAATTCATAAAATGTAGAAGCTATGAATGAGCCCATGAATGTCCAGTTAATGTCTTGATGATATAATCCAGATATCCTGATTTAACCCACTGAGGATACTAATGATGGAAGCAACCAAGCTCCTAATGGCAAGGTTGGATAACATTGCTAATTATGACAGGCAAACAGTATTATTTGAATTCTTAGGCATTGGTCTATTCTATTAATATGAGAGCTGATAAAAAAGGAGGGAATTAAAAAAAACAGTTTTCCCCCTTTATTCAAATCTGAACATTTATCATTTTGAAAAGTCAACATTTTCAATTTCAAAAAGTGTCACCAGCTGTTTGGGCGATTTAAAAAAAAACAACAACCCAAAAACAAAACTTTAAAATTTCAACCAGCTCTCGTCAATATCAATTATGGGCCCAATTCTCCGCTCACTCACAAGGGTGTAAATCAGGAGTGATGCCACTGAAGTTAGTAGTGTTACACTATTAGTAAAACTAGTGTAAGTGACAGGAGAATCAGAGCCTGTCAATTTTATGTGGATTTTATACCTTTACCTTTAAAACAACAGAACAGCTCATCAGTTTTGTCTGGCGGAGGAGGAAAATGGAGCTTGGTCACTGATTGAATGTGGTGGCTTAATGCACTGTTCTGAGTGCACTGATTAAATTATGAATGTCATGCATTTGGATTTTGAGCTCTCCTTAAAGCCCATCTTGCTCCTCATACAATTTAGGTCTGTAAGGAACCACGGGTTGGGTTATATCTAAGTGTTTATATTTATTTTATGCTTTCCTGTTTTTCTATACTTGCCATTGTGGATGAGCTATCCTAAGATCATAAGCATGGCCATACTGGGTCAGACCAATGGGTCCTTCTAGCCCAGTATCCTGTCTTCCAACAGTGGCTAATACCAGGTGCCCCAGAGGGAATGAACAGAGCAGGTAATCATCAAGTGATCCAGCCCCGTCGCCCATTCCCAGCTTCACAGAATTGTTTGTTCACCATGCTCTATGTATCTCTATCTGTTCAACTGCTATCTCCCGTAGAGGGGCTATGTGAGTGGGATGTAGATGGGACATCACTGTTTTGTTTGGATCCATTTTAAATGAGACTCAGACATTGAAAATAGTTATATAGGGCTTAATTCACGGGTGGGCCATAATACAAGTAAGATATGGTAAATACCAAAGAAAGAGCAAAGCCATTTAAGAAAAATACTCACCCAGCTGAGCATTCAGCAAAAGTGCCAGACCTGTCAAGAAAAGCAAAAGTAAAGAAACTATCTGAATAAAATGCAAAATGCACAAACAGTTCACAAGCCTAGGGCTCAAATGCCTGCAATCAGTCCCAGTCATAAGATGCCATATTGCACTCATGAATAAGACCTTCCCAAGGACTTACCTTGCAAATAAGTGGTCAAATCCTGCCTATGAATAAGTAATATCAATGGAAGTTGTAGATATTCAGGGATTGAATTTAGCATGCATCATTCACGGAAGATTGAATCAAATACTGTAGCTTTATTTATAAAGAAGGTCAGATAATTGACCGATAAGTCCTGAGGATAGGAGTGATCAAATATCATGTCTCAGGCTGTTAAACTGATGCCTTAGGTGGTCAGGAAGGAATTTTCCATCCTATGCAGAGCATTGCGCAATTGGTTGGTGCATCATTGGCAAATTCTTTGACCTTCTTCCAAGCACAGGCATTGGCCACTGCTATGGGCAAAGTACTAGCCTAGATCAGTGGTTTTCAACCCTTTTGCATTTGTGGACCCCTAAAAAATTTTGAATGGAGGTGTGGACGCCTTTGGAAATCTTAGACGTAGTCTGTGCACCACAGATTGAAAACCACTGTTATAAGGTAATCAGGGCCGGCTCCAGGCACCAGGCACCCAAGCTGGTGCTTGGGGCGGCACCTGGAGGGGGGCGGCGGCGCGGCGCTCTGGCGGCGGGGGGGGGGAGAGCCGAGCCCCAGCCGGGGCTCGCTGCCCTGCCCCCGGCGCTCTGGCCGCCGGGAGGGGGAGCCGAGCCCCCGCCGGGGCTCGCCGCCCTCCTCCCAGGGCTCCGGCCGCCCTCCCCCCCGGCGCCCTCCCCCCAGCCGCCGGGGGGAGAGCGGAGCCCCCGCCGGGGCTCGCTGCCCTCCCCCCGGGCTCCGGCCGCCCTCCCCCCCGGCGCCCTGCCCCCGGCACTCTGGCCGCCGGTGGGGAAAGCCGAGCCCCAGCCGGGGCTCGCTGCCCTGCCCCTTTTTTTTTTTTTTTTTTTTTTTTTTTTTTTTTTCGGGCCGGGGCGCGCCGCCCTCCTCCCAGGGCTCCAGCCGCCCTCCCCCCCCGGCGCCCTCCCCCTGGCCGCCGGGGGCTCGGCTCTCCCCCCCCGCGGGGGGGGCGGCCGGAGGCTTTTTCGCCTGGGGCGGCGAAAAAGCCAGAGCCGGCCCTGAAGGTAATGATAACCTTTTGCAGACCCCTTAGACATGGCTTAATTTAGTATGGTGAATCTGATCTTCGGCACATGCTTGTATGCAGCACAGAATGAGTGCTCTGTAAGGATCTAATGATGTGCTAAGTCGCTTTGCAGAATAGAACTGCAGCTTAAAGTGATCAAAAATATAGCTGCACAGTTCTTGTGAAAATAAGGTTACGCACCAATATAAAATAATATGCATGGACTTACCGGTGAGGAGGATCAGCTTGGCCATGATTTACTTCTGTACTGATCCAATGACGTTTCTCTCGTCCTTTTATACCATGTGCCTCCTTCTTTATCACACGGTCACCTTGTCACCAAAGAGACCCGAACGATGCGGTATCTAACAAAGTTTAATGGTTAGCTAATGGATAAATCAACAAAACTTTCCAACCTCCCTTTGTAATACAATAGGTGCCATTTTCTAGGTAACCTATCTTATATAATAGTCCTGCCAATGTGGAAAGGGCAGACCTAAGGAGATATAAAAGATAAGCATCAATTTTCCAATGCGCAGGTTCTTGTACTATTTTAATGTCCCTAATTAAAATGTATTGTAATGTATTATTTGCAATGCAAATAACTTTTTAATAGGTTTGTTGAATGTTACTAGATAAAACAACTGTAAATATGGTTATTTGAATGAGATTGGGGATGCCAAGAGAACCAAAGACTTTACATAACTATTGTGGGGTATTTAAACACTGTTAAAATCATAGGCTGTCACTCTAAATGTCAGGGTTTTTCCCTAGTCCTGCTTACAAGCTAGGGGGCTCTGTAGGGAAGTGTGAAAACTAGGTCTAGCAGCAGTCAGTTTGAAACCAGCCAGCCTAAAGTAAGGTGGAGTGAGCTGTACATTGCTGTTTTAGGGAGCAGCCTGCTTTGTCTCTCTCTTGTGTTGGGTTCTTGTGTGTTATTGTTTTGAATTCTAAAAAATAAAGTCATGTTACGTTGCAACCTTCCAGCAAGAGTACTTATGTTTTTATATAACTTCTCTGTGTGTATGCTATGGCATCTGCTAAGCCATTCTGCTTCCTTTAAGTGGGAGTGGGACTTGAATCCCACTTCAGCCCAGAAATCAATGGAGTTAAGCAATTTACTAATTGTAAAATGAGATCAGAATTGGGCCCAGTAACTCCATCTCTTGTGCAAAGTGAATGGTCTCCCCATGTATTATATTTGGCTGAGTTAGACTGCAAAAACCAAAATGTGAACTGGATTAATAGGTTATAAACCCACAAGGGACCATTGTGATTAGTCTGACTTCCTGTCTCACACAGGCCATTACACTGCCTTGAATTAATTCCTGTTTGAACTAGAGCAGATCTTCTAGAAAAACATCCAGTCTTGATTTAAATTTTGCCAGTGATGGAGAATCTATCACAGCCCTGGATAAATTGTTCCAATGGTTAATTACCCTCACTGTTAAAAATTTGCACCCTGATTTCTAATCTGAATTTGGCTGGCTTCAACTTCCAGCCATTTGCCCTTGTTATAACTTTGTTTGCTGCACTGGTATTTATAAAGTGTGATTAAGTCACTCCTTAACTTTCTTGTTGATAAGTTAAATAGGTCAAGCTCCATGAGTCTTTCACTATATGGCATATATTCCAATCCTTTAATCAGTTTTGTGGCTCTTCTCTGAACCCTCTCCAATTTTTCAACATCCTTCTTGAATTGTGGACACCAGAATTGGCCTCAGTATTCTGGTAGTGGTTGCACCAGTGCCAAATGCAGAGATAATATAACTTCTCTACTCTTACTTGATATTCCCGTTTATACATCCAAGGATCACATTGGCCATAGTGTTGTACTGGGAGCTCATGTTTAGCTGATTATCTACCATGACCCCCAAGTCTTTTCCAGAGTCACAGCTTCCCAGGAGAGAGTGCCCCATCCGGTAAGAATGGTCTGCATTCTTTGTTCTTAGATGTTTGACTTTACACTTGGTCATACTGAAGTGCAGGCTGTTTGCTAGCTCCCAATTTACCAAGAGATCCAGATCACTCTGAATCAGTGACCTCTCATCCTATTTATTTACCACTCCCCCAATCTTTGTGTCATCTGTAAACTCCATCAGTGATAATTTGGTGTTTCCTTCCAGGTCACTGATACAAATGTTAAATAGCGTAGGGCCAAGAACTGATCCTGGTGGCACCTTACAAGAAACACACCCACTCGATGATTCCCTGTTTACAGTTAAATTTTGAGACATATCAGTTAGCCAGTTTTTAATCCATGTTGATTCTAGTTTCTTAATCAAAATGTGGTGCAGTATGAAGTCAAAAGCCTTATAGAAATCTAAGGATCTTATATTAACACTACTTCCTTTATCAACCCAATTTGTAATTTCATCAGAAAACGATATCAGCGGAGGTTTTTTGAAATCCAGATTGGACTTGAATTTTGGGGTCTCAACCCATCTGTCTTGGACTTTAAGTTTGTCATGCCTAGAGCCTTGTATTTTTATATAATCTGTTAAGTGTATGCTTTCAGGGCCATATCTTCAATTGGTGTAAATCTGTGTGGTTCCATTTAAGTCAGTGGAGTTATGCCTATTTACACTAGCAGAGGATCTGGCCCACCATGCTCCGTAAGTGATAAACATTAATCCGCTGGTGCTCAGAATTTGTCTTCATTGTGTTTCATACATTCATGGAGGCAAAGATCATGTTTGTGCCTAGACACTAAGGTGATGGGGAAAAGGGCAGGAGTGGAGAGAGAGAGAGAGAGAGAGACTCTTCTGCATTAAATTTGCTTGATATACTGAACAGAGTTGTCATTACAGCACAATATAGTATAGTTAATTCTGCTCCTGGACTTTAACCACTTAGACTTATTTCTGATTTGTTTAAAAAACTAGCCACTGACTTTCATTCTCTCTCTCCAGATGGGCGAGGTAGGAGTGATGTTTTCCACAACCAGACCTTAAATTTCCTGAGCCCCCAAAGCTTTGGAGGGTTAGCAGTAGCTCCTCTGGGTTCTGTTCTAATGGGGGAAAAAGAGGGCTTGGAGTCCCAAGAGCTTAGGGTGACATCTGCTAACAGTTAAGGGCTCTGCTGTGCGTGATAGGCCCAGCCCAGGCCTGAGGGTAGTGTGGAGCCAACCTGTCCCCATGATCCCTCCTGGAGCTCCCAGAATCGAGGTGGGACATACCTGCTAGTATGGCAACATGCTCCCCTCTCTGTGCTTGCCAGCTATACTGGCCAACACAGAGGAGTTGGGATGAGGTATTGGTCCTGTCCACTCTCTGCCCATTTGATCTGACTTGGGCTCTCTGTGGTGCTAGGAGTGAGTGAATTCTGTGCTCTGTGGACCATGGGGACTGCAGTTGTCCCTGGCTACAGAACAAAAGGTGTAAGGACAGGAGGCTTTTTGGTGGGCACACCCACACAAAAGTCAAGCCCTGTCTAACCCTATTGATCTATCTGCATTCCCATTTGGAGCCCATTTTGCCAGAGGGTTGATGATTTACTGAGCTATAAAATTGATTTACTGGGTCGATATGCACCAGGAAGGCTCCTGGTCAGATGTACATTTTCTTCCCTTTTTATTTATTCCGTGGCAGGTCAGAGTGCTGCCCTACAGAAAGTCAGGTAGAGGTATTTACAGACAAGCCTCAGCATTTGCAAAGGCTGGGACTGCAGCCTCATTGAAACTCCTGTCAGCAAGTCAATACAATTACAGTGATAGACCAGATAACATCTCCTTTATGTGTTTTCCTTTCCTGATAGCCCAAATCACTTATTTCCCTGACAATTAATTCTCCAGATACTAGAGAGACAAAGTGGGAGAGGTAATATCTTTTATTGGACCAACTCTTGTTGGTGAGAGAGACAAGCTTTTGAGTTTATACAAAGCTTGTCTCTCTCACCAACAGAAGTAGGTCCAATAAAAGACATTACCTCACCTACCTTGACTCTCTAATATCCTGGAACCAACACGGCTACAACAACACTGCCTACATATCTCCAGATACTGATATTTTCCAGCTAGCAGGAATATGAATATTCACTGGCCTGTGTATGTACTGGAATTGGACGAAACTTTTGTAAGAAAGTTTGGAAGCAAGCAAAACCAATCTGTTCACCCAACAGCTCACCTACTGGATTTGCAAACCTCTTGGGGAGCTTGGGCCTGAATTTCAAGTGGCAATTGTCTAGAACGTCTCAGTTTTGGCTGAGGTTTGCTTTGAGTTGTCAAGTTCATTTGCAACCTTAGCTCATACTGGAAACGCATTGTCACAGTTCAGGGCAACTGCACGTTATGGCCCAGCAAGGGCACCCATGCTAGGCTCCCATCTCCTCAGCCGTCACCTCTCTTGGGTGGAGACACCTGACCAGGGTTTCCCCAGGCTGCACAGTCCCCGGCGTATGCTGTGAGTTCCCTCAGCAAGGCAGACTGTCCAAAGAGGTCTTGTTCCTGCACTTTTGGTTCTCCTCATAGCCCATAAGCAGCTAGGGTTGCCAGCCATCCAGGATTGTCCTGGAGTCTCCAGGAATTAAGATTAATCTTTATTTAAAGATTATGTCATACCGTATGACGAAATCTCCAGGAATTCGGCCAACCAAAGTTGGCAACCCTACAAACAGCCCAGGGTTCTAAGTTACCACACAGCTTTTTCTAAGCAAGCACATCTATTGTTAAGGTGAGAACATTGCAGAGAAAACCTATTAAAACAATTAAATAACCTATATAGATGCTAATAAGCTTCCCAGAGATCACCCCCTCAGTCTCCATAAGAGCTCTGGTCAGTGTCAGTCCTTCCAACCCTTCCCTAAAATTTGGGGTCCTCTTCTTGGTCACAAGGTCCTGTCTGTTTGTTGGGTCAGGAAGCAGGCCTGGAGTAAATTTAAACTCAGGCTATTTATCCATTCTGTTGGCCTCTGGAGAATCCAGTTTGAGCCAATATAGGTGAGCCTTCTCAGGGGTGGGACCTCTAAGGAGATGTTACAGCCTGAGTTAATTTGCCTCATCACATCCCACTGTTCTTAGTTCCTGGATGGCTGTGTTTTCCTCTCCCCCATGGAATTATGTACAAACCCTGGCCCACAATGACACACAAATTTAATATGATAAGACCTCCCAAAGATACTTCGGGAAATTGCCCTATCTGTCACACCCATGTTAACCAAAATCAAAGAAAGGATTCCCTTGAACTTCTATGAACCGCGTCTGCCATCAAGCAGCCAACTTAACGTTGTTCACTGCAGGGCTGTGGCTCTTTGTCATATTATAATAGACCACACTGCTATAAGTCTGTTGTGGGGAATGATGGGTGTGGTGTGGGGGATCACTTGGATTTTCAGATGGGAAGGTCTCTGTCAACCTTTAAATTAACGGATTTTCTCTACCTACCTGCCTGCCTGTCTATCTTCCATCACTATAGCATCTGTTGGTGAGCTTGTTGTGTGTGTATTTTACCTGCAGAGCAATATGTGCTGTATAAAGCTTTGATCTCCTTGTTAGACTCCACCTTTAAACTTAACTGTGTCAGTCTATATGCCGGAGGAGTGGTTGTGAGGGGTGGGGGTGGGGCTGCAAGGCAACTGAAGGCAGAGGATCCTGCAGAGTGAGACACTCTGCCTTCTGTCACATGTGGTGATTTTTGTTGTTGTTCTTTCTTCATTGGTGGTTTTTTTTTTAACCCATAATAAAAATCCTTTGAAAGTGAATGGTTTGATCATTGTGTGTATGCTGTATTGTGCTCCTCTACCTGTGGCCCAGACACCACTGGGGGGGACAGAGCACCACACTGAGTGGTGATGGATTACCTGTAGAGCAAGCAGAACAGGTCACACATAGAATTCCTTTGGGACCAGACCAAGGTCTTCTACTGATGATTTGATTTGACTGAGGTAGTTGAAGTATTAAAATAAGATGCTTAGCACCCCTAGCAATCTGTTAAACAATAATAATCCCTGATTTATTTGAAGGTACCATCAAAAAGACGTCCCTGCACGTCCATGGAGATAATGTCATGAATGTGACCAAAGTGCAGTCAGCTACCATGACATAGGTAGTATATTGGCAGTGCATAGCTGGAGGTTTAGTGTGAGCTTGGTGAGGATGCTAGCTTGGGTCTTGGGAGATCTGGGTTCAATTTCTGCTCCACCACAGACTTCTTGTATGATCTGGGGCCAAGTCATTTAACCTCTCTGTGCCTCAGTTTCCCATCTATAACACAGGGACAATAGCCCCACCCTGCCTCACAGTGGTGTTGTGAGGCTAGCTACATTAAAGGTTGTGAGGCGCTTGGATATTACAGTAATGTGGGCAGATTGCTTAAGGAAACCCCCACTGCTCTTAAAGAAGATGCAGTTAGTCACACAATGGGGCTTTAAAGCAAATGTGCAAATCCACAAAGCACGGACATTGTTACAACAGTGCCCGAACCCCGAGCTCAGGCATTACAGCTTCCTAGTACCCATTAATCGAAGGTCCCACACAGCTAAGGAAAATTCCACACAGTGCTTTACCATTGAGGAAGTATTTTACCAGTGCTGGTGAAGTGCTCCCTGTGTGAAATTCACTCGTGTGCAGAAGGCCAGCACAAGGCCTCTGACAAGCCCCACTTAAGCCCTATTTTGAGGATTGCAGTGATGCATAAACCTTGTGCCGGGGCTCCTTTTCGCAGGAATTCAGCCTCTGTGAATGGGACCAAACACTGCACAAGATTGTTGCTGTCTATTTTAAAAAGTGGACATTTGAAGCCGTGTACATTTGCTCAGTAAAGGAGAAAAAGCCTTCCCCTAATGAAAGCCAAGAAAGAGAGAGAGCGGCTGCATGGTCCATGGATTCTATTCCCAATTCTTCCACTGACCGGCTTCTATGACTTGGGGCAAGTCACTTCACCTCTCTCTGTACATGTCTCACTTTCTCTCTCTTGTCCTTTTAGATTGTAAGCTCTCTGGGGCAGGGTCTGTCTCTTACTCTGTGTATATACAGCACCCAGTGCAATGGGGCCCTCATCTCTGATGGTTTCTCTGGGTATTACAGTGACACAAATAATACATAACGAAGGTATTTCATAATGCTGAAACTGACTCTAAGGCTACATCTACACTACGAGTAAGGGGTGTGATTACACTGCTCATGTACACATATTTGTGCTAGCTCTCATCAAGCTAGCCTGAGTATAAACAGCAGTGTAGCCCCGGTAGCTCCGGGGTTGGCAGCTGAGTACCCACCTGTGTCATGCAGGTTTGTGTACTTGGCACAGCTCAGCCGTGCTACCGCTGCTACTAAGGACACACTGCTATTAATACTCAGGCTAGCTTGATGAAGAGGGGAGGGGAATCACACCCTCGCTCCTTGTGTAGACATAGCCTAAATGCTAAAAGAAATGAGAGGCCGAGAGCGCAAAGACTTAGAAAAATAAGAGTGAAACTGGAATTCGGGTACAAATTCTTCCCAGCAAGAGAGGTGGACCAAGGCCGTGGGTATAAGCGTATTTAAATGTTGGGTACTATTATGGAAAGAAAAGGGACGGAAGATGAGAAAGCGGGGATGTGGGAGTGAGAAAAGGGGAACTAGCTTATTGGGCCAATTGATCTCTTCGTGCCCAGAAAATCCTTCTGTTCTTTTTTACTTCCGATGATGAAAGCTTCTTTGAGCCTTGTGGAGAACTGGGAAATATCTGTTGGATGGTTTACGAATATTGTGCAGGTGTCGGTGTATTTGTTTGTGGGGGGGTTACTCGCTCTCTGGAGTGAGATCAAAAGTGGGGGCTGGTTAAGGAGACCAAGCAGGAAAGGCAACACAGTGGGCTAGAAAAGGAGCATCCCAACAAGCACAATCACCAGGTGAATAGTTTTTAAGAGGCAACTTCTGGGCCCCAACCCTGGTTGTTTTGCCAGGGCTCAGAAGCTGGAGCTCAAAAGATACCAATCCGCCCTGTAGAAAGGGAGGGGGAAGTTGCCAGCTCTTGCAGGCTGACATAGCTCTGATGGAGAATCAGTCTGCAGCAAGCAGGCTGTAACATGGCCCTCAAGCAAACAGGGAGGCACCAAGCCTAAGTGATGTCTCCCTAGAGGTTTGAGGGGAATGCCAAATATAGGTAACACAATATGCATCTAGCTTGTTTTAAATCCATTTCTCTGAGAGCTTTGCACTTTTTTGGCAAATAATTCATACTTGGTTTTGAACAAGCTGCTAATTTGTCATTGAAAACTGTTACTGTTCCCAGGCTCCTGAAAGGAAACTCTTGCAGGTGCCAAGCCCGTCGAGTCTGTTGGGAACACATTTGGCAACTAGCGGATGTAACCTGGACACCCAGCTGGAGAGTGGCTGAATCAAGGGGTCCCACCCCAAAAAGAAGTGGAAGCATGGACTTGTCATTTGAAAGGGGTACACTTGGGACTAGAAAAGGGTCTCAGAAGGGGCAGCCTATGTAGGGACTGTGACTGGCTTTACTGCCCCTTCTGCAGGACTCAGGAGTGTGTCAGGGCCTGTGAGAATATTTACTGAAGAGACAACATTCAGGGAGTGCACAGTAATAATTTTACTGTGTTTAGATTCTAGGTCTCTGTGACAGAATACACCACTGTATTCACACCCTACACAGTATTGTAATAATTTTTGTACAAAGTATGCCTTTTAAGGTATCATTTGAAAACTCATAATTTGCTGATCATTATTGTCCTGGTAAATTATGTGTGGCAACATTGTATGTGAAGTTATAAAATTTCTCTGTATGGTGTTATTAACTTGTGTTCCAAACCCCACAGCCTTGCCCAAACAGAAGATGGCAAACAAGTCTGTCCTAAACAAAGGAATGTGTGCTCTGCTTAATTTACATTTAAGCAGTAAACAGGGTCATCAAGCAGGAAGGGAAGACAAAGGAAGTTCAAACAGGTGAAAAAAAACAGTAGGGAACATCCTTCCACACAGACTCTGTCTCTTAGTGCCCAGCTGGAAATGTTTTTCAAGAAGGGGACTGAAATAATAAAAAGGAGGGGCAAACACTCCAAGGCACCTCCCTATCTCTCCCAGCCCACTGCATTCACTGCACCTGAAGAAGCAAAGGAAGAGTATGGTGGGCACTCGGGGAGGGGCCCTGACTGGACAGTTTGGTCGGTAAGACTGCTGAAAGCATGTGGTGAGAAACTTTGCTTGAATCTGATAAAATTTGTTAAGCTAGGCATTAGTAAGCATTTTATCTTTAATTTTCTTTTAACTACTTCTGATTTTTATGCCTCATTACTTGTGCTCACTTAAAATCTATCCCTCGGTAGTTAATAAACTTGTTTTACTGTTTTATCTAATCCAGTGTGTTTAAATGGAAGTATCTGGGGAAGTATTTCAGATAATAAGCTGGCGTATTATTCCATAAAGGAATAACAGACTTAAAATATTTGCATTGTCTAGGAGGCAGTGGGCCGTGCAGGACATATATTTCTGGGGGGAAATCTGCGACTGGTGGTGTGTTGGGGTCACCCTGCAGTAGAACTAAGGCTGGTGAGAGCCAAAGTGTAGTCCAAGTGTGGCTGGCAGGCTGCCGTTACACACAGACTCTCAGGGCGTGGCTTGCATGCTGGAAGGCTGTTTAGGAGAGGCCCAGGTGGGAGTTACTTCAGCAAGGCATTGTAAACCACCCAAGGTTGCAGGGCAGGGGGGACACAGCTACTCATTAGTCTGTATTGTACCTTGGTATGTCACAGCCTCTTTCTCCTGGTCTCCAGTTATAGACTTTTTCATCCCAGGCAGGAACTGGGTTTTTTCCCCGCTACTGATCCTTGTCTGCTCTCATTAATCTTGTCTTTCCAGGTTATAGTGTTCATGCAGCTCAGTGGCACAGTACCTTTAAAAGCCCTTTTCAAAGGCATTGTGTAGTGATATGGGAACCTAGTCACATGATTGTAAGTCTACGAATGCATCGCCCTGTGATGTAAATTTATATCCCTCTATATGTGATTTTTATTATACATAATAATAAATAATTGATAGGACTGTTTGATTGAACAGTCTCGCTCACGACTGCAGCCCTTCTGAGCTGTTGTAATGCCGAGCTGGTTTTGTTATGTTATCAGCAAGAATGCAACCAGCATAGGAAGTCCGCAATTTTCTTTCGATTTTATATGTTTGGTCAAACTGAAGGACTTTCCAAACCTGTTGATCAGAGGTGTTTCATCCCTGGTCTCTATGTGCAAAGGGAAGGCAAGTGACAAGGGAGGTGTTTTCAGGGGAGATCCACTTTGTTTTATTGTAATAGTTTCATGCCCTCGGTGTGACTGTCTGTCTACCTGCCTGTAAAGCGCCAGCCCAACTTTGGGTGCCATATAAATAAATATAGGAGACGTCCAGCTCCTGAATTGGGTCTGGGATCCAAATACCCTTGCTGTCTGGGGCTGTGGAGATCCCATGGATGGGTTCGCAACCATCCTTGTTTCAGGTGTCACTTCAAGCAGACCACATAGCACTATGGAAGCACTCAAAGTGCTAGAGGAGTTAACAAACCACAGAGGGTGCGGCTATTGTTTTTGCTGAATGCTTTATTTCATCATAATGAATTTGTGGAATTTTGGTCAGATTCCAGGAGGGTTAATTAGTTATCATAACCTGATTGGTTCATGCCCAGTTGCAGCAGGAGCAGCTGGAGTCGAAGACCAGGCCAGCCTGGCAATTTTGCAGGTAGGTTTTCCCATTCACGCAGTGGTAGAAGCTGTTACTGTTAGAGGGATCTGGGTAGAGGCCACTGGCCTTGCTAGCACAGAAGCCAGTGCCACCAGAGCTGCCGCCTGAACCACTGCTGGGGTTGCTACCGGAACCTCCACTCCCGCTTCCACTTCCGCTACTGGGAGCTTCTGTGATTGGAGCAATGGGCTGAGCAGGGGCGGTGCAGCCTGAAATAAAAGCAGATCATGACGATTCCATGATGATTCTACCAGGAAATGGGCCAGGTTTGCACTTCATTCAGGATGAGCTATCTATCTACCCACCCGTTTTCATGGCCCCCACCATTTCAGCAGTGAAGGAGTCCCAAGAAACACATTTTTTAGTTCCTGAATTCATATTTGCTGAAGTTGGGCTAAAATCAGATCTGGGCTTCTGATTGCTTCATTATAAACAGGAAACTAAACCATTACATTCAGATTTGGATCCAGTTTCAGCTTCCCAAAGGATCCCAAAGTTTAGGTGTATTCACTCCTGATCTGCAGCAGCCCCGTCTTCACCACTCCTACGTCCTCCCCACAGCTCTGTTAGTAGAGCTCAGTCTCAATCCTGCTGTTCCAGCCCCTGTCTAATCGTGGGCAGATACTATCAATCGTACTGAACTGTGAACTGTTTTTGCCCTGTGACCACACCTCAGAAGACTGAAAGCCATGTTTTCAGATCATTAATCATGACGTGGATTGAACTAAGTCTCAGGGAGATGAAAAGCCGTAGAGTTAGTCCCCTGTGTCACTTTACCATCTGACTTTGCACCTAACTCTATGGCATTCCCGCAAAGGGGAAAGGGTAGAAATGTTCTAAAATAAGGAGTTGTGGATGCATCTGAAGAAGTGAGGTTTTTTACCCACAAAAGCGTATGCCCAAATAAATCTGTTAGTCTTTAAGGTGCCACTGGACTCCTTGTTGTTTTTGTCTATATCTTATTACTCTTGAGAGAGTGGCTATTCAGGGGGTGCATTGAATCAGGCTGAAAGCAATATTATACACCCCTGCTAGCATTCAGATTTTCATCTCTATGTGTGACCAGGGAGTTAATTCTGGGAGCCCATCCTGCTGGAGTCACTCACTAGTGCTCTGCAGTCCAAGAGCGGTCTTCAGCGTGTTGATCAGGGGGAATTTGCCCTGGTTGCAGAACGTGCCAGTGAAGTCATCCAGATCCAGAGACCAAACCATAGCGCCTCCAAAGTTATTCTTCATCAGCCACTGAGCCTGTTAAGTGCCAGGAAAGAAGCTAAAATCAGCCCAGATGCTAATGCTGAATGGAAGCCTCGCCTGGCACTAGTTACACCAGAATGTCTCACCATACCTTGATGTTGAAGCTCTTGATGTTGTCATATCCAAGCCACTCGTTGCCCTTGTAGGCATAGGGGACATCCTGAGGAGTATCCCAAGCCTGGGTGGCTCCATTCTTCAGGAAAGTGCAGATCTAAGCAAGGTGGAAGTGAGAATTTTAACAAGTGTCCCATAAAAAAAGAACAAGTCCAAAGTGTGACAATTTCTTTGACTTACTCATTAATTATGACCATAAGTATTGTCTCTAAGGATTTGTACTCCTTAATCAGCGTCATTTAAATTAATTTAAATAACGCCAAGAGGTGATGTGGAAGAATTAGACACACTGCAGGGAAAAGAATTAGAGTGGGCTCCCTGATTGCTTTACCTTGTGGACTCAGTAATTAATAATCAGTTAATTTACCCATTGTGTCTAATAAGGCATTTATGGTGTGCAAGGATGAAGAAGCATTTTATTCTGTTTCTGACACATTCAGCTGAAATTAGCTAGAGTAATATAGTCTATTTTTAAATCAGGCCGAATAAATCACTAAAAATAAGGTATTCTGTGAATCTAGATCCTTGTTTCTCTTCTCTTTGTCCATGAACAAACTGTAATTTTTTATGAATTAGTTAGCTAGTTGCAATTAGTCAGTGGGATCTTTTGTTAGAATTCATTTCAGTCTATGACTCACTGGCTAACAGTTCTCCGTGAGTATTAGTGATTTAATAGTTGTGTGAGATGAGCGAGCACACATGCCTCATAGTAAGCCCAGAACCCAGATTGTCTTGTGTAAGGTCCAGCAGGCCCTGGTCCTGAGGTTGGAGCACCGACAGCAGTGTTGGATGGGTTGCTCAGGATGAAGGTGTGTCCGTAGGTTGGGAATCCAACAATGAGCTTCTCAGCTGGAGCACCGTTGTCCTTCCAGTAATTCATGGCATAGTCCTACAGACAACAGACGAGTTAGTCTCTCCAAGGAATTGCAGACTGCAATGTTAATTCCTACATCTCTGCAATTGTAAAGGCTGATGTCATTACAGACCGAAAGGACCCTGGCCCTAAGCTTTCAAGATATACTTACAACATTGAAGTAGACATTGCTACCGGTGTCAGCCGAGCCTTTGTAGAGAGGGCTGTTCTCTCCAGTGTATCCTTCCCAGGAGCCATGGAAGTCATAGGTCATCACATGGAAGTAGTCCAGATACCTGTGGGGATCATTACATACATTTATCTCCAATCCTTTTTAACCCATGGAATGGTTCATTGACCTGTTAGTGCTGGCTCCACAGTGGTGCCACTGGTCATGCTCCCACTTCCTGCATGCATGGCTTCTCCACAGCCTACCCCTCTTCTCCTGCACAGTGGTTCTACTCCTCTTTGGGTCTTGTGCGCCCTTAGGATGGGATGAGGATTTAACCCATAGTGCCAATGAGTGCTTAGAACTAGATGGTAGGTGCAGTTGTGTGCTCTGAGGAAACCCTTCATAGGCTCAGTGCACATACCAAAACAGGGGTGACCCAATGACTTGCCCTGCTATTCAACAGCTGAACATCAGATCCTTGTGCCGATGTCTAGGATGTCAATTTATCTTCTGAAGTGGAACTGTCCCCATAACAGTATCCAAGTGTTGGTAATGACTAAGATAGAGGCCAAGTTCTGACCTACCTCCCCCTGCTTGGGAGCAGCCATAGGATGGGTATTTGCCTTTATCAGATGTTAAAAGAAGATTTAAAAAGGAGACAACCCAGCCATCTGAGAGTGTGGTACTCACTGGCCGAGCTGAGGAATCTGGTAGCCTGACTCAATGTTAGAGAGCCCTGCAGCCACAGCAGCGGTGACCAGGAGCCTGGGTTTGTTAATCTGCTTGGCTTCCTGCTCGAAGGCTTCCAGCATTTCCTAGGAGATGGCAAGGAAAAGGTTAATGACTCCCTACCACCACCAAGGCTGAGTCCTCATGGCCTTCAAAGTTCTGAACAGAGAAGTGCTCAAACAGCCTCCAACCCCCTTTCTGTCTCCAGTTTGTGTTCTTGAGACCCTCCCATCCAGTGCAACCAAAGGAACGCCTGTTTCATACTGTGATATTGGGGATGGAATTAAAGTCATTTGTCTGCTCTTAGGAACTTTTAATACGTTAGGTGAAGGAACCTTGTTACTGTCAAATATACTGAAATTGTGACTCTCGATGCTTTCAGCTATTTTGGTTGGAGTCTCTTACACTAAGGACCAGATAGTCCGCTAATGGAAACATCAGGTGAGGATATGTTATTTGTATTGTAGTGGAGCGTGCTGCAATGAGATTGTCTCAGTGGTCTCCCTCATGAAAAGCAGATGTGTTCCTTGTCTTAAATCAATAAATCTAACTCATCCAAAGTTTCTTCTGAATTAACACAGAATCTGGTTCACTGAGATTCTGATCTGCTGTGCCTTACCCTGAATGTCATTCCACATGAATTTCCTTCTGGCTTCTCATTAGCTAATATCTGATTTCCACCTTACCTGGACCAGGACGGTGAAGAGAGCCTTGTCCTGAGCTGTGCTGCCTCTGGAGCCAGGGTATTCCCAGTCAAAGTCCAGTCCGTCAAATTCATACTGGCGCAGGAATGTGATGACAGAGTTGATGAAGGTCTGGCGGTTTTGAGGTGTGGAAACCATTGCACTAAATCTAGGGAAGCAGAGGAGAAAAGAGTCAGTGGAAGAAGCAGTTGATTGTTTCCATCTAGCTTTGCAATACCAGGATGCAGCCACAGGAAGTGGATGGGTTGGACTTACGGTGCTGTTCCGAAATTCCAGCCCCCGATAGCCAGGAGAGTCTTCAGTTGTCCGTTCCTGCAAAGGAAGGGATTAAAAAAAAAAGTTTCACAACAGGTAAAAATATTTAAGCCTATTTCTAGTCATAAAGGAAAGGCCAATTTAAACGATTGCCCTCTTGCTACTCTTAATAATGAGTGACCTATTTGCCGCCTTAAGCTGTATTCCCTTGTTACATGACTAAACCAAGACTAGATTTAGGCCCACCCTTAAATCCACAGTGGCTCAATACTTGTGAGCTGACATGTACTCTCATCTTTGCTGCCTGCTTCTTTTCGTTGTATTCTCTCAACCAGCGCCTGAGCTAGAAATGTCATTGATCTGCACGTGATCAAGCTGCTCTCTCTGTCTATGTGGAGAGCGATTTGTTGCCTATGGTCCTCTAGACTTGGACCATTTTGGAACAGGGAGGTTGCTACATGAACTTCACTGGACATCTGTGGGTGGGTATTATTGCTGTCCACTGTAGAGCTGGCCTGTGACTTACTTGCCCCTAAGAAGCAAGACAAGGGATTTCTCTTTATTCTAGATACCTACTGGTTTTTCAAGCCATTGAAGGATTTGTAGAGTGTCACATCATTCCATTCAATGGTGGTGATCTGATTGTTGGACATTCCAGCGAAGGCATAGATCAGGTGAGTACACAGGCATGGGTCAATGTTGTCAGGTTTGAACTTCCCAAGGCCTGGTCTATATTGGCCCCAGTTGGTGAAATAACATGTCAGCAGATAAGCAGAGCCTGAAGAGAAGAGGGGGAGATGTCATAGGGGAGTTTGCCACGAAGAGCAGAACAAAATAATATGAGAAAACTCAACCCTGTAAAAAATTGTAGTGCGTTCTTCTTCACTATACTAGACAGAAGGTACCAATTGGGCCTTAGTGTATGTTGCAAATCTTCCATGATCATTTTACATTGTACTCAGAGACAGTGCCACTGGGGTAAGTTGTTTTAAGAATGTAGTAAATAAAGATAGACAGTCCTAGCTGCAGATTATCTAAATTGACTGATGGAAAATTTCCTTGTGATCTAAGAAGTCACTCAGGCTAACCTAGGGTGTTCAACCTTACACGAGAATCGGCTCTCTGAGAAAGTTTTGATTTCATCTTCCTTCTACTTTTCTTTCATTAAACCCTTCAAGCTAGGAGCTTGTCAGAAATTAAGAGTGTTGGTTTGGGATTTGGAAATGACCTTGTTTCTATGAGGCTACTGCTGAGTGGCTTAGCAAAATGCCAACTTTCTTTATTTTTTTTTTAAATCAGGGGTAGGCAACCTATGGCACGTGTGCCCAAGGTGGCACACGAGCTGATTTTCAGTGGCACTCACACTGCCCGGGTCCTGGCCACCGGTCCGGGGGGCTCTGCGTTTTAATTTAATTTTAAATGAAGCTTCTTAAACATTTTAAAAACCTTATTTACTTTCCATACAACAATAGTTTAGTTATATATTATAGACTTATAGAAAGAGACCTTCTAAAAACGTTAAAATGTATTACTGGCATGTGAAACCTTAAATTAGAGTGATTAAATGAAGACTCGGCACACCACTTCTGAAAGGTTGCCGACCCCTGATTGAAATGGTGGATTCCTCTTCTTGTTCTACAACATAGGCCACATTCATTCCTGATGGGACACTACTGAAGCCTGCAGAGATTTGAGGAAGCCCCCTTAGTTTGTCAATGGTACCTGTTTCTTTTATACCTTTTCTTAATCTGCCTTAGAAAGAAAGCTACTCAGTACTCTAGTGTTTTATTAAAAGCTGACTACCAACCAGGTTCTAGTATGAGCCTTACATAATGCTTTAATAAGTTAAATACATTAACTTAAATAGATAGAAAGGGCATACAAATCTATCTATCTATCTATCTATCTATCTATCTACTTTAAGGCACATAAAAGAGTAAACTAAAAGAATACAGAATATATTAAAATATCCTCCTTTCCCAAAGGGGAAACAAAAATCATAATATGTTTTCAGTATAAAAAAAAACCGCATACCTATCTGTGCATTCAGCAGGAGTGCCAAACCTTTAAAGAAAAAGAGAATAATTACAACATTAAACCTGGGAATATGCAACTACTTGACTGGTATCAGGGCTGCACCTAAAATATCTCCTGTGTCCCATTACTGTGCATTTTAAAGAATGCGAGTAGTAAAGAAAGCAACTCGTTTTGGGTCATTGACAACTTTTGAGTCTTTGAAGTGTATTTTACATTTCAGCAGCTGTGTAAACAACACTGGGAATGCATATAAAAACAATGGGAATATCAAGAAGTGTGTTTATTTTTGCTTTCTAATGTTTGCTTTCTAACAGCAAGTGTTTAATAAATATATAGAACTCATATCACAGATTATTATAAGGTATCATTATTATTAATACCTAGCTCTTATAAAGCACTTTTCGTCCGTAGAGCTCAAAGGGCTTTACAAAGGTGGTCAGTATAAGAGCACAGAACGAGGAGGTGACTTGCTCAAGGTCACGCAGCAGGCCATGGCAGGGCTACGAATGGAACCCAGGTCTCGTGAATGCCGTGCTGGTGCTCTATCCACTAGGAAACACTACCTCCCTCTTTGTCCCTTGCAATAGACAGTTTTCTCTCCAATTATGCATGTGGGAAAACATCTTGCTGTGTTTTTAGTTAACATTTATATTTACAAACTTCCATTTTCCTTTAACTAGTCTCTTTGTAAGTCTTTTAAAACATCTCTCTCTCTCTCTCTTTTCACATTTTAGCTTTGCTCAGAATTTTTGCTGCACTTGTTTTTAAATTCTAGGGGTGATGCTACTTATCATTCCTGATACAGGGGTTCTGGGCCATACATCAAATCATGTGAGTTTCCCTCCCCAGGTCAGGTAGGCCTTCTAGTTGGGGGACAGGGATGACCAGATAGCCAGTGTGAAAAATCGGGACACTTTTTTTTTCCGGAAGGGTGGGGGTATAGGTAGATAAGACAAACCCCCTAATATCGGGATGCCTGGTCACCCTAGTCAGGTGTCAAAAGAGGCAGACTGCAGAAAGGCAAAGGCTTAGGCCATAACGTCATGGCAGGTGACACCATCATTTCCAGTGCATTGTCACTGCCTGTGACATCAAGGTGAGGCAGGACTTCCGGCTAAGGTGCTTCCAATGACATCATGCTCATTGTCTCATCCACCAATCTCCTGGTCATTTAGCGGGAGGTCAATATACTACTCACATAATAATACAGTAAAATCCCAGCAGTATTAAATGAATCATTTCACAGGCACTCCGCTAGCTAGGCACCTACGGTTACTCCATCCCCCCCACCCCTTTAACTTTGCAGGAAAGACACCCGAGCCCTCTCTCTCAAAACCCTGTCAAATTGTTGTCCTTCGCGTCTCAGTATGCAGTGTTGTTGTAGCTGTATTAGAGAGACAAGGTGGGTGAAGTAATATCTTTTATTGGACCAACTGCCGTTGGTGAGAGAGCCAAGCTTTCGAGCTTACACGTTGCTCTTCTTCAGGACTAGGAAAGGAAAGCTTTTCTCTCTCTCTAACAGCAGCTGATCCAATAAAAGATATTACCTCACTCACCTTGTCTCTCTTTGCATCTCAGGTCATTTTGGGTGTGTCTACACTTTGAGCTGTGAGTGCGATTCTCAGCTGCAGGAGACACGCTCGTGTTCACTTGGATAGAGCGAGCACACTAAAAACAGCGCTAGCTCTATAATGAGCGGTGGGAGTGGTTAGCTGCCCCATGTACCTGCCACTACAAGAGAAGTTACAGAGCTGGACTTACCGGTAAGAAGCATCAACTTGGCCATCTTGCCTCTGTACTGATCCAGCCTTGCCTCTCTCTGGCTTTTATGTCATGCTTCCCTCTGGGCCGTGTGATCCTACTATCACCAAAGTCAGGGGAAGGTTGTGGCACTTGATGATTAGCCGCATGCAACACATTCTAAAATGGAAACCAATATCTGCGGTACAATGGACCCGTTTGAGAATCTGAGTCTAAGAAAATAGTGTTATCAGTCTTTATATTTTACAGAGCTGCTGGACCCCGGTAGAAAATAGATTACTGTGTTACAGTTGTTGGGAATGCTTGTTCTACTGATTAATTTTAGATTATATAAAAGATTACACAGTACTAAATAGTTACTGTACAACCACACTGTGCGCAGGTAGTAGATATCATGTTATATAATCTGCATATCCAAGGATTTTCTAGTCTTGGTTCTAGTCTGGCTGGAATCAAGAAGGTGTAGGATTTTTATACCCAATTTAGTTAACCAGCTCACTTGAACCATTTTTGCCAACTAAAGGCACTTAGGGTCTGGTTCTGCTCTCAGTTATATCAATTTAAGACAAGAATAATGTTATGAGCTGGGTGACACTTTGTTGTGGATTGAGTTATAACCTCGCTCAAACTGATGTGTGATTGCGCCATTCATTTAAGATAGTTGTAAGAAAGCTTTGGGGGCGGGCACAGCTAAAACAAGGCCCAGAAGCTATCTCCACGTAGGTCAGCCGTTGTCAGCAGGACTGAGTGTGTGGGAGGTGTGCGAGAACACACAGAAACTGAGAACAGACAAGAAGAGAGAGAGACAAGGTGGGTGAGGGGTAATATCTTTTATTGGACCAGCTTCTGTTGGTGAGAGAGACAGAGCTCTTTGTTAGGTCTGGGAAAGGTACCCCGAGGGTCACAGCTAAATGCAAGGTGGAACAGATTGTTGAGCATACCTAGTTAGCCCATATTCTAAGGGATCATCAAGGTAGAGTGGCCTGTTAACACCTCTGCAGTCAAGAGGGGGTTAGTGAGTTACAGACTGTTGTAATAAGCTGTAAATCCAGTGCCTCTGTTCAGTCCATGATTCTTCAGGTCCCAGAGCTGAGGGAGAGCTCCGTGTGGTTCGAAAGCTTGTCTCTCTCACCAACAGAAGTTGGTTGAGTAAAAGATATTACCTCACCCACTGTGTCTGTCTAATATCCTGGGACCCACACGGCTACAACTACACTGCATACAAGAACAGAAAGAGGCAAAAAGCAAGAAAGCCAAGCAGTAGCTCGTGAGCACAGTGGGTATGTCTACACTGGGATAATAAACCCGCAGCTGGCCCGACTCAGGTGGAGAGTCACAAGCGTTCAGGCACCAGCCTGAGCCTGAACATCCACACAGCTATTTCTAGCCCCACCGCCCAAGCCCTGCCAGCCTGTGTCAGCTGACCCAGGCCAGCAGCAGCCATGCCATAGATCTTTCCCAATGTGACCCTAGAAAAAGCTAGAGAGAACACTTTGGGGTCTGTTGGCTAAAGAGGCTTGAGCCTGTGAGCTCAGAAATTGCTCCTTTTGTTCGTGGTTCCTCCTGCACACGGAGAAGCAGGACTTTGTCCATTCCTTGTGTGTGGGGGGGTGTGTGCTCCCCACACTCACCATGAAGGGGTTAACGTAGGCCAGAGGGGCCAATTAACCTATTAGGCTGCAAGCTCGGGGACATTTAGGCTGAGAGTTGAGCCCTAATTAATTGAAGCTCATCTATGCAGGCACACGGGGGGCTGCTGTGAAAGCAGGGAGCTGGTAGGAGGAAAGGAGCTGCAATCACTTTTCCTACAACAAAGGAGAGAAAGGGATTTGGACCCAAAAGGAGGGGTTTGTCTAGCAGACCCAGAGGAAAGGGGATTGGCTAGAATGGTGGAGAATGAGAGCCTGGAGTAAGCAAGGTTAGAAGTACTCCAGGGGAGGTGCAGGAAGGTTTGTGGTTGCCCAGACCTTCGCTGCTGGAGATAGGGCTCTGGACTGGAACCCTAAGTAGAGGATGGGCCTGGGTTCCCTACCAGCCACTGAGTGAGTGGCACAAGGTGGCCAGTGAACTTGGAGGCTGTCTGGGGCCATGCTTTCTAGCTGCTAAGGGAGTGGCCCGGCCAGGGCAGTGGGCTTAAGGACTGCCTGGGATGGCGAGGAAGATGTTGATGTTACTCTGGAAGGGGAGGAATCTTGTGACTTGACCAGAGGGCTAAGCCATGAAGTTGAGATGCTGCAGCTCCTGAGGACCAAGAGAGAGCCCGCAGACCGAGAAAGCGAGACGACGGGCTGAGGAACTACAAGGAGAGGGCATCAGGCAGAAAGAGCTAATCCCCAGAGTGGCCAGGAGGAGGTGCTGACAAGCGGTAAGTAGAGGCCCCCATGACACCTTGTTAAAAAATAAGATTGCATCAAAGAGATTACCAGACTTCCAGTGGGAACATCCCCATGGCCCGGAAATCTGATTAGCCACTTGGGTCAAAAAAAGGGCAACAATGACTTCATTGATGTAAACAGAGCTACCCTGGTGTCAAACTGGTATAAACGTCAGCAGAATCAGGCCCTCTATTGCAGACATTAAAAAAACATTAAAAAAATCCTTGAAAATATTTCTTTAAATGATCAATTTCTTGCTGGAGGAATGGAGACCAATTGGCAGGCCTGGAGACTGAAGTCCCGTATTGGTCCACAGACCAGGACATGGGAAGCAGCAGGGCAAGATTTAACCACATGATCCACCAGGATGCCTCAGAGCTGTACTGGACGGAGCATCTTCAGCAGTGACAGGGTAGCGTTCAAGAATGAAAAAAGAGGCTATTTTTTATTTTGTGAATGCACAAGTGATCCAATAAAGGTGAAAAATGTTTCAGAAGGCCATAAGTAGACATCACACACATTTTAGCCCTTCAACAGCATTGGGGTCAGCAGTGTGGAGTCTAGGAAGTCCTCCTGATAAACCAACCCGAGATGAGCACCCAAAAGGAAGCGCCAAGTTGTGCAATGTTTGCACATCAGCTCCCCAAGTTGAGTGCACAAGTTTATTTAAGAGGCCATTTCTGCTCTTAATCTTCTGAGCTACCTTGGTGAAGTGTTCTTTGTTAAGTGTATGAGCTAGATTACTCCTAAATATACTGGCTTTGGATCATAGACCAGTCGTTCTCTAAGATGTTGAATTCTCATGAAGCATTGGCATGACTCAGATGGAAGCATGACAACACTGTCTTTGACACACTGGGCTTAAGTCTCTGCTTCTTACAACAGCCACTGATGGCTGCTATGTCTTAGTTCAGGTTGTCTTCAATCTTTTTGAAGGCTCTGTCTCTTGAAGCTAGGCAGCTGTCTTCTGCATACTTGAATGGCCTTGAGATTGTTGAGGGCCCCTCATTCGTCAATATGTTGAAAAAAGTTGGGGCAAGAACAGATTCCGGAGGGAGTCCCTTCTTCTGGATCCTCCGTGTACTCAATTTATTATCGAGCATCTCTTGGAATTGTCTGTTTTTGAAGCATCATTTTTGTAACTGTAACAACCCAACTATGACATCTTGACCAGCAAGCCAGTGTGCCAGGCGGTATCATAGGTGGTGGGCAAATAAAAAAACACAGCCTTGTCTTTTCCTTTTGCGGGAAGCTGTTTTCTATACAGGTGGCAAGAGCAAGAACTTGGTCACAAGTGTTCCTATTAGGTCTAAATCTTGCCTGGTCATCACCCAGAGTCTGCTCTGCTGTGGGAAAGATTCATTGCAGAATTAGTCTCTCGAGAAGTTTGTAAGCACAGCTCAGAATTTATATCTGCCAGGAGTTAGCTGGGAGGGAATGGTCCTTTCCTAGTTTTTGATATAGCTATTGCCCTAGTTTTCTGCCATACCTTGGGCATCAAGTAGGGCTGGAAGGAACCTCTAAGTCATCTAGTCCAGCCCTCTGCACGGGGGAAGGACCAAGTGAACATAGACCATCCCTGACAAGTTTGTCCAACCTGTTTTTAAAAACCTCCAATGTTGGGAATTCCAAACCCTCCCTTGGAAGCCTATTCCAGTACTAAACTATCCTTATAATAGAAAGATTTTCCTAATATCTATCTTCAGTCTTCCTTGCTGAAGATTGTGCCAATTTTACTACTAGTCCTACCTTCAGCGTACATGGAGAACAATTGATTGCTGTCCTCTTTATAACAGCCCTTACTTTATTTCACTATCAGATCCCCCCTCAGTCTTCTTTTCTCAAGACTAAACATGCCCAGTATATTTACCCTTTCCTCATTAGTCAGGTTTTTTAACCTGTTTTTTTTTTTATCATTTGGGTTGCTGACCTCTGGACTCTTTCAGATTCTGTCCACATCTTTCTTAAGGTGTGGTGCCCCAAACAGGACACAATAGCCTAGCTGAGGCCTCACCAGTGTGAATTACAATTACTTCCCATGTCTTACCTACGACACGCCTGTTAATACACCCCAGAATGATATTAGTCTTTTTACAACTGCATCACATTGCTGACTCATATTCAGTTTGTAATTTATAACCCCCAGATCCTTTCCAGCAGTGCTAGCACCTAGCCAATTATTCCCCACTTTGTATTTGTGCATTTGATTTGTCCTTCCTAAGTGTAGAACGTTGCATTTGTCTTTATTGAATTTCATCATATTGATATCAGACCAACTCTCCAATTTGTCAAGGTAGTTTTGAATTCTTATCCTGTCCTCTAAAGTGTTTGCCACTCCCTCTCAGCTTGGGGTCATTCACAAATTTTACAAGCACACTCTTTGCTCCATTATCCAAGTCATTTATGAAAATATAGAATAGTACTGGATCCAGGACTGACCTCTGCAGGATCCCAATAGATACACCCTCCCAGTTTGCCAGCGAGTCAGTGATAACTACTCTGTGAGTATGGACCAGTTTTGCACCCAC
Source organism: Terrapene triunguis (assembly GCF_002925995.2). Classification (NCBI taxonomy): domain Eukaryota; kingdom Metazoa; phylum Chordata; order Testudines; family Emydidae; genus Terrapene; species Terrapene triunguis. The sequence continues at coordinate 3,383,744 of NW_020664549.1, read as the reverse complement.
CTTATAGTAATTTCATCTAGACCGCTTTCCCTAGTTTGCTCTGAGTTTGCAGTGAAAAGGTCTAGTCCTACTTTGCTCCAAGGTCTGTGGGGGATGCAGTGTATTTTAATGGTCCCTTTTTGGTGCTTGGCCTGCGTTTCCCCAGATGTATCACAACTGCTCTCCAAGTGTCAGATATCCTTCGTCATGTTTGGCTGGCACATGATGTCTTTGGCATCCCAGATACAGGCGGCTGTTTCAGAGTGGCTCTGGATTCTTGAGAGAGTTTTTGGTCTCAAAAATCTGGGCATTATGATGCTATCTTGGATGCTCAGCCCAGCTCCTTAGCGCTAGCATTCTTGGGTGGTAGGTGGCGCTTCTCTCCTGGTGTCTGGCCATCCTGACAGAACAGCGGACATGAGTACTGCCAAGTCTTGTAAAGTTTGTTTGCCGCCTTGAAACTAACACACGCCTTGCTTGGTCAACGCTTTCTGTGTCTTTCCATGATTTTTGTACTGCTATCAGATTGAGGATTTCACATTCTTGTTCAGTGACCATATTTTCATGCTCCAAGGCTTGCTCTGGATAAGAAGCTAGCTATAAACATCTAAGTCCCTGTGGCTTGCAATGCTACAATTTACATGTATTTTCAGTAGCAGAGGTGAAGGCATTTTAAGGCCACTAGAAATGATTTTTTTTAAATGCTCTCCAGTGGTTTATGGTCGTTTTCTACTTGAATGGTTTCCTATCCTTGAACATACTGGTCAAACTCTTGACACGAAAACACTATTGCAATACATTGCTTTTCAATTTAAGCACATCTCTGCTCAGTTGGTGATACGTCAGTATCATGACACAGAACTACCAGCTGTCCCTTTTATATGTGTGATGTTCCAAGCCTCATCTCACTGGCCTCACATTATATGGTTGCCTCTTCATTCACACTGGGGTATTTCAGGATGGGATAACTGGTCACCAACTCCTTGTGGTGACTGCAGTAGCCATGTGCATAATGCCTCCTTGCCCAATAGCCACCAATGTCCAAGCTCAGACACTGGAACATGAAACACAAGCAATATTAGTGAAAATAGTGGTGTAAAAACACAGCATAGACACTCTCAACCCTGTACTATGCAGTGTTTTGTAATAAAATGAAGTGACAGAGAATTTTCACCGGGTCACCTAGACTTAGTTTGAGACCCCAGGGGAAAAAACACAAAGGAATTTTCAAACCATCCCATATCACACGCGATTCTGAACTCACTCAAAAGCACATTCATAAGATGAAGTTATTTTTATGTAACGGAGGTAAGAGAACAGAGCAGCCTGCGAAATTTTTTCCAACATGCTTTTCAAGTAGTGCGATAACAAAAGCGATTCAGAAACAAAAATTGGGAAAATACCAGTAACCTTAGCATATAAAGTCTGTTTCTTTATATAAATCCTTTGTTCTACCTGCCCTTGTTACTGAGATTAGTCTGGACGTTGTGGGAAGGTAAATGCAGAGAAATGTAAAGCTCAATCTGCATAGCAGTGGCTTTGTTCTATGAAGGAGACGACGTGATAGGGAATATTGTTTTTCAGACTTGAAAAGGTCAGAATGAAAAGCCAACGGATGCATTTGAAGGTGGTGTTGAAATAGGCGTGTTTCATGTTTGTAACACAGAAACTTATTGTAGAGAGATGTGACTTTTGCTTGATTTATTGGAAGCTAGATGGGCCAGATTCTCATCGACACTAAGCCCACTTGACACCACATGGCCGGTATAAAGGGGCCTTAAAGTGAGTATAAAGTAGGATGACCCGATGTCCCGATTTTATAGGGACAGTCCTGATTTTTGGGTCTTTTTCTTATATAGGCTCCTATTACCCCCCACCTCCTGTCCCGATTTTTCACATTTGCAGTCTGGTCACCCTAGTATAAAGAACATTTGTATTAACTACCCTACTGGGCTAGTCCATTGCTAAATACATCTCCTTTTCTGTTCCTGTGCTCAGGGACAGGAATCTGGTATGCTGCCATGAGGATGATGATGACTTTCTCTTTGTTTGACCCCCAACACACAATATTCTACGGCTCTGATTTCGTGGACCTGCAGGAGCCATCTCATTTTTGGCACCATGTTCAGTGTTCAAGCATAAAAAAAGAGAGCCAAGACAGTGCAACTTTCAGGCTTTATTCCTTTCTCCACGTGTACTATTTTTCTCATTGAGCATTTTCTTAAAGTTCTCTAAGTTCCTAGACATAAGCATACAGTCTTACCATAACATTCCTATTGGAAAGCTATGGAAATAGCCCTTTTCTCACATTTGAGATAGCAACATTAAACATGAACACCATAATAGAATGTTAAATATTGATGCATATTATGCTTTCTTAAAATCTCTCTCATCATATATATAACTTAAAACAACTCCTTTTCTCTTAGGTTGGGAACTAAGGTATTTTCCTCTTATTGCACAAAGTCCTGTGTATACTTGCAGGCAGTTTGATGTTAGAGTCGGGGTGTGTTTTGCGATGACAAGAGATTGCCCTGCACTTGGTTCTTCTGGTGGAGTGGTGTTTTAAGAGTCTGTTCCAATACCTATTGGTCACTTAGCCTGTATTCCTCCTGTGTCCTGCTGATCAAGTCTCAGCTGTGTGTGTATTTCACTGTACATTGTGTCCATTTTTATGTCTTGTGATCATAATGGGTGTATGTATTTGCAGCATCTGTGAAAGACATGCCCCTTCACTCCTATGCCACATGAACAAAGATTTACCTGCTCAACACCTGTAGCTTATTTCCAGCTTCATTATGGCCCAGTCAACCCTGGGCTAGTCAATGTTTCAGATGGTGCCATAAAAATCCACAGGACTAGAACCTGGGTCTTTAGAGCCTAGGACAGCTGATATTCCTACATCGCCACAAGGAGGCTACATAGAGCTATCTACAAGGAGCACTGTAGAATTAGGTCCCTCAGGAAGTCCCGCCCAAAGGGTTGAGAGAGACAGCACTCTGCAGCCTTCTAATTGGCCCATGCACATTATTTAACCCTGCACAGTGCTCCAGGAAGATGTTTGGGCAACCATACAGATCATGGGCTTGCTGTGACTTCAGAGTTCACCTTGTTTTCTGATCTCTGGTCTCTGACCCCAGCCTGACTCTGACCCTGCCTCTTGCCTCCTGATTTGAGCATGGTAACCACCTCTGGTTTCTGACCCTGGCCCTTACCTGTTGATCCTGGCTCTAGTAATTACTCTGATCCCTGCCCCTACTGCCTTGTGGCTACCCTTGACTACTTGTGGACACCAGTCCAGCTGTGACTGCTAGACCAGACCAGACCAGACCAGACCAGACCACTTATGTCCCGATCCTTTACAAGTGCCAGTTAAGATGGTGCTTTTGTGATAGGAACTAGGCTGACACCTGCTAATTCATTTCACACAGGCCACCAAAAAGCTGTTAGAGAGGTCATATGACTTACTCGATGTCACCCAGCAAATCAGTGCCAGAGCTGGAAGCAGAACCAGGACTGTAGGAGCCCAATTTTCAGCTGGTATTATAAGTGCATCTCTATTGACTTCAGTGAAGTTTTGCCCATTTGCACCAGCAAAGAATTTGGAGTTTGACTCCTTGTCCCCCACTCCACACGTTTCCCAACATCCCCCTATTAGACAGATGGCACCATTGGTCTTTGTTTTCTGGCCGAGTTTAAACACTGGGAGCGTGAAACACTAGCAGTGCTAGTGAAAATGGTGTTGTCAAAGCATAGCATAGAGACCCCCAAGTCCCTGTGCCCTGAAACATTTTGTAACAACTTGTAAAATGAAATTATAAAGAATTTCCACCAGGTCATCTAGATTTAGTTTCATGAGACTCTGGAAAAAACCACAAAGGACCATTTCACACGCTGGGTCTGAACTCACTCAAGAGCAGATGAATAAGATGTAGGCAATTGTTTCAAATTATTTTTATCTAATGGATGTGAGAGGACAGAGCCTCCTGGGAAATTTTTCCCAACATGCTTCTCAGATAGTGCAGTAACAAAAGCAGTGTGCAAAAAGATGTACTGGAGAAAATACCAGTAACCTTAATGTATAAGGTCTGTTGCTTTATGTAAGTCCTTTGTTCCACCTGCCCTTGTTACTGAGATTAGTCTGGGGATCCATTGTTCTCCCTGTCCACTGCAGGTAGAACAAGAAGTAATGGCCTTAATCTACAGCAAGGGAGACTTAGGTTAGATATTAAGAAAAGCTTTCTAGCTATCAGGGTAGTTAAGCTTTGGAATAAGCTTCCAAGGGAGGTATTGGAATCTCTGACATTGGAGGTTAAGAACAGGTTGGACAAACACCTGTCAGGGATAGTCTAGGTTTATTTGGTCCTGCGTCAGTGCAGAGGGCTGGACTAGATGACATCTTGAGGTCCCTTCCAGCCCTGCATTTCTATGATTTTATGATTGTGGGAAGGAAAATGAGGAGAGATGTGAAGGTCAATGAAGGCAACAGTGGCTTTGTACAATGAAGGATACAGAGTGATATGAAATATTGTTTTTCAGGCTTGGATAGGTCAGAATTCAAAGCCAGTCTATACATTTGAAGGTGGTGCTGATACAGGCGCTATCAAACAGATATAGCACAGACCATAAATTTTACCCAAATGCCCCTATGTTGAGCCCAATGACTTTAGTTAAACTAAAACTTTTTAATCCTCGGGAAATGAAACTGTGGTGTGCCACAGGCAGAGACGAAAGCATCACCAATGCCTATGATTCCTGCAACGGCAAGAAATTGATTAGGTGAGACATGCCTAGCTGTTCCCAGCAGGTGATCCACACCCCATGCTGCAGAGGAAGGTGGAAATGTGAAGCATGGCTTCTACTATCAATAATATTGTAATCATGCTTAGAGGACTCAGTCAGGACTTAGGCACTGGTTGCACATTGAGGACAAAGACAAAAAGGCGGTGCTTGAATCAGTATTTAACTTTAATCCTTTTTTCCCCTTCCAAAAATAAATGGTAACAGACAGAGAACAAGTAATGTGGAGTCTTATTAAGAATGCATCCACAGTAGTTAGTAGAGATAGGCCCAAGCTGTGGAGTTCAGTAACCAGACCAGAATCTAAATCTCCCCAAGGTTGAGGTGATCTTTGGAGTTGATAGCCCAGCCCAGCCCAGCAAGAGCTGAAATAAAGTCTGGGTCTGAATCTAATTTCCAACTTCCTCCGTGCTCCAAGGGTGTTCAGGTCTGAAATTGCGCACACTCAAAACACACCGCTTCACTTGCAAACTAGGTCACTGCAGAGTGTGCAAAGTATTCCGCTTCCTGCACCGCAGTTACCTTTTGTCTGCCCACCTGCATTACAGGGGCCAGTGACTATGCTGGACGGGCTGGGACGGAGCATGGGGCAAGCCAACATTTTGCTGTGCAATATGCCACTCCACTAAGAAATCCTTTTGCTTTGCTCGGGTGTTCACCTCATTTCAGATCCGTCAGGCAGACTTTCTCCACGGCCCCAAAATGGTGAGGAAGAGAAACAATAAGGTGTTGGCCCTACTGAGGTACAGTAGACAATTCTGAAGGGAAAAAGAGGAGAGATGCCACCGGACTGTTTGACTGTGCATTGAGTATTAGAGCCAGGGGTACACACTGATTCTATAAAAGGGCCAGACTTGATGTTTCTTTCCACTGAGAATAATCAAGCCATAGAGCAGAAGCTCCAAGTCAGCCAGGGAGCACATGGTGTATGTCAATGTATCTTCATAGAAAGGAGTTAGAAAATTATTGACATGATTGAAATACTGCTTGGTCCGATGGCTAGCTGCACTCGTGGAGGAGGAGCCAACATTGGTTTTCTGGTGATTTTCTGTGTTCTTGGTATAAAGACAATTGTAATCTGCATAACTAGAGTCTGGTATGGCTTTGTGATGTACTTTTGGAGGTTAGAATTCCTCTTTCTCTTTTGCACTTCTTGCCCATTCTGCCACTCTCTGCTTTCTCCCATCAATATTTCTTAGTTTTATCCATTATCTGCTGACTTTTTGCTTCATTTTTATATATAGTAGATTTCAAGCCTAGATTTTCATAAGCAAATGTACCATGCCATGGGTACATAGGGCACTATATTAATAACATGTACTAAATATTATTGCTATGCTGGGGTTTGGTTGAAATTGTTGGGTCTGATAGCAGGCTTCCATTCAGACTAAACCAGGGAACAAATGTCCCTCTGTTTAGTGGTAGAAGGAACAATGGAAAACCAACACCCAATGACTAGACTGCATGCTACCCTGGGCAGTGGCTGGGCCATGTGGTCCAAGGGCTTTCTCATGGATCTGAGAACAAACACAGAGTTGGAGATTACTTGGATTGCAGTTGTGTGTGAGAGAAGCAGCAGAAATACCAGTGGAGCAGACAGGGAAGGAAGCAAAGACACAGCCAGAGACATGTGTGTGCTGTGACTGTGGGAAAAGATCAGACAGTTTTTGGGCAGAGTGCTTGCTGGAAAGAGGTTGGGACTGGGAGCAGAGAAACTGACTCATGCTGTTTTGAGTCCTACTCTGTTTAAGGAAACAGAACTTTGTACATTGTTTGTAAATAAGCATGAAAGGTACCTGACTCTATATCATAAATTTCTCCTCCTAACCGAAACAACCTGTCAGACCCTGAATTTTGGCTAACTGCTTGGGCCAAAAGGGGCAACATTATTAATAATAAAGCTTTCTCTGTTCATTCCCTGGTCTAACCATATAATGGTGAAGCCTGCCAGTATTCCTAGTGTTCCAGGTCTTTAGGCAGGTAGTGTCGCATGGAGATTTCATGAAGGCTTTAATTCAGCCTGGAACATACTGGGAGTAAGTGAAGAAGGACTAGTGGAATTACTTTTATTGTCTATTTCCAAGGAGGCTTTTAAAGATATAATGTTATTGTGTGCAAAGAGGGTGTCTACTTGTTCCGGGCTGAATCTTAATGCCATAATGCAAAACAACACCTAGCTCTTACATAGCACTTTTCATCTGTAGCTCTCAAAGCACTTTACAAAGGAGGCCAGGATCATTATCCCCATTTTACAGATGGCGAAACGGAGGCCAGGCGAGGTGGGGTGACTTGCCTAAGGCCACACAAAAAGTCAGTGGCAGAGCTGGAAACAGAGGCTGGCCAGTGCTTTATCCAGTAGGCCAGAGTGTCTCCTTTAAGCTCCCTTCTCAGCAAGCCAGGAAAGGGGAGCAGTCTCCCTCTTTCATTTCAGGTACCATAATAGTGGGAATGTGTATCACAAAACTGTTTATCTAATGGCTGTTTAATCTATGTTGCCCAATAGGCCAAACTCTGCTCTGTTACCCCAGTGCTACCTTTGTGCGTATGCAGTGACAGAGACCACACATTGTTATTTTAATGCAATGCGCGTTTATTGATCATTCTCTCGTCTGAGGTCTGCACCTATTGCTATGAGGTCTGCGAATCTAGTGGGGGTTCTTTTCATGCCCAGTTGCAGCAGGAGCAGCTGGAGTCGAAGACGAGGCTGGCCTGGCAGAACTGCAGGTAGGTTTTCCCGTTCACGCAGTGGTAGAACGCGTTGTTGTTACTGGGATCTGGGTAGAGGCCACTGGCTCTGCCGGAGCAGAAGTTGCTGCTGCTACTGCCGCCGCTGGAGCTTCCGCTGCCTTTGGAAGGGGCAGCTGTGGCTGGTTGGTTAGCACTGGTACCCAGGGTGGTTGCTGGAACCTTGCAGTCTGAAAGAAATAAATGCAAAGGGAGGCATTAGAACGTGCTTTTTTCTAAGCATCTGATGCATGGCGGTAGACGTGCCTCTCGAGGAGGAAGTTGAAGGAGGGCAGGGTAGCAGCTTCACAGAGGTGTTTGGGAAGGTTTTTCCTTGCACGGGGGATGTGGAAGCAAGTGCAAAGGTGCATATGGGATAAGGCAGTAAGCTGGTGCTGAAGGCTGGTTTCACTGGCCGAGCAGAGGGAGCAACACAACAGGATGCGAGAGCAGATAAGAAGATGAGGAACAGAGCCGTAAAGGGCCTTCAAGGGGAGGACAAAAAGCTTGACTTTGGTGTAGTGGAGAAGGAAGAACTAGAGGAGGGATTCAGAGCAGGGGGCTGGCATGGTCAGAATGACGTGCCAGGAAGATGGTCTCAACAGCAGAGAGGGAGAGGTGGGTGTCAGCATGGCCAGAGAGGAGGAGGTTGCAGGAGGTGAGACAGGAGGAGATGCAGGCCTGGAGAAGAGTTCAGAGGAGTGCTGGTCATCTCACTCCATGCACTGGGGTGTTACTTACTAGGGGTGGTGACGCCCAAGGCAGATTTCAAGGAGTTCATCAGCGGGTATTTGCCTTCTCCACAGAATGTGCCAGTGAAGTCGTCCAGATCAATAGCCCAAACCATGGCACCTCCAAAATTGTTCTCCAACAGCCACTTTGCCTGTGAGGGAAGATTTTTAAGCAGAGTTGTAAATGCATCAGTAAAGCTACTCTAAACCATATCTTATCTGAAGGTTTCAGGGCCTGAGCCTACAGTCTTTGCTCACATTAAAGACTGGACGTCAGTGGGAATAGAATAAGGGCTGCAAGCTAAGTCTTTAAATAGCAACAGATCCTGATGCAAAGTCTATTCAATGGGCTTTGGGTCAGGGAACTAGAGCAATATGTACTGGATGTAAATTGTGCACTTTCTCCCAAGGTGTTAACATTGTACAGTGCTGGCACCCCGATCATTTCCTGCCTGAGCCTAGGAACCTATAAGGAATATCAAGGGTCTCGGTTCACATCCAGTCCTGAGAAGCGTGACTAAACAGAGGGGAATTCACTCTTATCTCTGTAGATATTGGGATCCTCTAGGCTGAGGAAGAAGCAGTGTGGAGATCCTGTAAGACATTAACTGGCAAGGATCAGTATGGAATAGTGGCCTCTGTCCCACTCTCCAGAGAGCAGTGTAGCTCTGTAGCCCAATACAGGCGTGAAAACCCTGACCCGGAGCACAAAGAGATGACAGACAACATATTTACCTTGATGGCGAAGCTCTTAGGGTTGTCATAGCCGATCCACTGATTTCCTTTGTAGGCGTAAGGGACTTTCTGAGGAGCGTTCCACACGACGGTGGCTCCACTCTTCAAGAAGGTACAGACCTGGGACATAAAAATTGTTTGTTAAGATGGTCTATCCTAACTGATCTAGAGGCCTATATCTGACTGTCTCTTTGGACTGACCCAGCACACTGCATCCCATAGGTCCGACCAGGCTAGTTTGAATGTTCAGGAATACCACCAGCTGCAGACATCGACTGGAGGTCTCCCTCCTGCTGTCAAGATGCCACTGTGATTCAGAACCTCATGTCACTAACATTGCATTAGGAAAAGGAGAGGGTCTCTTAAAAACCCTGGGCACTGCTTCCTGTCTCTTGTTCCCTGATTCCTGCTCCAACCACTAGGCCTGACTCCTGTCGCAGTCATTAGGCTTGACCACTCTCAACCGGGTTGTGACAGGGCGACAATTCTGCAGTCTCTGGTGGAATTGCAAGGCTGCCGGTGTGAATCAAGACTGAACATTATTATTTAGTAGTAGTTGTATTGTGGTAGCACCTAGGAGCACATTCATGGACCAGGGCCCCATTGTGTTAGATGCTGTATAAACACAAAGATGGTCCCTGCCCTAAACAACTTACAGCCAAAGTAAATATGATTATGGTTCCACCCAATGAAGGGGTTACAGTCTGCTGGCAAAACTATCCGAACTCACCAGAGCAAACAACCCCTAGAGCATCTAAGTAACATTTTTGTGATGATGGCCTAAGCTCATGTGTGTTATAAAACGTGGCTGTGTCATTCTGTTCCCGAGTGTCTCTATCAGAAACGTTGTTTTTGCAGACATGTCCTCCAATAAATATACTGTGCGAACTCCCATAGCTAACAACCATTCTGATTTGCTGCACCCATTTTCATAGTTTTACCTCAAAGTAGGCCAGACTCCCGGCTGACTGAGTGTAGGCTCCCGCGGCACCTGGGCCGGAGGTTGGGGCATCCAGGCCATGGTTGGAAGGGTCGCTGAGGGTGAAGGTGCAGGCATAGGCTCCGAATCCAACCATCAGCTTCTCAGCTGGGGCACCATTGTCCTTCCAGTAGTTCATGGCATAGTCCTAGAGGAGACAGCACAGTGATCCAGTCAGAAAGATGTTCCCAAGCCATGGGAATCATAGAATCATAGAATATCAAGGTTGGAAGGGACCTCAGGAGGTCATCTAGTCCAACCCCCTGCTCAAAGCAGGCCAATCCCCAACTAAATCATCCCAGCCAGGGCTGTCAGGGAGATGTTCCCAAGCCATGGGAACTAACCTCCTCCCCCAGTGGAATGATGTGATGGGAGAAAGAAAAGAGCACCTGCCTTTCTGTGTCATTACTCACCACATTGAAGTAAATGTAAGAGCCTTGGTCAGCAGGCCCTGCAAAGAGAGGGCTGTTTTCCCCTGTGAACCCTTCCCAGGAGCCCCTCATGTCGTAGGCCATCACATTGATCAAGTCCATGTACCTTTTGAGGAAAAGCAAGTGACCAAAAATATCATTCTCGGGGTTTATTTCCCCACCTTTGAAGGCTGTGCACTGAATAATGACCCCATCTAATGCCGTCAGCCAGGATGGATGGCTTCAGGGCTCCCAGCCAGTTGTATTTTAAAATTACAAACAGTGCATTGCTGAGTCAGAAGTCAGACTCCCCCTGTGTGTAACTCTGCTGAACCTAGTGGATTTTCATCATTGGTGAAATCTGTCACAGAGTGGACCTAAGAAATGACAGAGCATGGTGGGCGGCGGGGGTGTGTGTATCACAAATTGCATAGGTGAGAGCTGCTGAAACCGGATTCTACAGCTCTGCATTTTACTGTGAAACCTTATAGAAGAAAAGTGAGCACTTGTGCTGGCTAAAAAAAGCAGAAGTTTGCAATTGATAGAACAACAGGAACTTGAAGTGAGAGGTGAAAGAGCACGTGTGAACCTTTACCATTGGCCAATTCTAGCCCCACATGCCCTATTAGAATCTCCCACTTAAACCTTATGTAGAATCTTCCCGGCTGTCCTGTGTAATTGCTACTTTCTTCCGTCTGCAAGAGCTGGATGGAACTCTCTGCCTGAAGGCACATTCTGACAAAGCACATGTTACTGGTGTCAGGTGCTTTTCTCTTGATTTCCACGGCACCAGTTTCCCTTCATTGTTTGGTCTTGGCTGAGTGGTTTCCCACTGGGCTTAGGAATTAACGAGACACTTACTTGGACATCTGTGGGATCTGGTAAGCAGTTTCGATAGTGCCTTTGCCACCCGACACAGCTGCGGAAATCAACAGCCTGGGTTTGTTGATCTGAGCAGCCTCTTGCTCGAAAGCTTCATACATTTCCTGGAATACACCACACCAGGGTCTTAGCGCTAAGGAGAGGTCGAACATCGCCAGCTTTCACATGCTGAAGGTTGCGATAAAGAACTGACTGATTTTGGAGGAAAAGATTTCCCAAGTCATTCAATATTTGTTAGAGGAATGGATTTGGGTGTGCACATGCTGTATCGCTTGCTAACTTGGATGGCCTGGGAATTGGGATGAAATGCTAGCAAAAAGAAAGGCTGACCTGCAGCAAGACGGTGAAAAGCTGCTGGGTATCAGCAGGGCTGCCTCTGTTGCCAGGGTATTCCCAGTCAATGTCCAGCCCGTCAAAGTCGTACTTGCGCAGGAAGGTGATGGCGGATTGGATGAAGGTCTGGCGGTTCTCAGCAGAGGAAACCATGTCAGAAAACCTGAAAAGACAAAAAGGCAACAGCTAAATGGTGAATTTCAAACATGTGAAACAGCAAATGACAGTGTAACATGTTTGTAAAGCATGCTAGTGGCTAGTCTACAGAGAGGATAACAGGCTACTACTGTCACCAGTTAATAGAGCTACTCATTTAGCTGAAGTGGTAGAGGTCAAAGATTTGGTGCTGAAGGTCCGAGATTCTTACCATGCAGAAAGCCCATAGTGAAGATTGTTAAAGTAATATAGGGGCTTCACATTGCTTGGCATATTACAACGTACAATAAAGAATGGGTGAAGAGCATCATTATTTAATGTTGAGGCTTCTCCGATTGCTTCTGCCTAATCCCTCTCCTTCCCACTACAGGAGAAATGGAAATCTAGCAGAACGTGAATTGGATGCAGAACCACTGTGCAATCTGGTTGCGGATAATGCAGTGAAAGGTCATCTCCTGAATGACTCCATTCCCAACCAATGTTTCTCATGCAGCACTCCACTATGGAGTGGAAGGTAGGAAGGATCTGGTGAGAGGTACGTGCTGTGTAAATATACAGGTCAGGAAGTAGAAATTAGTGGCAAGGAGGAAGGGACTGCGGTGCAAGAGAAAAAGAAAGAAGGGGGAAAACATACATTCAGGCTGGATACAGGGTCCTTACTTTTGGGTCCCGAAATTCCAGCCTCCGACAGACAGCAGGGTTTTCAGGTCAGGATTGCTGTGAACAAATGATTTTAAAGGACATTCAATAGCAACAGAGATTATGGTAGTTACTCAAATTCCTTTGGACATAATGGACCAGATTCTGCTTCAGTTACAGCCATGAAACCCCCCAGAAACCAATGGAATTACACAGGGGAATCTGAGAGCAAATTCGGAATAGTATTTTCTTTCCACTTCCTCTCCTAATCTGTTGTCCAGTGTTGAACAGTTGTTTCATCCCATCCCACCCCACCCTTGGCTGCATTTCAGTGGTGGATGCAGCGATCCCTGCGTATCGTTCGACTTAAAAACTGCTATACAATCTGCAGAGCTCTGTGGGATCCTTTGGGAGTGGGGGTGTGTGTGTGTAAAAACACTGTGTAATTATTGTCATCACTGAGAACTCACAAACTCATTGAATAAAATAGCGCTTACTAGGTCTTGAGTCCATTGATGCCAGCATAGAGGGCCACATCATTCCATTCGGTGGTCTGGATCTGGTTGTTGGCCATGCCAGCAAAGGCATAGATCACGTGAGTGCATAGGCATGGATCAAGATTTTCAGGCATGTAACGTGCAATTCCAGGTCTGTACTGGCACCAGTTGGTGAAGTAGCAGACAATGTTGGTAGATGAGCCTGGAATTTAGAAGGAGAAGATTGGGGCATGTGTCTTGGTTATTAGATAACATGCAGGGTGAGCAGGTGGGGCTATGTTTTTCAGCCCCCTGTGAGTCAGACGTGAAAATTATGAGTAAAAACACACATGTGCACTTACCCAGCTGCACGTGCAGCAGAAGGGCCAGACCTAGTGAAGGAAAGGAGAAGTTCCATCATGAATTGCTCAGACACAAAACCAAGGTAGGTGATTCTCTAGCAGCCTGCTCTTACCCCAGAGAGCAAGCTGGAGCCCTTCAGAGTTAAGCAAGAGATGGACAAGATAAGAATTCCACCAACTTGCAGCATTTTCAGCTGCCTATGGTCCTTCCCCTGTGTATTGTGCTGCTGAGATGATAGACTGCCTACTAATTTCCAGTTCTTTTCAGCTCTTTGGGATGTAAAGAGCCATCCCACTATCAAGCCTCCTGCAATGCTGAACATTTGCCACTGTATGCTGAGATCTCAGAACACTTGCCTTGCTTGCTACTTACAGGAGGTAGGGAAGGGTGGTACTGTAAGGCAGGATAGGATCACAGGAGTTAGTGATGGACAAGGCCTACTAGATCATCAGGTTTACTCCCCTAGCTAGAGCTAGATCTAGGGCTAAGATCAGAGATGAGTCAAAGTTTGTCTAACTTATTCTTCCAGCCTCCTAGAGTTCCTCCATTTTTGACTCTCTCTAGACTCCTTGGCACTGAGCAGTCTAACTCCATTACTCCTGACTTAAATGTATGCAACTGCGAGAGGAGTCAGGCTGCCCTAGACTTGCACCTAATTACTGAGGTGTAATTTTCACCTCTCCCTAATCATTCTTCAGTTTGGCCCAGGGAATCAAATGGAGTCTTGAATGTAACAAGGCATATCTTTATGAATAGGAGTTGCATTCATTTAAACAAGGGAAGAATGGGGTCCAGGATGTCTGTTACCTTATATATCACCTCTGAATTTGGCCTGGCAGAAGAAATATCCAATATTAAACTGATGCTAGATCTTATATATGTCTCTCATTTAATCACCTCTCTGTTTCTCATGCCATTATCCACTGCACTGTGTTACCGACCCATAGTAGTGCAAGACTTTTCTATAATAATCAATAACAATAATTTTATTCATTAAGTGTTATGTCCTCCCCAGGCCTCTCCCAACCAAGAAAGAGTTTACTCTGGTCCAACGCATTTTCTCTATTTCATCTGCTTTCTAGAAGAACATATGCTCTTAAATCTACAGCAATGAGGAGTAAGTAACTAAACAGATAGATGATAATACCTAGCTCTTGTACAGCACTTCTTATCAGAAGATCTCAAAGAGCTTTACCAAGAAGGTCAGTATCAATAGCTCCATTTTACAGATGGGGAAATCAAGGCACAGAGAGGTGATGTGACTGGCCCAACGTCATCCAGCAGCACAGATGGGAATAGAACCCAGGTCTCCCGAGTTCCAGAGCAGTGTTCTACTTTATCCACTAGGCCACACTGCCTCACATAGCTAGCTTTGTGAGACTAGGGAGATAATAGCTGGCTAGACAGACCGACATGGCTGGGAAGGAAATCTGTTTCATTACCGGAATTATTCTGTTTCTATAAATAACAAAGAGAAGAAGAAGTCCTTCCCTAGACTCACTGTGTAACTGAGTCTCTCAGGATACTCACCGATCAGAAGGAATAGCTTGCCCATTTTGTTGCCTGTGTACTAGCTTGGTTGAGCACTTGCCTTCCTTTTATAAGATGGTCTCCACTCCTCCTCAGCTACACATGTGACACCAGTATGTGACCCCATCCCATACATTAAACAAAAGGTTAATCTGTAACTCCAGGTGGACTAAACTGAAGTAGTTACCTCACACCACCAGCTGCCTCCCACTGGGAGTAGTCCTTTTATTTCTAATCTCCAGTAATCAAGGTTGATGGATAAGAGGGTCTGGTTTGAAAGTGAAGTGCTGGATCCCCCCCCCCCACCCGCCACAAAAGGTTAAATCCCGCCACTGGAAATCTCAACATGCTGGGTATTATGTAAGGAAACTGTAATAACCTCACAAATATATGTTACAGCAGGGAGCTTGCCAATGTAATGATAGGGGTCAGAATATCATGTAACCCAGGAGGAATGACATTGCAAGGGGCTCCGTAAGCCTATTTTCGGAGAGGAGCGATAACAGAGCAGCCCGGCAAACATGTTTGCCCTCTGCTGAATTTACTCTGTGTCTATCCCTTTTCCCATTATTTTGTGGCGCTCATTGGCTCGAGGGACCACTAGCTATGAGCCATTAGTAGGTTCTGAAGGGAGACCCAGACAGAAGATGATGGTTGGCTCCTGGTGGTTGGAAGATTCCCAGGGCTCCAAAACGGGGGTGGGGGAAGGATGGAAGGCAGGAAATGGGGGAATAACCAACTCTACAATAACACTGGTCAAAAATTTTCAGATGGAACATTTTTCTCTCAGATCATGCCATTTTATCAAACTCAAAGCTTTCTGTGGGAACATATCAATTTTGGTGAAATTCCATCCTGAAAAGTCGTGTTTTGAGCTTATCAGAATGGAATGTTTCAATTTTTCATTTCAAAATGACTGAAAAAAGTCAAAAATAGAATGAAATTTTATTTAAAACACAATGTTTTGAGTGACCTGACATGAAATTAAAAAAAAAAATCATTTCACGGGAAATTTCAATTTCCTTTTTATTTCCCCCCCCAATTCAGAATGAAAACAAATATAAAAATGCCAGAATTTCCTGCAAAATGGAAATTCTGAGTTTGACCAGCTCTGTCCTTCAGCCACTGTTATCACTTACTTTCAGTGAGCTTGTGGAAGAGTTTTCATGTGCCTGATTTGTTATGAGTGTTATTTTTGAGCTGAATTTCAACCTGGCTCCCAGCTAAAACAGCAAATGCTAACAGGAGTTCTTCCAGAAACATGGTTCCCCATCTTTTGTCTATTGTATGTATGTGAATCTATCTCTCACTTTACAAGAATATAAAACGTGTTGTCCATTTACTTCTAAAGAGCCTTTCAGTGCAATATCACGATCCTTGGCAGAATTCGATATTTTTAAAATCATTTTGATACATATCAACTTTTATTTTTAAGCCTTTTTTCTATTTTTATCTATTTACATTTTCACAGTAGTGCAAAATTATGGGGTTTAAGCATTTTTTATTGTTATTGGTTTAAATTTTCACAGTTGTGGGAAGTCATGGGCAGGTCAGACAATAATTACTGACGTTGAGTACTAGGGTGGTGGCATTTTCCATTTAAATTTCTGTTGCAATACATTGTTTTTCTCCAAGCCTGGAGTAGTGAGTATACTTGGGTAGATGGAGTCTGCCCATTGAAAGTCTAAGGGGCACACATGGCAAACCTCCCACTCAGCAGATCCACTGGCAACCAGAAGAGGTTAATATGACACATGGTTTCCCCCAGGTGAATTATAGTTTACCAGTGGGTGACTGCTCCATAGATCTTTGATATACTGAACACAGAGAGCCATATCCCTGCTTTTACCAGTAGCCTGCTAGCTGCTTACCTCCTGAGCTCTAAAAGGAGACTGATTAGCCACTGCTTTCAATGGAATCGGTACTGGGGAACGGGAACTGCCAACATTCCTTTGCCTTTGGAAATCTCTTCCCAAGCATTCACTGAATCGACCAGGATAAGATTATGCTGAAGACCTTGATAAGATATAGTTATGGGCCAGCTGTGGAGTAACCCCAGATTGCAGAGAGGCAATGAAGCTTATCTGCGGGGGGGGGGGGGGGAATAATAATGGGGCTTGGGATGTGATAATCAGACTGCTTCAGCCCTTAATGAGCTTGTGTTTACAGAGCTGGAGGTTCCTGCTCCATTTACAATTGATTCTTGTGCTTTTCTGTGTTGGAGGCTTGAGGTGGACATTTTACCCACCATTATTTCTGAGGAAGAAGGAGGGGTAGGTGGGGAGGGGAGCAGTCCATCTCCTTTCCTATTGTTTCATTTAAATAGTTTTCACTCCCACTGTTTTGGTTCACTTGGGTGACACAATACACAGTGTAAGGTGAAAAAGGGTGAGGAGGGTGTTTGTGGTGCTCTCTGCCTTGGGCAATTCTGAGGTGAAGGGGCCCTGTTGTCCATGGCTTTATTACAAAACGAGAGGAGAGGAAACCACCAGTGGATGTGCTGGTGAAAGAGAGCGGGTATGCCACACATGAGTGTTATTTTTGAGCTGCATGAACGTTCCCCAGCATGTCTTCAAACTCTTTCCCCATCCAAAGAAAGAAGGCGAGACGGTCTTCCTCATAGTGCATTCATAGCTTCATACTCTGCCGGCTCAATTGCCGGAGCTCAGCTTTGCTTTCATAGTTCCTATTAGAGGATATGGTTTCTTCTGGCTGCAGAACAAGCCATCAAAGTCATCCAGGTCCACTGCCCAAATCATGGCACCTCCCAACTTGTTATTCTTCAAATATTGAACCTAACAGAGGGGGCAGGGAGAAAACGCACAAAGAACCTGATTAGGTGCAGGTGAGACACAATATTTGGACCCCTCTGCACTATGGGTGAAATCCACCAGCCTCAGGCCTATGCAACTCTCAAGCAGATTCCCAAAAAAACAGTCCTGTCCCTTTAGCATTCCTCCTCTCCGACAGGAACAGGAGTGGCTCTTACAGGAACCCAGTGCTATTCAATGGAATTCACCATGCATAGACGGCCTTCCTTAGGTGAAGAGAAGTTTACAAGGCCAGGACCATGTTGCAGTTTATATTTTCTGCAATCAAAATATAAACATACCAGCTCAAGCTATCATAGTACAGCCATGTCAAGGTTGATTCTCCTCTCACTTGCCTTAGTGTCTCCTGACATCAGTGGCATTATACTGCTGCAGAACTGGTTAGAGCGAGAAGAGAATCAGGCCCATTCACTTTTCTGCAAGTGCTGATGCATTCAGGAGTGAACCACCCTTAGAATAGCATCTGCTATTGGGAAACCAGGAGCCTGAGAGCTATGAAGTGTGGTTAGAGGGGGAAGTTATGGTGGAGAGTATCTAGAGTGGGTGGAAGTCACCCACAACAGTTCTAGAATAACCTGATAACATTTCCAGGAAGTTCCCAACTTGATCAAACCATCTGTCAGCAAGGCTTTGTTTTGCAAGTACTTTCTATCTCAGCAACAGTGGAAGCTCATAGGATCCTCCCTACAACGATTATTTTTAACCAGATAATCCACATCTGCCTCAGATAATACCAACAGCATTTGGACAATACAAAGAGCTATCTGTCATGGGAAGATGGCCATCTGGACATGGCAGTTCTAAATACTTGACTCACCAATCTCTCTTAAACATAAGGATCCAAATTTTTCCCTTGGCACATTTTGCCCAGAGACGGCAATAACTCTTTTAAGTGTGGGACATATGCCTCCTGCCAGCTGCAGCAGCATTTGGCCTTTATCTTCCCATGGCCAGGTTTATTTGGAGCATCTCCCCCAGCAAAGACAGATCATTAAAACAGTCATGGGGGATCTATCAACAACACAGTCATCTTCCTTTTCTGCGCCTCTTGACTACTCTTGGACTGATTTGTCTTTCACTAGCATGGTCTTGAGCCAAACAGGAAGGGCGATCCTAGACGTACCTGTCGGAACCCGTTTTTCCTCCATCAATGGACAGGAGGGTCTTGAGGCTAGGATTCCTGAGGAGAAAAGGGCATGAAAGGAGCAGAAGTTGGTTACACTGTCTGGCTTCCACTTCCAATAAACAGTGAGTGGAGTCTAATGCTGGGCCAAGCCTGCTCAGTTATGGAAGGCAAGGCCTACACAGAGGAGAGTTCGGCACTCCCACCAGCACGACCCATTATTTTGTGCTGCGCTTTCTATTCAAACAAAAGCAAAAGGAAGAGACTGAGGTCCTAGATTTTATTCTTGTGTTTGCCAAGTTTTCTCTATCACTGACTGTCTCTGCTCTAGTATTTCTATGCATATCTGTTTCTCATCCATCTCGGGTAGTTTTGTTTTGCAATAATATAAGAAGAGGTGTTTCTCATCCAGGACTTATTTATTTGATGAACCTCAAAAATGTGAGGCCATTTAGATAAATGATTCCAGTTTTGGCCTGTCTCTAATCACGCTCATCTTCTGGAGTGATGGATTTTTTTCAAAGGAGGCCTCCCCTTCAGCAATGCTGCAAACATGACCATCTTGGCTCCTATATCCAATGGACTTAGTCCTGGCTTTTGGATGTAGCTGAGTGCTGGATTTGGCTCAATGGCAGTATTCCCACTTCAAAATAAGTCCCTCCATACATCCACAGAAGTTGCTGTGGATAGAAGAACATTGCAGTCAGGAAGCAGGAATCGCCCCTGTTACCAGCCTCACTTGCTTTTGAGTCCATTGAAAGTTTCATAGTGTATGGCGTCGTTCCATGGAGGTAGTGATCTCATTTTTGCTTATGTTGGCAAAGGCATAAATGAGGTGGGTGCAGAGATGTGGGGGACAAAGTGCCCCTCGCCTGGCCTGTCCTGGGCCCAGTTTGTGAAGTAACAAACCAGTTTATAGGCAGAATCTGTGCAGACAGATAGGAAGGAAGCGGAGAGGGAGTCATTCAAAGGGTCTGTCTTCACGGCAGAGTTAGCTCAGATTCTTACCTGGGGGTTGCATGGAACCCTGCTTCCATCCACACACCCACAACCTTCTCATGTGAGTTTGGTGGTGCTTTTTACCCAGGCTAACTGGCTTGGCTGGTGGTATACCCTATAGCTTGGGTGCTACTTTCACTCGAGCTGGTAACCCTCCCACTTTGCAGTGAGGATGCCGGCTAAACCAACTGAGTGCTCATAGTCCTCCAATGCCTTCCCACAATTCCCCCCATGTGCTCATAAGGACAGACGGGTTCTCCTACAGTTCACTGGAAAGAATGATAGAGCAGTTCAGCTTAGTGCACCACAAAGGGCCATATCCAATTGTGGAAGAAAACAAGTCCTCACTCTGCGTTTGTTAGTGATGTGTGTTGGGGGGGAGGGGGCACACAAACTTGGGCAGGGCTTTGCAGTGTGACTGTTCAGACCTGGGCTAGGCTAACCTCTGCGTTCAGACCTGGCTGCCAATCATCTGTGTTAATTCTGCAGTGAGAACAGACTCAGACACTGTTAAGAGGTGGACTGTGGGCCAAATCTGGACCGCCAGATGCTTTTGAATGGACTGTGACATCTTTTTATTGACGTATTATTATCATTATTGTTGTTTCTGTATTTTCTCTGGAGTCTGGACCTTGACTATACCTTGACTGAGTAATTTGGACCTTGACAAAAAATAATTGATTATCCCTGGTTTAGGGCCTGAATCAAAGCATTCGGCAACAGGTCTGACCCCAAACTGGGTAGCAGCAATGGGGGCCACATAGGACTTCAAAGGTCCCAGTGTGTTTCTTCAGAACAAGCATTCTCTCTCAATCCAGCCTGAGCCTTTACCATGCAGCTGAGAAGGACATAGCAACTCTGAGGCAGATGTGGATTATCTGGTTAAAAATAATCGTTGTAGGGAGGATCTGACTAGAGATGGAAAAAAATATATAATATTGTGCAGCCCCCAGCTGCTCCTGGACTGGGGAGTTTCATTCTCAGGGACTGATTCTGCCTTCTTTTTTACACCAGTTTTAACCTGGAATAACTCCACTGGAATGAATGGAGCTGTACTGTGTCAAACAGGTGATAGAGGAGAATGAGATCCAGCCATGTACAAAGGACACATCTCCCTTCCAAATGTGCCTGACATCTGGGTAATTTGAGAAACAGACATCTTTTTGAACATGCATCCCTTTCCCTTTGAAAAGGGACTGGGACCGATTCTTCACTGCCCTGCATCTTGAGTCGTCACTTTCACCTGTACAAGAGGGTGCACTGTTGGTTTCCAAGTTACAATTAATTCCCAGCTCCCATTTCACCCTTAGCAACATCACCAGCATGGAATCCCTCTATAACATCCAACTTATCTAAATATCCTGTATGTCAAGAACTCTCCAGTAAAACCCACAACAGTTCCAAACCCTAGTTCACCCTCACCAGACTTACCAGTCCAAACGAAGGTGTGACCCATGCTGGTTGCAATTGCTCTGCTTGTGGTGGCCCAGAGAATGGATCTGGGTTCTTCGACGTTCCTTTTATGGATCTGGCTGTTACACCCACCCCAATTTACAGGAACTCAGCAGCCATGAAATAAAATAGGAGAGACAAGTTCTTCCTCTTTGCCATGAAGGGATTTTCCGATCTGGGAATGACTGCGCAATCTCCTTTCAGGATGGGTGGAGGTGTTGCCATCCTGTTTTGTTTCCATTCTCCACATGCCTTTTGGGAAGTCACTCCCATAGGGAAAACCTGAAACAGAACATTGGTTACCTTGCAGATCAGCACCTTGCCTTGAGGTCACATTGTTAATCAGTAGCAGAGCTACAAACAGAAGCCAGGAGTGCTGATTCCACAGTCCCCTGCTGTAACCACTACACAATATTCCCTGCGCAGGATGCATGTGTTCACTGTTATCGTCAACACTTTTCACTGTATATAATATTACACGCAAAAAAATACATCAAAAGAATCCTAAGGTTGCAAAGGCAAGCACTCAAAAGTTAGGAAATGTCAGAATTAAGGTGGACCTGGCAACCTTAACTCTGCCCTCTTGTGTGTATGCATTACATATAGTCCTCAATGACATGCTCACATACTGTTTTTCCCCGTGCCTCATTGAGTGCACAGGATGAATGGTGCTCACTGAATGCCCAGCTATTCAATATTTTGTTTTCTCCTCCTTACTCAGCGTGCGGCCTGAAGCCTTATTTACTTACCTTGCTCTGAATAGAGAATTATTAATTTCCTCACGGCCTTTTCTATGGTGTTCATCATGATAATAGCTGAGAATGTCACAAACATTAACTGATTGATTTTCACAATACCCTGTGCAGCGAGGTGATACTATTATCCCTGATTTATAGGTCTGGAAATTAGGCACGGAGAAATTAAGGTCAAAAGTGGCCACTAATTTTGGATGACCTACTTGAGGCATGTCACTCCTGATACGTCAGAGTACTTAGCATTAAAAAGCACGGTGCATGCTCAGAGCACAGCTCCCAGTGACTTCAGTGGCAGCTGGGAATGCTCACTCCCAGGGTCTCGAGTTGGGCATCCAGAACACATCGTTAACGGAGGTGTGAAAAGTTCAGTTTAAGGGAGTTGCCCAGCAACATATGGGAACTCTGTGGCAGAAGCAGGGATAGAGCCCAATTCTGCAGGGCAGCATACAGTTGCCTTCCTCAAGAGACCGTCTTTTTCTCATCCTGCAGTCCCCTGCCTCATTCACACACACCTTCCGACTTCTACAACAAATGAGGCAGGGTTTCTCCAGGCATCAGCCCCCTTCACTACACCCCCCAGAGCAGATCCATCCTGTGCACTGAATGAGGCAGAGGTCCTGTGGAAAATATAGTAGGTGATCATGTCATTAAAGACTTATCATACATACAAGGGGGCCAAATTAAGGTCGCAATGGCTGCCTCTGACCATGGAGAAGTATAATGGAGCCTTGAAAATCCCAGAGGTCCTCACTGTTAAGTAATTTGGACTGTAACATCTTTGGAGTAGGAACTAGAGCTGAACAGGAACCAGAATTTCTGTACCATGGACGAGTCAAAGAAGGTTTGCCCAGAACTGTAACAAAACATCAGATATGCAAAAATTTTCACTGAATGGATATTTAAAAAAAAATTCTGTCTGGCCAGCCAGCTTCCGGACTCTCCTGCAGCCCACGTGACCAGCTGCTGGGGAGCCAGTGCTCAGTAGAGCCCAGATGTCCTACATCCCTGGGCCAGCTGTAGTAGGGACCATGTCTATGTCTCCTGTAGTACAGCTCCTAGCACAATACCATAACATAGATATTAATTAATGTCACCCTAAGAGAGTCCCCCGTTAGGACCTTTGCAAATCCAGACTGCTGTCAGCGAATGCCAAAAGCACTGATGGTCTTCACATGGTATTTTCTTTACCCCAAACCATATAGGGGCATATTAGTAAAATCCCTTGGGGAAATGAAGTTAGAGACTGTTTCCTTGTTAAATCTGTTGTGGATTATTTACCAAGGGGAATCTTTACTGCGGAGATCTTAGGGTACGATCCTGAACTCAGGAGCTGCTGGTCACAGTGCCAGCTGACAGATGTTAAAACACTGCAATCATTCCAGTTCTCCTGGAATAATGAAACAACAAAACTAGATTTTGTTCAGATCATTTCCTCTGCTGGTGTAAATGGACACAGCTACACTGAAGTCAATGGAGCACCGCTGCTGTTTGCCAGCTGAGAATCTGGCCCTTCTCATCTAACTGGCTATTTGTACGCATAAATAACCAGGCTGGGAGTGTAGTCATGGCAATGACATATGCAAATTAGGTGTACACACACACACACACCCTTCAGCTAGTGCAATTATGCACCAACTTTTCTGGAAATCTGGCCCAGAATTTCATATGTCTATGCAACGTGACTAGACTGCAGAGCACGCAATCTAAAATATCAGACAATAATCATCACTGAGTGGTTTGGTTCCTTTGAAGACTCAGCTTGTTTCTTGAGAGAAAGGACTGGAAATTTCTTCTCACCATCCTACACTGCCAACCCGTGGCACCAGGAATTTTGTCTGCAAGTCCTTTAGGGGATCCAATATTAGACAGAAAGTCACAGCTCCAAGGGGTGGGTGCTTAGAAAGAGAAATCTTTTATCTGCAGCTTTTAGGATGAGACTGAGAATGCTGGTTTTGTTACCTTCTCAAAGAACAGCTTCAGCTTGCAGATTTCAACAAGTTACAGTAATTCTAGTTCTCTTGTATTCAGGAGTCCATGGAGACCTTCAGCAGCTAAATCAAATCTATTGTTCTCAGACCTTTAATTACTAACTAAAGAGCTGTGCTTGTTTACTTAGCTTGCGAGCTCATCTGGAGAGGGAACTGAACAGAGCACTATACCAGATTTCATACAGGGTCCTGCAAATGACAGGGCAAGACACCCGTAAGAAATTACAGAGGAAAGTAGGCCTGGAATCCCATATCTGTCCACCCCGTCACACCCTACTGAAAGCAGTTATAATTTCTCTGCGAGTATCTGCTTGTTGACTGTTGATCCCCTGACCTGATCTTGGAGGGTTTATAGTTTTGGGTAACATATAATTTCTTTGCTAAGCATTCTTAGCATGTTATGAAGTCTGTGACAGCAAGTAGGAGAACACACATAATTGGGTTTTTAGGCTTTTCTATGGTTAAAGGCTTGGTTTTTTTAGTGGGAGGCCTTGTGGGAGTAGTCATACCAAAGGCTGAATCTTAGCTAAAAGCTGGTAGGCCCAAGAAGATAATCCCAGATCACCAATTCTGAACTTTCATTATGAGACACAAACAAGTAACCACGAAAAATACAGTACACCACAGAATTCTGCAAGAAGGGAATGTTGGGGGAGGCCTTTAGCAATCTGGTAACAAGGCAGTAACTAGGTAGTTAGACCACAATAACATATAGGAGTTATTAAGAAATGTCTGATGTAGTTTATCAATATTCACAATTAAAGGCATAGCTATGGAAAGCCAGAATGCCAAATGTGAATAATGGGCAGGTATTAATCTTGTTATGGTCATGGAAATTGATCAGCTGTGGTTGTGTATCTGATAATGTACATAAAGGAATATGGTATTTTCTGTATTATTAGAGCTAGTGGCTAGAGTCTATAGCAGGGGTCAGCAACTTTTCAGAAGTGGTGTGCCAAGTCTTCATTTATTCACTCTGATTTAAGGTTTTGCATGCCAGTAATACATTTTAACATTTTTAGAAGATCTCTTTCTATAAGTCTATACTATATAACTAAACTATTGTTGTATGTAATGTAAATAAGGTTTTTAAAATGTTTAAGAAGCTTCATTTAAAATTAAATTAAAACGCAGAGCCCCCCGGACCGGTGGCCAGGACCCGGGCAGTGTGAGTGCCACTGAAAATCAGCTCGCGTGCCGCCTTCGGCATGCGTGCCATAGGTGGCCTACCCCTGGTCTATAGAATAGTTATCAAAAAGTGAAAGGCCACCAAGGCTATGTCTACACTGCAGTTAGACACCCGTGACTGACTCGTGCCAGCTGACTTGGGTTCACGGGGCTCAGGCTAAGGGGCTGTTTAATTGCCATGTAGACTTCCGGGCTCGGGCTGGAGCTTTGGCTGCTGGAGCTTTGGCTGCTGGACCCTGTGAGGTGGGAGAGTCCCAGAGTTTGGGCTGCAGCCCAAACACTGCGAACCAGAGTCAGCTGGTGTGGGCCAATGGCAGGTTTCTAATTGCAATGTAGATATACCCTAAGGGCACGTCTTCACTACCCGCCGGATCGGCGGGTAGCAATCGGTCTATCGGGGATTGACTTATCGCGTCTAGTGAAGACGCGATAAAATCGATCCCTGATCGCTCTGCCGTCGACTCCGGAAATCCACCGCGGCAAGAGGCGGAAGTGGAGTCGACGGCAGCGCGGCAGTGGTCGACTTGCCGCCGTCCTCACAGCCAGGTAAGTCGACCTAAAATACGCCACTTCAGCTACGCTATTCACGTAGCTGAAGTTGCGTATCTTAGGTCGACCCCCCGCTGTAGTGTAGACCTAGCCTAAGTGTTCTAAGTCCCATAAATCAGGAACAGCTTGCTTGTCTGATTAACCTCATGCATTCCCAAAGAGATTCTCTTCTGCCCTAAGACAATCAAAGTGTGAAAAATGTCAAGGCAAAAATTTTTTGATTGGTGTGTGTGTGTGTGTGTGTGTGTGTGTGTGTGTGTGTGAAATATAAAAGAGGCAGGATGCTCTACGTAGCTGAAATGAATGTTTCCTTTACTTAATGGAAATGAGTTTAAGGTTCATTGGTACTCCAGTATTTTATGAGCAGCATAGATGTTTTGACCCCATCTATCGCAGCCAAAATCCCACATGTCCCACATCCTGCTCAGGTCTCACAGCACTTTACAAAGGAAGTCATTAGCATCAGTACCCCAATTTTCAGATGGGGGAAACTGAGGCACAGATCAGCTAAGTGACTTGCCCAGCCTCACCCAGCAGCCCAGTGGCAGGGCAGGGAATAGAACCAAGCCACTGTCTGTGCTTCATTGGGGCATTACGGGGATTAAACTCGGTGATGTAGATTGAGGTCTGCTGATGTGCAGGAGAATGGGCATCAGCTTGCTGATACAATCCTGTGTGGGAATCTGCCCTCTGAATGGGAGACAGATCTGAACCAGATCATTTGATCCAATACTCTCCCCTCAGAAATTCACATCTGACCCCACACTGTGGCTCTGGCCCATATCTACTCTCATCTGCCACTTAGAACAGTGGTTCTCAACCAGGGGTACATGTACCCCTGGGGGTATGCAGAGGTCTTCCAGGGGATACATCAACTCATCTAGATATTTGCTTAGTTTTACAACAGGCTACATAAAAAGCACAAGTGAAGTCAGCCAAGCTAAAATTTCATACAGACAATGACTTATTTATTCTGCTCTATATACTATACACTGAAATGTAAGTACAATATTTATATTCCAAATTATTTATTTTTTAATTATATGGTAAAAATCCAAAAGTCAGCAATTTTTCAGTAATAGTGGCTGTGGCACTTTTGTATCTTTATGTCTGATTTTGTAAGCAAGTAGTTTTTAATTGAGGTGAAACTTGGAGGTATGCAAGACAAATCAGACTCCTGAAGGCGGTACACAAGTCTGGAAAGGTTGAGAGCCACTGACTTAGAAAATACTATTTCTCTAATTTACTTTTCACTTGTGTGTGTGTCTCTGTGTGTGCACACAGGCTTGAAGTGAGTGCCAGAGACCCTAATGGAAGACACCTGGGGTAATTCTCATTACCTTCCCCAGCTGCAAAGGGATGGGTGAGGAAGCAGCTTGCAAGCAGTGATTGGTGGAGAAGGTGGGTGTGTGAAATCATGGGCCCTTAAACACTGCATGTGGGGTTGGTGTGTCTTTTCTTCTTCCTTCCTGCACACAGGTAGCCTGTTAGGGAAGCTTAGGGCAAGAGGGTGGTGCTGTGTTGCCCACAGCAAAATGGAATGTAGTTTAATGTTGGAGAAAACAGGCTGATTTTTATTCTCTGCATTGCCAACAGGCATTTTTTTTCTAAATGTTATGGACTGATTTGTAAGTCTAGATGCTTACTCAGTATTTGGTTGGCTAGAAGCCTTTTCCCTCTTATTTCTTAAGTCAGGAGGTGGGGAACTATAGGCAAAACTCAGAATCCTATAAAATCACTGGAAACCAATACACACAAAGCTTCTAAGAAAGAGAACAAGGATGGCAGGGGGGCTAATACTCAGGGCGGAGAGTCAGAATCTAGATCTATTTAGGGTCATTGAAAAAATAAGGGGATAATGTAGAGTGGCTGTGAGGCTTGATTCATCTGTGGATAGTACTTTGATTTCATCAAATAGAGGAGTCCACTCAGATGGCAAAATATGACCCTCTTTCTCTTTAAATCATTGTCCTGTACTCTGTCACTGGGGAACATTTCAGATGCTGGAGGCAACTTGACAGTTACTTATTGATTCAAAGATTTTCCTATCTCCATTCACAGGGGAAGCTTGTGAGGAAAACCAGCTATAGAAAACTAATCTCATTTGTAGCCAGAGGTGTATTGAGTGCCCTGAAAACCCAGCATGATCCATCACCTGATCTAAAACCCAGGTTTGTCTGGGTTGATGGTCTATACAAACAAAACACGTATCCAGCTTTACTCTATTTTATCAGTCCGCTTGCAAGATAGGCTCAGCATTACTGCAAATAACAATCTCAGGCTCCACCGGACCTAATTCTAAGGGGGAAAGGGAAAGTTCCTTTGGCTGCGTGCTTCCTGGGTTTGCATTTGAAATGCTTGCTGATCTATCACCACAGGAGACAAAATGAAAGCACAAATGCAGTTTGAATCTGGAGAGGGTGGTGGTATGTGTGGGGGAGGAGGGTGGCAGCTTTGAAGTTGTTGAGTATGGAGATGAACAATCTGACTCTCAAAATATAAGCAATCCATAAAACACTCTTGCAGAATGTGATTCTGCTCTTGAGGGGCATCCCCAGAATCTGGGGCAAGGGACCCCACATTTTCCTAAATTGCAAACACTTTTAAATTGACTTAAAAAAAAAATTGGGTCTCTTTTAAAAGCTAGGGAAGGGGGGGGGGGAATAACTGGATAAAACAGGGAGGACTCACTGCCAGGGGGAGGATTTAAGACTCCTGTGAACACTTGGAGAAAGAAGCAAGGAAAAGGAATGTTTCTATGTGCATAGGGGAAGTAAACTATCTACCAACAAGCTGGTGAACAGGGTGATGTTGCCACAATGATGATGAATCATAAAGCCACTTTTTTATAACCCTAAACAGACACACTTACTGGGATAAGGGAAACAGTATTATTCCTAGAGACTTATTTTTCTTTTTCTCTCACTTAACTGTAGAGTTTCTGCCTTCAACCCTTCCCAGTCCTCTCCTGCCTGGCTTTTGCTACAGATTGAAAGAAATGGGAAACAGATGGGTCTATCCATGCAATTCAAGTCACCAACCAGTAGGTGTCAGTGTTGCTTGCTCTTCTATATCAATGTGGCAAAGAGGTGCTTCCCTAGCAGGTAGAAGAAATGTTCTGTAATATACTAGAAACAGTGGTTCAAGTCCCAGCTTTGGCTCCCTGGAAGCTGCACCTCTAGAGGTTGCTAACTATTCATTGTTCAAAAGCAAATCAAGATCCTGAAGTTGTCCAGGGCCCTCTGTAGATTTACAAATGCCAAGTTGTGTATATTAGTCTTTATAAAAGATCAGTGGGACAAGACAAATGCAAGTCACATCTAGGCAATGACTAGAATGCAGTGTCAGTAGGCAGCTATAGTACCATGTGATCTTTATCCATAATTGATATAAGGAAAATGAAGAGCTACCAAATGGACCTTATCTCCCAGCCAGATCCTGAGTTTTGGCTCCTTCAGAAATACAATCATGATATGAGGCCCCTAATGTTTATACTTGACTTAATTTCTCTCATAAAATGGCCTGCAGGATGAAAACTCTGGAAAATAGCTGTGCTAAGCCATTGACTAGAGATGAGACACAAATCTTGAAATATTAAGCCAAGTTGTTAGTTTTAGCAGCCATGATAAGGGCCGGACTTCTTTGTAATCAGGGAAAGTTTCTCTTTCTAGGCTAGATCCTCAAAATGTGTTTGAGGAAATGCAGGTACAGACAGGAAAACTACATGGCCTAATAAACTTATCATTGGCACAACCGACTGTATTCACGGCCAATTGCACCAGTTAGGAAAGAAAAGGTTTTTCTTTGGACAATCACTCCTTTGATATATTGGACAAAGTTTGTGATGGGGACAGTGTCAATTGCAATAGCATCAGATTATTACAAACACTGACTTCTGTGTCATGTTTCCTGTGAGCCATAAAAAAAAGTGTCTTTTGTATCTCTGTGCGTCCCACCTCTTAATCTACCAATGTTTGTAAAGTACCTATCATCCTATCTGTGCAATATGAAGGAGCAGTGAAAGTCAGTCAGAAGGGACAGTCAGTTTTCTCTTTATCCTGCTTTGTGACATGGTCACTGGCTTCTACCTTAGAGTGCATTGCAAGATATTCTGTTTCATGGAAGAATGGTTTGATGAAGAGGTGTGTGTGTGTGTGTGTCATTCTTGTAACCTTCAGTTCAAAGTGCAAGGGTCACCTTGCAAGTGTGCAAGGATCATCCTATCTCCTATTAGTGAGTTCAGTGCCTAGGGCTTGCTACTGAGAAGGCTCCTCTGGCTTCGTTAAATCTTTGACAGCTGCATCCATCATGAGTTAGATTTTTAATCCCCCAAAGGAAATTTTGTCCTATGGGAAATTGTGCTCAGTTGATCAGATCGGATAAGAGGCAAAGTCTCTATCTCTGATCCCATTTTGTGGGTGTGGCCTTCAGACGCTGATTTTTACTCAAGTGGTTCTGTGTTAAGCAAGTATAGATCTTTGGGCTTCTTGGCATATAGTTTATTAATCTATATAAGTAGGAAAATATAAACCCAGATTCAGTGTTTGTGGTCCCCACCTTTCTCTTTATGGTGGACAGTTTTAGCTGTAAAGCAACCCCTTAACACTTAAAAATATGAAAATAAGCAGCCACTCGTACACATATTTAATAACAAATGTTACTGTCTCTGGTTAACAGGGTTTTTTTCTCATGTCCCGAGGAGACGGCTGCTGCCGTTCAAGTTTTATACAATTGTTATCTTAAAGACACCCAAGCAAAGCTAACTCAGATCTACTGTCAAAGTAAATCAATATGCTTCCAAAACCTACAGTGATCACTTCCCTTGTATATATTGGAAACTTTTGCACTTCAATGCAATCACTCATTGTCTACCAGCGTTCAGCTCACTCTTCAGTGTCTGTGTGAGAGGATAAGCTCCTTGATGGCAGAAAGAGCCGCTGAAATCATCCAGATCGAGGGCCCAAACCATGGCCCCTCCCAAAGCACCATGCTTCAAATATTTAACCTAAGCGAGGGAAAGGGAAAAAACAGATGACGTGAAATGAGGCACAGACATTTAAATGCCCCTGTGCTATTTGAGCTCCGTCAGGTGGGCATCTCCTTTCAACATGTTACTAAAGTGAGAAATAGCCCTGAAGAGGCAAGAGGGGTGAACGGGACAGCTTCTCTCCAAACTTTTTCTAAGATCTTGAACTCTCTTTCTATTTGGGCAAAAGTCTGTTGAAACAGGCTTTCTTGTGAATCGTATTTAACACCTGTTCCCTGCTTGACCTTCCTCTGGGACCTAAGGGAGGGATTTAATTGTGTTAGTGCAGGGATTCTCAAACTTGACTGCACCGTGACCCCCTTCTGACAAAAATTACCACATGACCCCCAGGATGGGGGACCAAAGCCCAAGCCCCACCGCCCCAAGTGTGTGTATGTGTGTGTGTGGGGGGGCAAGCCCAAGGGCCTCAGCCCCAGCCAGGGGGCTGTAACCTGAGCCCCGCCACCTAGGGCTGAAACCCAAGGGTTTTGGCTTCAGCCTCGGGGAATGGGGCTCAGGCTTTGGCTTCAGCCCTGGGCCGCAGCAAATCTAAGCCAGCCTTGGCAACCCCATTAAAACAGCGTCATGACCCACTTTGGGGTCCCGACCCACAGTTTGAGAACCCCTGTGTTAGTGAGTACTCAGCATAAGAACGGCCATACTGGGTCAGACCAATGGTCCATCCAGCCCAGTATCCTGTCTTCTGAGAGCAGCCAGTGCCAGATGCTTCAGAGAGAATGAACAGAACAGGGAAATTATCGAGTGATCCCCCTGTTGTTCAGTCCCAGAATCTGGCAGTCAGAGGCTTAGGGACACCCAGAGCATGGGGTTGCATCCCCGACCATCTTGGCTGGGTCCTGTCTGGTACCCACATGTTGCGGGGGGTATTGGGAGCTCTCTCGAGCATCTGCTTTTTACACTTAAACACCGGCTCTGAGAGCTGCATTATTTCCCTGGGCAATTTATCTTGTAAAATAGGGCTTCCGATCCCAGATGCCAGTGTGGTGGTGGGGCCTGGCTACAGCACAACGTCCCTTGTCAGAACACAATGGAGAGCTCCAAAGTGCAGTCTGGGGTGTGATCCCGGTTTAATTGACTGGGAAAAAGAATGTTCCCCCTAAACGTGATGGGTGGAAATACATAGCTCAGTCTGACATTGATCCTAAGCAGTCACTGCTGCACTGTGTGTGTGTGTGTGTGTGTGTGTGTGTGTGTGGTGGGAGACTAACTCCTCATTCAGTGGAGAGTTGCCTTCTCTCAGGACAGCAAGAAAAGCATGACCCTTCCTCCCCGCATGGCTCTCAGCTGACCTATCTGTGGTAGGTGTATCCTACTTTTCATCAAACCAGGCTGTTTTTTGTTGCCTGTCCTTAGAGAGCCGTGTGGCCTCATACTTGATACTGACAGTCCTCCTCATGTTGCACTGAGTGTGTCATGCACACAGCCACCCCCACCGTTCCCCTGCCCGAGATGCTTAGAACTTGTTTCCTCAGTTCTGATTTAAATACTTGATCCAAGGCAAGTTGGAAGATTTAGAAATATTCAGGCCTGCGAGCACCTGCACAATTTTTACGATATGTTTTGGGGAGGAGGGTGCTGACAATTCTTTCTCCCCCCTGCAGAATTCAAACAGGTAAACTCTTGATTTCTGTTCGTTTTTATGCTGCCTTTTGGGCTGAGACCACAAGAAGCTGTAGCCCAGAAGAACAATATTTTCCCTGAAATGCGTTGTAAGCACATGAAAGCTTAGAATGGAGAAGTGGGAACGGGCAGCTTCCACCGCCCCAATGGTGTTTGCTTGTCGTAGCAATGGAGCTACGATAATACAGCTGTTCAAACAGTCACATTCCTCCAGCTACTGTTGTTTAATGTTCCCATATGGAATTGGCTGGGAGAACCTCAGCCTGAGTGGCGATGGGAGCCAGATACGGTGGATGAAACCCCATGCACGTTTCCCAAAATGAAGCTGTTACTCTTGCCATATGACTTGGGCGAGTGGCCAGACCTCTCAGCGGAAAGTAGGTGTCATGCTTATTGGCGCCAGACGTTGGGTCGTTCTCGGCCCAAAGCAAATGGTTGAGACCCTCCTTACCTTGGCTTTAATGCTCTCCATGTCATCGTACCCTACCCACTGGTTCCCTTTATAGGAGTAAGGAACCTTCTGCTCCTCAATCAGCTCTGTGGTGGCACCTTGTTTAAAGGTGCAGATCTAAAACAAAACACATTGGAGGCAGGATGAGGCTGTGGGTATTGGTCGGAGCCAGTGTGATCGGGATGAAATGAAAAGTAGCCTTTTCCTCCTTGGCATGCAGACTGAAACCATTTTCATGTTAGAAAACTGAGCACGGCTTCCCTTTGATTATGCAAAATCACAGATTATTCTTACGGCTGCTTCCCCCAAAGTAAGCCCACATGGAACAAATACGCTCCTTACCTCATAATAGGCTAAAAATCCTGCTTCTGAAGTGAAAGGGCCTGGCAGTCCTGCCTTGGAAGCCTGGGCCCCGACGCCTGTATCCAGCGTGTCAAGGGTGAAGCTCCGCCCATAGGTTGGGATTCCCATGATGATCTTCTCCCCTGGGGCGCCCTTTCGCTTCCAGTGTCTCACGGCGTTGTCCTGTTCGAAGGAAATATTAAACGTGTATTTGGCAGCTTAAACGGAGACCTGGTTTTTATACCGCCCTGCGGTGCTTTGGTACAAATTCTAAGGCTTCCCAAGATATGGCTGCCTACACATCTCCATTTTTCCAGCAACATGCTTCTGGACATTGAACATCTCTATGCAAAGGGTCCGGGTCAGTTCCAGCCTGCTCCATGGCTACAGGGGACTCCGTTCCCGGGGCCAGGAAACCATCCTGCAGATGGCATGATAGCCATTGAGAGGGCACAAGGAACCCCAATTTTCCAAGTGATCAGACACTTCACGAGCTATTGGGCTGGCCCTAGAGTGGGCCAGAAATGGGTGACAGCTGTTGAAGGTTGTAGGAAATATGGGGCTCTTCACCATTAGGCTAAGACGCATCCGTTTCCCCCGTTATTTCTGTCGTTAGGGTGACAAACCTAAGACTGAACTTCTGAAAGGGGAGACAAAGACATGGGCTCAGTTCTATTGGTTAGTGTCTTCATGCTCAGGGGACTGATAAAAACTAACCAGAGCCCCCCAAAAGATGCAGGCCGGAGCTGTGTCAGCCGGAGTGACACCGCTCTGCTGAAGAATCAGCCATTGGGGTCCTGGATCTTGCCTAGGAGAGTTCTATATTAGTTTACATTCAGTAATGGAGTTACTCCTGGATCTTATTGATGGGAGATGAGAATGTTCTTTCTTGCCACCCTGTCATCTCCGCTTTCTGGCCTCACCATTTGGACTGCTACATTGTGTATTAGAACAGTGGTTCTCAAACTTTAGCAACCTGAGGATCCCCATTTTGATTTAAAATTTTTCTTGGACCTAGGGTTACCAACCCTCCCGGTTTTGCCGGAAGTCTCCTGGAATCAGGCCCTATCTCCCGGAGGCTACTGAAGCCAAACTGGGAGATTTTAGGCACTAAAACTCTGGCAGCACAGTGGGGCTAAGGCAGGCTCCCAGCCTGCCCTGGCCCCGTGCTGCTCCTGGAAGCAGCTGGCACATTCCTGTGGCCCCTAGGGGAGGGCCGGGGGCTTCGCGTGCTGCCCCCGTCCCCAGCGCTGACGCCGCATCTCCCATTGGCCAGGAACTGCAGCCAATGGGAACTGCGGGGGCGGTGTTTGCGGGTGCGGGCAGTGCGCAGAGCCCCCTAACCCTTCCCTCAGGGGCTGCAGGAATGTGCCAGCTGCTTCCAGGAGTGGCGCGGGCCAGGGCAGGCAGGGAGCCTGCCTTAGCCCCACTGCGCCACCGCCTGGGAGCTACCCAAGGTAAGGGCCTCCTGGCCAGAGCCTGCACCCCCCAACCTCCTTCCCCAGCCATAAGCCCCCTTCTGCATCCAAACTTTCTCCCAGAGCCTGCACCTCACCCCCTCCCGCACCCCAATCCCCTTCCCCAGCCCTGAGCGCCCTCCCGCACCCAAACTCCTTCCCAAAGCCTGCCCCCCTCGCCCCCTCCAGTACCCCAACCCCCTGTCCCAGCCCGGTGAAAGTGAGTGAGGGTGGGGGAAAGCGAGTGACGGAGGGAGGGGGGATGGAGTGAGTGGGGGGGGGGCTTGGAGAAGGGGCAGGGCAGGGGGAGCCTTGGGGGAAGGGGCGGAGCCTCGGGGGAAGGGGCGGGGCAGGGGCCGGGCAAGGGTATTTGGGTTTGTATGATTAGACAGTTGGCAACTCTACTTGGATCCCCAAGCCTCCTGCTCAGCCCCAGACCCTGCCCCCACTCCACCTCTTCCCATCCCTGCTCCACCCCTGCCCCTCCCTCTTCCCTGCCTCTTTCCACCCCCTCCCCTGAGCGCTCCCAGTCCCCTCGCCTCTCCCTCCCTCCCAGTGCCTCTTGGACGCTGCGGAACAGCTGTTCCCCGGCGTGCAGGAGGCGCTTGGAGGGAGGGGGAAGAGTTGATCAGCGGGGCCTGGGGACCCCCTGGAATACCCTCATGGACCCCAGTTTGAGAAACGCTGTATTAGAACAAAGGGGCCAGACTTCTTCTCTTGCCTAAAGCTGTTTTGACACAACTGCAAGTCTTGGGGTTCGACGGAGTTACTCATGACTTTCAGCTCGCATCTATGCTGGGACTGCCAAACTCCTCTCCGGTGTGATCCAAGCCAGACTTAAATCCCAGACCACACCGAACTTACCTGGAGATACTAAATACAGTTTTTAAAAAAGACACATTGCTGTCCTACACTATCTGCCATCACGTAACTTTGGGCAGCAGGTTTTAGCCCAACACCAGCATCCAAATGTCTTCAGGAGAGCTGGAAGGATGTGGTTGTACTGTTGATGAACCTCATCCCATGTGCCCCGTCATCTGTCGACACTGAAAATACCCCTTGACCTGCCTTACTGTGTTGTAGGAATGTTGGCAAAGTACAAGGCTATTTGTACTGAGGCATGTGGAGGAGTCGGGGAGTGGTGTCTGTCGAGCATCGCTCACAATCACGAGTTTCTCTAACTACTTGGTAGCTAGCTCAGTTACTGTGAAAACAGTTCCAAAGCAAGTCACTTCCTCACTTTCAGAACTTGTGTTGCTTGTAAAACTTTAGGTGGCTGAGGGGAGGAGAGACAAAAGGATCTTTGTCACTTACAACATTGTTGTATGCAGCAGTTCTAAGGTCTTTCTTTCCCTTGTTAAGAGGACTGACGTGTCCTGTAGTCTTCTCCCAGGAGGCCCCATGGAAGTCATAGGACATGAGGTTAATAAAATCCACAATCCTGCAGGAAAAGAAAAAGAGAATGAGATAAATTACATAACCCAAAATAAACATCCCAAAAATGGCACACAGGAATAATATGTGGAGAGGGATCGACAACCTAATATTTACATTTGGATCTGGATTAGGTTTAATAGTTTTGAGGCTGAACTGGAATCATAGAAGATTAGGGTTGGAAGAGACCTCAGGAGGTCATCTAGTCCAACACCCTGCTCAAAGCAGGACCACCCCAACTAAATCATCCCAGCCAGGACTTTGTCAAGCTGGGCCTTAAAAACCTCTAAGGATGGTGATTCCGCCACCTCCCTAGGTAACCCATTCCAGTGCTTCATCACCCTCCTAGTGAAATAGTGTTTCCTAATATCCAACCTAGACCTCCCCCACTGCAACTTGAGACCACTGCTCCTTGTTCTGTTATCTGCCACCACTGAGAACAGCCTGGCTCCATCCTCTTTGGAACCCCCCCTTCAGGTAGTTGAAGGCTGCTATCAACTCCCCCCTCACTCTTCTCTTCTGCAGACTAAATAGGCCCAGTTCCCTGAGCCTCTCACACAATGAGTGTGTGGGTTTGGATTCACTGATAAGGTGTAATCTCTTGCAAACTGTCCTCATAAGATTTCAGCCCAACATGTCTCATCTAACAAGATCTGCTGACTTTCTCTGTTGGTGAGACTTCTGCTATCTTGAGAGGTAGAAATAGTGTGAGGTCATTCTGCCACGAACTCAGCTGTACCGAAAAGAAAAAAAGAACATGGACCCTTTCTGGTTCTGGCTTGAAACATAAGAACGGCTGTACTGGGTCAGACCAAAGGTCCATCCAGCCCAGTATCCTGTCTACTGACAGTGGCCAATGCCAGGTGCCCCAGAGGGAGTGAACCTAACAGGTAATGATCAAGTGATCTCTCTCCTGCCATCCATCTCTACCCTCTGACAAACAGAGGCTAGGGACACCATTCCTTATCCATCCTGGCTAATAGCCATTAATGGACTTAATCACCATGACTTTATCCAGCTCTCTTTTAAACCCTGTTATAGTCCTAGCCTTCACAACCTCCTCAGGCCAGGAGTTCCAAAGGTTGACTGTGCGCTGTGTGAAGAAGAACTTCCTTTTATTTGTTTTAAACCTGCTGCCCATTAATTTCATTTGGTGGCCCCTAGTTCTTATATTATGGGAACAAGTAAATAACTTTTCCTTATTCACTTTCTCCACACTACTCATGATTTTATATAACTCTATCATATTCCCCCTTAGTTTCCTCTTTTCCAAGCTGAAGAGTCCTAGCCTCTTTAATCTCTCCTCATATGGGACCCATTCCAAACCCCTAATCATTTTAGTTGCCCTTTTCTGAACTTTTTCTAATGCCAGTATATCTTTTTTGAGATGAGGAGACCACATCTGTACGCAGTATTCAAGGTGTGGGCGTACCATGGATTTATATAAGGGCAATAAGATATTCTCTGTCTTATTCTCTATCCCTTTTTTAATGATTCCTAACAGCCTGTTTGCTTTTTTGACTGCTGCTGCACACTGTGTGGACGTCTTCAGAGAACTATCCACGATGACTCCAAGATCTCTTTCCTGATTAGTTGTAGCTAAATTAGCCCCCATCATATTGTATGTATAGTTGGGGTTATTTTTTCCAATGTGCATTACTTTACATTTATCCATATTAAATTTCATTTGCCATTTTGTTGCCCAATCACTTAGTTTTGTGAGATCTTTTTGAAGTTCTTCACAGTCTGCTTTGGTCTTAACTATCTTGAGCAGTTTAGTATCATCTGCAAACTTTGTCACCTAGCTGTTTACCCCTTTCTCCAGATCATTTATGAATAAGTTGAATAGGATTGGTCCTAGGACTGACTCTTGGGGGTCCGTTCCATGTTCCATTGAACATGGAAACAAAACTCTTGTGGCAGGAGCATTCCTAACATGTGATTGAGTTTCAGAATCCAGGTTCTAGTTTTAGCGCCTCTAACAGCAGACAATGATATGAAACATTCTGGGTAACTGTACATGGCCAAGTATATTGATTATGTACCTTAAGAACTGTCCTACTGAATCAGACTCAGGGTCCATCTAGTCACTATCCTGTCTGATAGCGGTCAGCACCAGATATTTTAAGGAAAGGTGCCAGAAAATCAATTGGGGACATTTGTGGAATGAATCTGCTCTAAGGGAAGTTTCTGTCTAACCTTGTCAATTGATGACTGGCTGATGGCCTGAGCCGTGAAGATTTATAGCTCTTAAAATAAAAAGCTAAACTAATGTAGTCTAATCCTTGTCCTTTATCTTGTGGCAATGAGTTCCACCGGCTAATCTATATTGTAAAATTTCCAGTGGCATTCATGTGATTTCATGTTCCCCTTCTGTTGCATGATGAGATGGTAAATAGGAGTTGGCAATTTCACCTTTTCTATACCATTCACTATTTTATTTCTCTTTCATAACCCGTTACTCATCTCTCTAAGCCAGTCTCCAATGTCTCTTTATGGAACTCTCTCCAGGTGTCTAGTTTTTTGTTGCCTATCTCTTTATATATAAATATTTGTATGTGTATGTATCCATAGATCTCAAAGCACTTTCCAAAGGAGGTCAATATTGTTATATGCCCATTTTACCCATTGGGAAACTGAGGCATAAGAAGGAAGTGACTTGCCCAAGGTCAACCAGCAAACCAGTGGCAGTGCTGGGAATTGACCCGAGCTCTCCTGAGTCCCCGTCCAGTGCCCTACCTACTAGGCAATACTGCCTGCCAGAACCCCTGCTGTTTCTGCTGTATCCTTTTTTGAAAGAAGGTGACCTGCATTGAACACAGTAGTGTGGATGAGGATGTACCACTGAATTATATAACATCACTGGAGCAGTTTCAGGATGATTCTCTTCCTCATTCGTCCTAACTTTGTTTTCCTTTTTTTGACAGCTGCTACCCGAGCAGATATTTTCATTGAGCTGTTCACGATGATGCTCAGGTATTTTTCCTGATTGGTTACAGCTTCTCTAGAAGCCTTTGTAAAATAGTGTCACTGGATACACTTACTTGGAGATTTTGTCGACTTCATAGCCTGTGTCAATATTTATCCTTCCAGAGGACACTGCAGTACTAAGTAGAAGTTTCTCTTTTCCGGTTTTCTGAGCTTCCTTCTCAAATGCCGTTGCTAGATCCTAGAGGGTATAAGAAAGCAGTTCACCTGAATATCTGAATTAACATAGGAACTTCCCACATTGGATTACACCGGGGGAACATCTAGCCCAGCATCCTGTCTGACACTGGTCAGTACCAGCTGCTGCAGAGGAAGGTGCAAGGAACCCTGCAGTGACAGTCCCATGGGCGTTCCTATCTAGCCTCTCTGAGGTTAGCTTCTGATTTGAAGTTAGGAGTGTTTAGATCCTTTCTGAAACTCCTGGTGGGTTCTTTTAAACCTGATTAGTTTACTTCTGGATGTTCTTAGGATCAGGATCAGCGTGCCAACACTTTTGTACTAAGCCCATGTTTCTCCATCTCCCCAGGCTGAAGCACATGGGTTGTAGTGAAAATGAGACACGGGAGGGTCCCCGCAACAGTGTGCCTGGAGGAAAAGGAACTGAGCTATGTTCCTCATGGGCATTGTTCAGACCTTCCAAAGTCTGAGACAGCATGTCTGTGTTGTTGCTCTTCCTAAATGTTCATGTGCCTCTGAATTCCCCTTATGTCCAAACTCTTTCTGAAAGTGGTTCCATCTCTATGAAAGACGGACAAAATTCACCTCCCCAGAGATCTAGCTCCACTGGGTGTGTGATGTGCTGTGCTGGGTGCAGTAGGCTGTGAGCTTGACATGTATGTTCTGCCATTGTTGGGTAGCCCTTTTTCAGACTGTAACCGCACCCCCTGGTTTTATTGTACCTGAATCAGAGAAGTGAAATGTCTCTTATCCTTCCTCCCTGGGTAAATCCAGGCTATGTCTAATCCGTCAAACTCATGCGTCCGGAGGAACTGTACCACAGAGCGGACAAATGTCCAGCGATTAGCAGCCGAAGCAGCCATGTTGGAGAAGCTGGAATGAAAGTGACATGCCTCCTGTATTCATGTATATCGTAGTATAGATTCCCAGTACTGTTTGAATTGGCTACACTCAATATGCACACTTCACAGCTGCAAACTGTCCATGACAGGGACAATAATAACGCAGCAGCGAAGCACACTAGACGTACCCATACTCCTTTACATCTGCTCTTGGGGGAACCAATTTCC
Organism: Terrapene triunguis; assembly: GCF_002925995.2. NCBI lineage: Eukaryota > Metazoa > Chordata > Testudines > Emydidae > Terrapene > Terrapene triunguis. Next base: position 3,343,536 of record NW_020664549.1, on the reverse strand, counting down.
CCCTTCCTCCACCTCCATGTTTATAAGCTAAAAGCTTTCCCAGAGCTGGAGGTGGTGGGTTCGAGCCCATCGCTGTTCCGAGCAGGTGTGTCACGAGAGTATATTAACTTCCACACTCAGAAGTGGAACAGTACTGCAGATCCCAGTATTACCGTTCGGTTCCAAAGCTTGATCCTCCAATGGACAACAGGGTCTTCAGGTTCTGATTCCTGAGGGGAGAAAAGTGCATTTAAATGATGGACACTTGGCTTGGCTGTCCTATGGGGAATCTTTCACTCGACAGACTTAGGCTAGGTCTACACTACAGCGGGGGTCCGACCTAAGATACGCAACTTCAGCTACGTGAATACCGTAGCTGAAGTTGCGTATTTTAGGTCGACTTACCTGGCTGTGAGGACGGGGGAAAGTCGACCGCTGCCGCGCTGCCGTCGACTCCGCTGCCGCCTCTTGCCGCGGTGGATTTCCGGAGTCGACGGCAGAGCGATCAGGGATCGATTTTATCGCGTCTTCACTAGACGCGATAAGTCGATCCCAGAAAACCGATTGCCTGCCGCCGGACCCTCCGGTAAGTGTAGATGTACCCTTAGTTCCCTTCCCACCTACTCCCCCCGTCTGCATGGAGGTGGGTGTCGGGGGGAAGGAAGGGAGAGCACGGCATTCGGATCCAGCTAGCACAGCGGGCCCTGTGTGACTGCCATAGCTAATGTAGTTTGGAGAGCTTTGGATGATCTAAACTATGCCTGGGGCGGTTTCAGGCCCGGCCTACCCAGGATGAGTGGAAAGATGGCTGACTTGCCTGCTTAGGCTCTGCTTAGCTGTGAATCCAGCTCAGAACCAGCTACTGGCGAGACGTGGGGAGCAGCTGCTCCCCTCATCCTCTGTCACGGAACTGGGTTTGACGTGAATGCTCAGCAGTGCAGCTTTGTTTAATTCCCCGCCCCTGGATGCTTCCTGTTGCTTTCTGGCTACATGCACTAGCCCCTCTTTCCCCCGAGGATGACACGATGCTCCCTGGGAAAACTCTCACCCTTCGAACTGAGGGTGAGCCTTCCCTCCCACAGCTGGGGCGCGCTCCCCGTGTTACTCACTTGGCTTTAAGGCCATTGAAAGCCTCGTAAAGTGTCACATCGTTCCACTCCACGGTGGTGATCTCGTGGTCGCTCATGCTGGCAAAGGCATAAATGAGGTGGGTGCAGAGATGGGGGTCGATGTCATCGGGGAGGAAGCTCCCCTCCCCAGGCCTGTACTGGGCCCAGTTGGTGAAGTAACAAACCAGCTTAGAGGCAGAACCTGGGGAGACAGCGAGAGGACTGGGTCCCATGTAAACCTGAGATCACTGTGCTATCTCTGCCACCTCCCAGGGATCTCCCAACAAGACAAAAGCCAATGGGCCCGAATGGCCTCTTAGTCCTCTAATATCAATACAACTTTGTGAGTGGATTGCAGTTTCTGTTGCGTTTACTTTGGGGCCTCGGGTAGACAGTGCTCTATTATGAGAGGCCATAACATGGCATGACCCTTACAGGGCAGTGCCATGATAGAATCTTCCTGGGGGCGCCCAGGCCCCACCTGATAAAATAACCAAGCTGTGATCCGCAGGATGAATCAAAATGTACTAAGCCTTATCGTGCCTACGGCAGCGTGCGGTGCTAGAAGGTGCATCTCCTGTAATGCGAGAGCCAGGTAAAGGAAAGCCAAAGAAGGAGGAATTTTGACTTGAGTTCTGAAGGATGAAAGCAGCTCTGTGATCCATTCCCCCCCCCGCCTCCGTGACTCAGCATCATGGTGCACCTTTGTGCAATGCTAACAGACAGGACTGTAGCCTGCAGAGATCGGGGATTTATACCTGAAAGCCATAGATGGAGCAGTCGATATTAACCACGGAGCACTGAAGTGGGGACGCTAGACTGCCCATGCTCTACAGTAAAACACTTAATCACTGGAAGAAGTGGGTTGCCTCTGTCTCTCTGCCATGGGTGTAGCTGGGATTGAAGGGGAGGCAGAGAAGGGGCAGTTTTGGCTGGTGGTGGTCTCAGGCAGGGAGGCAGTGGACGTGCAGCCAGAATGACCCCTGCAGTTCCTCCTAACCTTGCAACTTCCCTCCTTCCTTTTCAAATGATTCGATGCCTTTGCAGGATGTGAATAGGCCTGGCACAGCTTTTTTGGAGCTGTTTTGAAGGAGAAGGACTTTCCTCTTCCGCTTTTGAATTCCAGGGCCCAGTACAAGCATCAAAAATCCCACCCACACTGGAGCACTTACTAAAACCCAGCAACTTTTCTTCCCCATCCCCTGTGATCAATCACGTTTCTATTGGCCTCTGTAAAACCAGGTGATAATGTAAGTTGGCTACTTACCACATTGTAGAGACAGCAAGAGAGTGAAACCTAGAGAAATACAAGAACAAGGGTAAAGTGTACTATTGACCTATCTTTGAGATCCTGTGGACTGTATGAGAATAAAGTAATATTGGTGCTTTGGATGATAAATCCCCCACCTCCCTACTCCCAAAGAGGCATATGCACATGTCTAAGAAATCTTCACAAAGGCCTTAACCACACCTCGTTTTGCACCTGCAGTTTGGGGCCTACAATTATTTGTGGGTGCAATTTAGGCCACTTAAATGTCGAAGCACCTGATTGCAAGCACAAATTGAAAGCCAGAATTTGGAAATCTCTCTTTTTAAAATCTCTTCTGAATGTTTAAGAACTCTTCTGCTTGGCCCTTCACAAAATTTTAGATTTTTTTTAAGCATCTTCAGTTACTGTCTTGCTTTAAAATTTGCTTTGTGGTGGCCCTTGTCACAAGCCATTAACAAATGAGTCTCCAAAATACATCCACCCCAAGTGCCTGTTTCATTGAGATTTCCCCAGCCGGGAATGCCATTGCGTCCACTTCACCAAACTGCTGTAGAACTTAGGAGCTATTCAATGACACCCGTCACAAGAGTTAAACTAGCCCCAGTCTTACCAGCCCAAATGATTGCCTGTCCCATGCTGGGTCATACAGCTCTGCTCTGGATTCTGTCACTGGGGTGTGGAAGAAACAGTATCTGACTGCCAAATGGTTGATCTCTGCTTTTCATTGTCACTTTTTATACCTGTCTTTCACAATAACCCTGATTTACAAGAACTCAGCATGTTCTTTTTCACAAAGGAACAGTCTTATTTACTCTGTCTCTCTGAGAACTCAACTGGCTATTTTTAGTGAAGGAATTCTTGTGCAATTTTAGCATGCGCTGTGTGCGCGCTTGTGTAGGTTTTGCAATACCTACCATCAGCCTGGCTCTGGCCTGATGTGCAAACACAAATGGTGCCGAGGCAAGGAGCGGGAGACCTTGAGTACACATTTCTGGGATTTATTACTGTTCTTGAAGATGTAGAGCAAAGAGTCTTTAAATAGTGTCATTGTACTGGAGAGAGTTGCGTAATCTCCAAGCCTCATTCTCTTATCATTGCCTGCAAGCTCCCACTGCAGCGAGATTGGCCCCAAAGGGGCTCAGAGCCTGATAAGCCTTGTTGTTTTTTTCACTTCTGCTATTGTGGCTACTTTGCCAAGGGGAGGGTGTTACGAGAAACTGTTTGGCTCGCTTTGATTCCCAGCGTGACCTGGGTCAGATCACTTCCTCTGTGCTGCTGAGGTCCCAGCAGTAAAATGGGGATCATGCTTCACAGAGCAGTGAGAATGTTTTAATGCATTTATATTTGTCTACCCATAGCACCTTCGGGGCCAGGCTCTCCAAGGATGGAGGAATGGCCGCTCCGGACCAGACCATGGGTCCATCTAGCTCAGTGTCCTGTCTCCAGCAATGGTCAACACCTGCTCCTTCAGAGGAAGGTGTGAGAAACCCTGCAGTTATGGGATAAACAACTTCCCCCAGGGACAGGTTATCTTTTCCCCATAACTCTCCATTCAAGGTCAGCTTGTGCCTTGAAGCAGGAAGGTTATATTCCTTCCAAAATTCCTATTTGGTTTTTAAGATGAGCAGCAACTGAGCCAAGTCTGTCCGTAGGGTAACTCTGTTTGCTTGAATGGTCTTAGGCCAGGAATGAATTTACTCCATGGATGAATCCTCACAAGAGCGGTGGAGACCAAATGCATTTGGAGTCACTTACTCCAGCACTTGCTGACAGTTGCTGCCTGTATTTCTAATCATTCAGAAAGATCCCTGGCCCACTAATGTGACCACCTTAGCATGTAGGTAAGGTCTAAACTTCAGTTCATCTGGGTCAGTCCACGTGGGCAATGATGGATGACCTGTGTTGGATTCTGCAGGCTGGTCTGTCGGTGCCTCTCTGTTCTCTTCGGGAAGTGAATTTGTGAAGGCTTCGTGATTAGATACCAAGTTACGTGCCTCCGAAATATCAAAGACAAATAAAAACCACAGCCCTTGGACTCCTTGGAGAGGAAGAAATCGGATGCTTTTTATGTATTAGGAGTCCCAGGCAGTTAAAGTCATTCCCATAGCAGATGTAAGGCCACCTTTATTATCTGGTGTTGGAAATATTGTGAATCTATCCCTAAGTTTAATGGCCCAGAGATCTGCACTTGTGTCAGGATTTCTGCTTTTGAGAGGGTCACTGGCCCAGTGGGAACAGCAAAGTCCTGGCCAATGGAAGACCTAGGTTTGGGGGGAGGGCTGGGTCTCTGGTATCAGAAAGATCACTTGACCTTCCTGTGCATGATTTGAAAACCATATAACCAGGGCCGGTGCAAGGAAGTTTCACGCCCTAGGCGAAACTTCCACCTTGCACCCCGCCCCCCAGCCCTGCGGCAGCTTCCCGCCCCCCCCCCCCCCCTGAGGGGCCCCCCCCACAGCAGCTCTCCGCCCCAGGGAGCCGTGCGGCAGCTCCCCACCCCAGCTCACCTCTGCTCTGCCTCCTCCCCGAGCACGCCGCCCCCGCTCTAATTCTCCTCCCAGGCTTGCGGCGCCAAATAGCTGATTGGCGCTGCAAACCTGGGAGGCGGGAGAAGTGGAGCAGCGACGGTGTGCTCGGGGAGGAATGCTGTAAAAAAAAATTGGGGGCACCGCTTTTTGGCGCCCCCAAATCTTGGCGCCCTAGGCAACCGCCTAGTTCGCCTTAATGGTAGCACCGGCCCTGAGTGTCTGAGTCGAACCTTCCTGGGTAAGCACGCAAGATGAAGAAACAGCTTTGACACCTGTGGCAGACTGGACTAATAGCAGATGGTGTTCTCCTACAGACACTCCAGTACATCTTGAATTTATCTTGCTGAGCTCTCCAAGAGGGATAATATGGAGCTGAGAGAATGCATGATGCTTCTGTACTGTCTAGTGAACCACACATCAAACTCTAGGATACTATATTGATGTAAGGATGTAAAGAGGCCATAAATCTCCTCATTCCTTCCCTCCTCCCTGCCCCATTTTTCAGTAGCTTATAGGGCCTGACACTTCTACCCAATAGAAGAAAAGTACAACAACTTCATTTACAAATGAAAGCTTTATTTTCTTGGAGCAAACAAACATGAAATAAGGACAGAGGATGAAGTCAGACTCTAAAAGAGACCAATGCAAAATGAAGAAATAAATGCACGACAGTTTGAAAATCCATCAGCCCTACTTGTCAGTGCCAATATTCTGCTTCCGCTCACTCCCCTCCCTAACTCTGACCTGTATTACTGCGATGGTTGTTGCCCCTGAAAATAACTCACCCAGGCCAGAGAAGAAGGTTGCTGGAGACACTTGCAATATAGACCATCTCCTAAGCTCGGATTTGATGGCAGAGGAAACTAAACTATCTGAGCTGATACGAATCAATCTCTTATTTCATTCTCTAGGAAGGTGATTTGAGGCTCTTTGCTTTTAAGGCCAGTTGCAACATTTGCATAAGTAGTCGAAAATTAACCCTTCCGGGCAGGACATTCGGAAGGTGCGCCTGTTGGCACATATGTAGAACATGGCGTGGGCCTCGGGGACCGGGTAGATCCCATTGGCCTTATGGAGGCAAAACCTGCTGGTCGTGGAGTTGGTAGTTGTGGCAGGGATGGATGGTAGTGTAGTGAAGCTGAGGGTTGAGGATGAAACAGTTGGCGGTGATGTAGTGGAGCTGATGGTGGTTTCTGGAACAGGCGTCGTCTGAACCAGCCCTGCGGAGGCATTAGCAGAAGGAACAACGTTATCGGCATCTACTAGTCAGAAAGAAAATGGAACGAAGGGAGACATTTTGTGGTCAATCCCTTGGAGGTTTTAGACAGCTTGGTGGTGGTTTAAATGGTTGTTAGGTGACACAGGGCTTTTTATTGTGAAATATGAACGAGCGATGATGTAAAGGTGCCGATAGCTAGATCAGTGGCTCTCTAGGGCAGAACAAACCAACAATAGGACAACCTTTTGATACGCAGCAGTTGTAGTGGACTTGGCATAAAGTCCACAAGGATTCTAACTCTGAATTGAATGCCATAGAAAGGCGATCTGGTAAATTACTGTTTGGTGCGATAAATATGGACTATGTTATGCTACACTATTTAGAGACTTTTGGGTAGAGACACCTGTAAAACTAAAGGTGACTTAATGTTGAAGCGTAAATACATGGTGGCTGGATAGATTATTGGTAGCACCCCAAAGTCTCCTAGGACCTTGCTCTGAAGAGTTTGCCCATGACATAGGGGAGGGAAACAAGGGAGGGGAATGGGATAAGTGAGGACAAATGTTACAGCAATGCAATGTGGCTATTTACTTTAGAGATGCACAAACCATGGCAGTATTTCTGGTTGATCTTTTTTATAGTGTATCTAAATAGGGTGGGGTTGAAAGTGGATTGGTTTATTGGGAGGATTGTATGAGAAATGAGTTTCCAAGAGGGATACAAATGTGTGACGGTGGTGGTCTGGCAGAGCAGAGAGAACAGGGCACATGGGGAATAACATGGAAACAGGCCTGGGGGGAGAAACAAATAATGCTATTACAAGAGGCGTGGCTTTAAACTAAATCAGCTTTGGGCTAATCAGCTACAAAGCTATGATGCTGGGGAGGGGTCTCTGATGTGTAATTTCCCAGCCTGCTTTTGGCAGGTTTGGTGGCTCAGCTCATGAGCGTTAGATGCAAACTCTTCCAATTCTCTATATTTCCCTAGTTACGTGGCTTTTTCCCCAGGCTTGCATGACTGAATTTTAGGAGGCATAACAACGTGGCCTAATGCAAAGATTTCAGACAACTTTCATCAGGGTGTTTTGTGTCCCAGGCTCCCCTCTTTAGGCTGGGCCCTGCAACACTCATGCAGCTCCAGCCTTTGCGCTCTAAACCAAAAGCTGGCCGTGGGCGTTTAAAAGAAAAATGGTGTATTACATAAATGTTTTTGCCATTAGGGCTTTCCCTGGAGACTCTGAGAGTGTTCAGAGGAGGCTGAGGCTGTGGTGCAAGTTTGCAATTCATTCTCTCTCCCTGCCCTCGAAAAATCTCTTGCCCAATAATAAAAAAATACATGTGTCAAGAAGATATTGCATTATCGGTATGGGGCAGACCCTTAACTCATGCTTTACCGCATCTCAGCTCTTTCTTCAGAGTTTGCAGAAGAGGGTACTTCCCGTGGCCGCAGAATGAGTCGCTGAAATCATCCAGATCGATGGTCCAGACCATGGCCCCTCCCAGACTTTTCTTCTTCAGATACTGAACCTGGGAGAGGAAAAATCTCCGAAACTGTGACATTGGGTGCTGGTGGGAGATGGAAGTTAAAACATCTCGCCTCTGTTAGAACTCCAGCAACTGTTACTCATCTAAGGAGCCTCTTGCAAGTCCAAAACAACCTGCCATGAGGTTGAGAGGTGGATGGGAGAAGGGGCAAGTGCATGCTAAAAGCTTGCCTATGCTTGAACCAATGAAGCTCCATGTAGGCAGGAATCCCGTTTGGGTTAAGGGTGCTCATGCCTGGGATGTTTACAGCCTTGTGCTGCTTCCTGCCTGGTCTGAAATCTCATATGACCTTAAGATTCTGTTTTCAGGGTGGAGCACATTGCAAGTCATGAAACTTCCCTGCCCCAGAATATTGTCTGGATCCTCTCTCCTACACTTTACACTCAAGGAAAAGATTGTGTGGGCTTGTGGGGGGCCTGTTTGCTGAATTCACCTGCTGATGGGCCAATGTTTCCGCTCACAGCGCACCACATAAGTCATCTTCTAGTCTCATCTTTTGCTGTGACTTCAAGCGAGTCACGTTCTCCTTCTGTAGGGTGACCAGATGTCCCGATTTTATAGGGACAGTCCCGATTTTGGGGTCTTTTTCTTATATAGGCTCCTATTACCCCCCATCTCCTGTCCTGATTTTTCACACTTGCTGTCTGGTCATCCTACCTTTCTGTGCCTTGATTTCCCCATCTGTAAAATGGGATAACACTAGCCTTCCCAGAAGGTAGGCAGGACTGGAGGCTTAACAGGTTAACTTTGGTGAAGTGCATTGAGATTCTCAGATGCACAGTCTAGGGACACACAAAGCATTGTCTGCCGATACGCACAATGATACAAAGTGGAGCCCATCTCTCTGGGCTACGGGAAGGTTCCGATAGCCCCCCTCCAGCCTTCCACAATGTGTGGCAAGAAGAATGCATAGGAACTGCTTACTTTGGTTTTAATGCTCTGCTGGTCGTCATACCCCACCCACTGGTTCTCCTTGAAGGAATACGGGACTTTCTGTTCCTCGATCCTTTTGGTGGTGCCACCTTTCTGGAAAGTACAGATCTGAAAAAAATACAGAAATGGAGAGATGGGAAGAGACCACTGAGATTGGCTGCCTCTCTGAATTAATTAATAATCTTACGAATATTAGCATGTTTGCCAATAGAAGGATCAAAGGGGCAGTTTCAAGGCACCATATTTAAATCACAGTAGACCCAGGAGCATTTAATGAGCCGCTTGCAGGAAAAGCGAATTCTTTCCTACCTCATAATAGGCCCAGAATCCTGCCTCTCGAGTGAAAGGGCCGAGTGATCCAGGCCCAAAGGCAGGGGCACCAACCCCTGTCTCGGAGGAAGAGAGGGTGAAAGACCGTCCATAGGTGGGGATTCCCATGATGATCTTCTCAGCTGGAGCACCCTTGTTCCTCCAGTACGTCACAGCATAGTCCTGTACGGGGGGATCAGACATGAAGTCTCTCCATGTAACAGGGGTGCTGGAACAGTTTTTGGAGTTTGCAACCAAACTGTGATACAGCCACTGAATCTCTGTTGTCTGGGGCTTGTGACGCAAGTTCTGATACTTGCACCAGGGGTAAGGATGATACATGCAGGTTTGTTGGAAATGTGACTTTTCAACCATTTCCTGCAGCTGAGCTCTAGTTATTTGTCAGAAGGAGGAGTCACCTACAAAGTTCTTTGACACTTACAGTGTTACTGTACACAGCAGATCCAGTGTCAGTTTTCCCTTTGTAGAGAGGACTGATGTGTCCTGTGATCTTTTCCCAGGAACCGTGGAAGTCATACGTCATGAGGTTAATGAAGTCTAAGGCCCTACAAAGGGAGAATAAGGAATCAAGATGACATTGATTTTCCCTCTGCAAGAGAAGTTTTGCAAAGCATCCTGGGTAATAGAATTTGGTCCTGTAGCTTGACTGTCCTCTGTAAAACTGTGTGGCTGGATAGACTCACTTTGAGATGTTCTCGACTTCATAGGCTCCATCGATGTTTTCCTTCCCAGCTGCCACAGCAGCAGTCAACAGCAGCCGCTCTTTCCCTGTCCTCTTGGCTTCCTCCTTGAATTCTTCAGCCATTTCCTGAGGGGGAATAATAGAAAGCCCCAAACAACCATCAATTATCCCCTTTTTAATTGTGCCTTCCATCTTTTTTTTCTTTCAAAAAAAAGCAAATCTAAACTAAAGGAGAGACTGCACACATGTCTGACAAACACAGTTAGAGTAGGGTCCTGAGCATTCTAGTAGCTGTGGGTCATGCCAATTAGATCACATATTTGATCAATTTATTAACGTATTCAGGGCTGATGCTGTGAATGATTTGACTCTGGGAAGGCACAGGACTTGATGGTAGATTCCAGGAAGCAAATAATCAAAGTGGCTGATCAGTATCTTCTGACACTGGGGGCATTATGTGTCTGCTCATCTGGTGGGGATTCCTTGAGCCAGGCGCCAGCAGGCTAGGAAGTCCAATCCCTGACCTTACCTGTATGCCCCTTGGATATACTCTTCCCCCACTCTTTGGAGATCTGAGCTAGAGATGAGCCCAAAGCTTGGATCCAAAAAACATGGTTCAGATGGTCGAACAGTCTGGTGACTTGATTCCGTCACTTGTTTGATCCTTTCAGATGTTAGCTGTCTCTACCTTAGAGAACGCCTCAGCTTTGACTTTGACTTTGCAGACTGTGTAGTGTTTGCAGGTGAAATATGAGGACAAAACACATGTCCTGCATCCTTATAATCTCTGCCTTGGCAATGGAAGGAGGGGGCTGTACTCCTAGGTCTTACTGTACCTGGACCAGAGCAGTGAAACGCTGTTTATCCTCAGGTGGGCTTCCCCTTGCACCTGGATATTCCCAGTCTAGGTCCAGACCATCAAATTCATACTTGCGCAGGAACTCAACCACAGAGAGGATGAATGTCTGCCGATTACCAGGCGTAGACACCATGCTGGAGAACCTAGCATGGAAGTGACACGTTAACTACCCTGTCTGTGCTGCTAACCACCCGCTGCAGATTTGGGGGCTAGTTTACAGTTGCTGCGTCCAGAAGATAAACTCAGCAGCACAGAGGGCTACACAGGGCTGGTGCTACCATTAAGGCGAACTAGGCGGTTGCCTAGGGCGCCAAGATTTGGGGGCGCCAAAAAGCGGTGCCCCCAATTTTTTTTACAGCGTTCCTCCGGAGCGCGCGGTCACCGCTCCACTTCTCCTGCCTCCCAGGCTTGCAGTGCCAATCAGCTGTTTGGCGCCACAAGCCTGGGAGGGGAGGAGAATTACAGCAGGGGCGGCGTGCTCGGGGAGGAGGCGGAGCAGAGGTGAGCTGGGGTGGGGAGCTGCCGTGGGGGGGGGCGCCTCAGGGCAGGGGTGGGGGAGCTGCCGCGGGGCGGGGGGGGGGGGCGCAAGGTGGAAGTTTCGCCTAGGGCGCGAAACTTCCTTGCACCAGCCCTGGGGCTACATACAGCTGGGAGGAAAGGCCACTGGTCCTCGCAGGGTCATATTCAGCCCCAGTTCACTTTAAATTCCAGCCCACGTCCCATCCAGAGCAGGAAGGAGACTCTGTCTGCAAAGCACTATTCTGAATATTGTTTGCTTTGGAGATAGCTTTCAGGGAGAGCTTCAGGTTTAAAGCTTGACAAATGAATATAAAAAAATCTAAGTTGCTAAGCACTGATGAGATGAATTGTTGTCAATACCAAAGACTTCACAGCTGTTAGTAACTCTATTGCTGTCAAAGAGCACGAGAGATTTGGAAACTTCCCAAAATGTTGCCACACAAATCTCAGTACCAAACACAGTATTTGAGCTTCTGCCTTTCAAGACCACCTCTTCATGACAAAAAGCCCAGAATGAAAATTCTGGGGCAACCTCCTCAGTGACAAATTTTAGTCAAAAAAGGGCGTAATGACCCACAGGCGAGATCTTGTTCTTAAACCAGTGTCAAGCTGGAGTGACTCCACTAACTCCAGGTTGTACTGAACATTGATGTGGGCATCACGAGGCGGTGTACAGCTGATACTGATTGTCTTTGGAGACTGAGCTCTGAAATATAATACTAATGGGCTGGGCACTAGTCTAGGAGTGAGGAAACCCAGATTCAGTTCCTGCTCTGTCACAGACTGGGTGCGCCTTGGGAAAGTCATGTAGTGTCTGTCTCGGTTCCCCATCTGTACAATGGGGAAAAACAGCCGTGCCCTACCTTCCAGAGGTGTTGAGGCTAACTACGGGTGTGTTATGAGGCACTCAGATACTATGGCAATGGCGGTCGTATAAGTGCCTAATGTAGGTAGATAGAATGCACAATCTCCTTCCTACACGCTACTGTTCTGACTCTCCTGGACATCACAGGATTTTGAGGTTTAGCATAATCCACTCCCCCCCGCCTCACGCTTTTCATGCAGAAAACAAACATCCTCTCATCTTACTTTTCAGAGCCAAAATTCCAACCACCAACGGCCAAGAGGGTCTTCAGCCCAGGATTCCTGGGTGGGAGAAAAGGTGGCTTTAAAAGCAGCTGCAAAAGCTCACTTTCATTGTGTCCCTCACACTTGGACTTCTCCGATCTTAATAAACACAGCCATAATCTGGATCAGGGGTCGGCAACCTTTCAGAAGTGGCGTGCCGAGTCTTCATTTATTCACTCTGATTTAAGGTTTCGTGTGCCAGTCATACATTTTAACGTTTTTAGAAGGTCTCTTTCTATGTGTATAATATATAACTAATCTACTGTTGTATGTAAAGTAAATAAGGTTTTTAAAATGTTTAAGGAGCTTCATTTAAAATTAAATTAAAAGGCAGAGCCCCCCCCCGCCCCCCCCCGGACCGGCGGCCAGGACCCAGGCAGTGTGAGTGCCACTGAAAATCAGCTTGTGTGCCGCCTTCAGCACGCGTGCCATAGGTTGCCTACCCCTGATCTGGATGCTTAATCTGGGGGAAAGCTTCCATACTTCTGCAATGTAAACGCCCTCAAACCTTCCTATAGATAAACGGGAGGAAGGAGAAGTTGGGACCTCCTTGAAGTTTAAGGAACTGTCCCCAGATTATGCTGAGATAGTGAATGGTGGGGTTTCCCCCCCTCTAGTTTAGCTCGTGCCCCAACGCTTGATAATACATTCTATTTTGCTATAACCCTACTGAAAACCCGTTCGTGTACATTCTGTGTCTGAGTGGATCTTTCAGAGAAGAATCCCTCTCAGATGCAAGAAGTTGGGCTTTTTAACACTTATGGTGATGTCAACATGAGTCTTCGAACTGTCACATCCACTCTTCTCATGGAGAGGATAGGTTAAACTCTAAAGTCCTTGGGCCAGGGACTGACTTGGTCTTGTACACTGCTGAGCACATGATAAATAATGATTCCAAAGGAGTTTTCTCCCTCGGTGAAGCTAGAAACAGCCTTAGCTTAAATCCCAGGTCTGCCTCCTCCTTCAGGATAAACCCAGAGGCCCCATTCCCTAGGGGTGAGACCCCAGCGCTGGGAGATAGGCCCCTCTCCCCTTTGACTCACTTGCTTTTGAGTCCGTTGAAAGTCTTGTAAAGCTGCTCATCGTTCCCCTCCACAGTGGTGATCCGGTTGTTGTCCATGCCAGCAAAGGCATAAATGAGATGAGTGCATAGGTTGGGGTCAATGTCCTCAGGAAGGAAGCGCCCCTGGGCTGGTCTGTACTGGGACCAGTTGGTAAAGTAACAGACCAGTTTGCAAGCAGAGCCTGTGGAAATAGGAGAGAGATGTCAAGGTGCGATGAGGACTGAGGCAAGGAATCAAAATGCGATGCACCCCTTCAGTTGGCTGATAGCATGGGGCCTCACAGACTCTCTCGATTTCATTGTACAGTATTCAGGCTCTTGAGTCCATGTGGGCCATAACCGTGCTCCTTTTAGCATGGTTCCCCAAACCCAGAAGGACTTGGAATGCCCTTCCAATTCCTTTCCTGTCTCTGGGGAATGGGAATGGTCGTGCTTTGGTACTGACGTGACGAAAGCTTTTGAGAATAGGTGGGTTGCACACCTGGGTGTAGAAATGGCCATGCTAGGCCTCACTGCTGTTTTGCTTTGTACTTTGTCCCACAGCGGTGGCCTGTGGCTGCCCCACTGAGAATTGTAGTACAGCAGTGATACAGGGCTTTGAACATCTAAACCATGCTCCAGAAGTGGGTCTGTTACGCCCGATCTTTGAATGGAGACAGGACAAGAGTCAGCTAAGTAGGAACAACCTCCGTTGCCTCTGTTTTCAAAGTGAATGTGTCCCACAGCCTATGGGCCACTTGTGCTCATATGGGACAGTATGGGAGGGCAGCTGTTTGTTTGCCACTGCTCTGCAAGCAGCATTGCATCTGAACGCAGCTAAGTTACACACATGCAGGCTGTGGATGGGCTCACAGAGCTTTCATACAGGTAACTGACTCGAGCTTATTAGTAGCATCTAAACCCCACTGAAGTTAATGAAACTTCAAGAGGCTTTGGATCAGGCTCACAGAGACCACTTCAAAAATTAACCCTCTGAACAAGGAAACGGCTTACTGAATCCTAGCTAAACACTGGACCTTATTCTGTTATCCAAAGGGATTTCTTTTCTACTACCCATGACTCTTTTAAGAAATGGATGGTCATGGAAAAGGTGACTTACTGCATTGGAGAAACAGCAAGACAGCTAAACCTACAGCAAAATAAAAACAGAAGAGAAGATTGTTATTTAAAAATCCCTCCCCCAGGCCTAGAATATCATAGAATATCAGGGTTGGAAGGGACCTCAGGAGGTCATCTAGTCCAACCCCCTGCTCAAAGCAGGACCAATTCCCAACTAAATCATCCCAGCCAGGGCTTTGTCAAGCCGGGCCTTAAAAACCTCCAAGGAAGGAGACTCCACCACCTCCCTAGGTAACCCATTCCAGTGCTTCACCACCCTCCTAGTGAAATAGTGTTTCCTAATATCCAACCTGAACCTCCCCCACTGCAACTTGAGACCATTACTCCTTGTTCTGTCATCTGCCACCACTGAGAACAGTCTAGATCCAGCCATGCAGAAATGCAGAAATTCTCCTACTAGAAATAAGTTTAAAGTCCATTGCATAACTAATGACCACACATATTCTTGTGGACCCATTATTACTGAGACCACTGTGACTATCGAACGTATGCCACTGCCCCTCTGTTCTGCTTCCTAGTTCCCCACCTGGGGAAGGGGTTGTGTCTTGCCTTACTTGTTATCATGGGACCTTGGCTCCTGACTGGGGTACTTAAGCGCTACTGCAATACAAATAAAGTCAAAACCAGAGAGAACCACATGCTGCAAAGTCAGTTCCAAAGACAAAGTCGCTCTCAGTCTCCAGTCTCGGCACGTGGCAGTAAAGACTGTTGCATGTTATAGCTGAGCAGAGCTTAGGTTCTGCTCAAGAATCTTACCCAGGAGAACTATCTTGAAAAGTAAATTAACTAATGTGCAGGGAGAAGTGGATTAAGAACACAGAACTGAGAGCTAGGAACTCCTGAGTTCTAATGCTAGCTCTAACCGTTGGCCTCTACGGCCTTCAGAAAGTCCCTTAAAGTTTTCCCAGCTGCAAGATGGAGGATAATACTACGTTGCCTTAGGGGGTGATACTGTTCCTCTTTTCCACCAACACCACTGAAGTTAAGCATCCCAGCATTGGTTAACCCAAGAAATGTTGGGTTTCAGTTTAGACAGCTGCAACTTTTCTCTAACCCTCTTTTTAGTAGTTGGCGTTTTGCAGGATGCAATTGGCCTAACCCAATGTCTTCCATTATCCACGTCATGGGTGAAGAATACATTATACAGTCTCACATCCAAATCCCATAAAACTCAACAGTCCTGTTCAGTAACATCCCACATAAATTCATCTCCAGTTGCAAACTTACCAACCCAAACGAACGCCCGGCCCATGGTGGCTGCAGATGGTCTGGGCTGGGTTCTGTAGACCTGGGTTGTGCCTCTGGCTGCAGATTGATGCTCAGCATTGGCCTGGGCTCAATCTTTCTCTTTATATCTGATCACACCCATGCAGGACAGCTGTGTTGAACTGAGAGGAGTGCATGCCGCCAGTCTGTGCAGTTAAAGGATTTCGCCACATGCAGGATTTTTGCTCAATCTCCTAAATTTTCAAGGGCAGGTTTTGCAATTGCACTGGTGATCACAGAATCACAAGATTCTGAGTATCTGAAGTCATTTCTTGAGGCACATGTTCTGTTTGACTAATTATACTTTTAATTCACTGATCCTTGGCAGGAGCCCTGCTGTAGTTAAGAGCAGCCTGTAAAGAACTGCAGAATATGGTGCACAACAAAAAGAAGTTGGTTAGCCCTATAACACCCAGAAATGATGCTACATAATCTTGCGTGCTACCTACTGGCATGTTATCTAGTAATTATTTGCATACATACAGACATCTCTCTTGTACAGAGCACTCCTGTAACACTAGTAGATGATGTGGCTTTTAACGAGTTCCTACAGTACATTCTCTGAGGGAACTCACCCTTGTGTCGGATAAAGACAAAATGATCAGTGCCCCTCGGCTCCCTGCAATTAAGTCAAGCGCTCCCAAAATATTGGAAACCATGTAAAGACTTGGCTAAAAACCAGGACCTATTGATCCCATAGCTCTTTTCATAAAGGGGGATAGGAGTCTGCCACAGTGTTCCAAGCTGAAATGTGTAGCGCTATGGGCCAGCTGCTGCCGTTCACCCCAGAGGTGGCTGCATTTCAGTGGTGGGCTGGGCACCCTTAGTTCTAGCATGTATGCTCCCACCTGTAAAATGACACCATGAGGGCATCTATTTATTGAGCCTCAGTCACTCCCAGATCAAACGTGCTCAGTTTACAAGTGAAAAGATACTTTTACTGACCGCTGGGGTCACAAACTCACTCTTGACTCTAGAAACCCGGCCGGGTTCCTGCTGTCTGACATCACAGGGAATAAGGATTCCGCAGGCGGAACTTAGCTGACCATTCTGTTGAATGATGCACAAAACAGAATAAAATCCGGATCGCCCTCCCGTGGCTGCAACAGTTCTGTGGGAGGAGACATCAAACACCTGTCAGTAAGGCCAGCAGATGTGACTTTTAAGACCCACAAGGAGCAGCTATGGGTTAAGACAGTGGCCTTTTCAGTCACTTTCCTGTTATTACACTAGTGACTCTGCTAAAGGCAGGTCTGTAACCAGCTTGTGAAAGAAAATAAAGCCCTAAAACCAGTCTGGAAAGTGGAAATCTTTGCTCAAAGGCAAGAAACCAGTTGACTTTATATGAGGCTGGAGACCTTGTCACTGGATGCATCAAATAACCCTTTATGCACCGTTATAGCACCAGGAATGTATACGAACCTAGGAAAAAACCCAGTCAATGGAGAACAGTGATTTGGATTGTCTTGGATATAACTAAGCAATGAGTGTCTTGCAGCCTGCCAGGGGAAAAGAGAACTTAATTTTTGATGAAAGCAAAGTATCAGATTTATCTATGGCCTCCTTTATTGTAGAATCTGAGCATCTGTGATTTTTCTTCCTTGATATTGGTTCATAGCAAACCAAAGCACCAGGGACTACTGCCATGTGATCAGCCTGCCTGGACTCAAGGGCAGAAGCCTCTGTAGGCTCTGGACTGTAGCTTCAGTATAAGTCCATATCCACAAGATGTTCGCTTTTCCTTGGATTTTGAATTTGCAGGAAAATTTGCATAAATTCAGAACTCACTGAGAACCCACAGGTCTGTGACTTCGACATTCATAACTCAAAAATCATTATAGATGAGCCATAAAACATAGCTCCTGACCACACATGGTCATTAAGTATTCTAGTGCTCTTTCCACCAGACTGAGTACTAACTCCAATGTCTTGACCTAACTCCAGTTCTGCTGCCTTCCATTTTGCCTTCCTAAACTTCCTCTGCAGGTTCAGTGGGAGACAGTATCTTTACACACTTTCTGTTTTGTAGTGTTGCTGTTTGCTGTTAAACGGCTGCTGTCAACTGGAAGTGGCTGATTTTCAGTGAAAGGTGGAGCAGTCTGATCCTCTTTGTATAATTTGTATGTCAACTTTTGTCTAAAGCACTTCTGGATTAAAAAATAGATTTAGCAGCAGTGGTAGCATTAATGGAGAAGGGATTTCAAATACTACTTGGAGAAAACAAACGGCTGTTGCAGAAAAAATCTGTACTACAGCTGGTCAGAGAAGGGGAACCTAATTTCACCAAAAACCCCTTGAAATTGGTTTTCGCAGGGTTCAAAATCGACCAATTTTTCATTACTTGGAATTTTTTGTGATTAAAAAAAAAATTTTTTAACAAAATGAGAGGACTGGAAAATAAAACTTCAGCCATTTTTGAAAGAAAAAGAAGGGAGAAGGGCAGAAAGGAAAAAAGGGTAAAAACAAGAAAAGGAAGGGAAAAAAGATTCCGATTTTGTCAAACCTGTTCAAGTTTGAAAGCAAAGTTCTTAAATATTTAATTGGATAAAAAAGACCATTTGTTGACCCAATTTTTAATGCCAAGTTCTAATATGTATAAATTACAGAGGATTTGCACTTGATTATAGATTTTTGTTTAATATTTATAACATTGACTTGATCATAGCAGATGTATTTTCTAATCTGCTATCTTCAGTGTTTAATTATATAATTACAAAATAGAATAAGATTTAATGATAGGACCCTGTGCGTGAAATGAATGCAAATAAATAACACAACATTGGATTCTTCAGAAGATTTTAGTTCATATGTGCAAAATGCCTTGAAGCGGAGGAGCACTGTGTGGTGGATGACTTATCACTGTTTGCAGTCTCTTGCTATTTGCAATACCATACTCTTAGTTAATGCGAGGTGTCTTTGAATCAGTGTTCCAAAATAGGAAAAGGCTAGTGCCTAACTTAATCTGTGTGATAAAATAAATGAATCAAGGGACCGCTCTAAAAAAAAATATATATAGTTGCAGTTCACAGCCTCTGCTATCCAGTCTTCTATCTCGGGGACTGTGTATGAATTACTACAACAGGATATTTAAATTGGAATAAGTGACAGCTCTATCCAACGCTATATGTTGTAGCCGAGACAAGGTGGGTGAGTTAATATCTTTTTCTCACCAATGGAAGTTGGTCCAATAAAAGATATTATCTCACCTTAGCTCAGTCCGATGCAATCATCCAGTTTGCCAGTTGGAACTATGTATGGGAAGCACTCTGCTTTTTTCCCCTGTAGCAATAGTGCCATCTATTGGGTGTTTAGGTTAGTCACAGTGAATAAAATAATCCACAATTTAAACATTGGTCAGTCATGTGTACTTACCCAGGAGAGCGCAGCTCAGGTATAGGGTCCTTTTTCCACGGCGTTTTCTGCTTGATGCCCAGGCTTCCTGATGGACAAAGTGAGGCACAAACAAGTGATTTTTTTTAAAGTCTCACTGAATGAGAAAGTGGCTCAATCTGGATTAAGAGTTTTTGGAGATTCTGTGCTGTAGCCATTTTAGGATAGATGAGCTGGTCTATAAAGCAGTGCTTGCTGCTAGCGGATCCTGTAGAACAGCCTCCTCTGGTAGTTACATTTCATCCGTCTTTCTGTTTGCAAATTCTCTGAACAGACTTTCTCCAGAGGAGGCTGCATTTCAGTGATACCAGGGTAAAGATGGCCTACCTGTGTGTGTGTGTGTGTGGGGCAGTGGTACTTGAGCTTGTGCACTCTTTTTGCTCTTGTGTAAAGAAGTCCTGAAACGATTCTCTCCTCCTCCCTACCCCTTCCCTCATTCTGCCCCCCGCCACCCCCTGGCTTATTTTGTTAGAAATTCAGGCCTGTCCAGGAGGGCAGGACCCAAGGGATAACTGCAGAGCTAATGTAATTGGTCACAAGAAAGTGAAAGTTGAGCAATCATGAGGAGAAGGGATTATTAGTCACTGTCGCTTTGTTAGTGTAATTCGCTGGTGAGTGTTACAGTTACTCCTCTGTGCCAATGAGCAGATGATGAGAGTTGTTGCCAGCCCATCGTTACAAAGCCTTGGCTCTTTAGTTTAATACCATGCTGTTACCTCTGGAGGTCCCTGGTTCAATCCCTCAAGTTGACCAAAAGGGTGGCTGTCCATTAGCACCTCCTTAATGTCAACAATGAACATTTTTGATAAAAGGCTTCTCTGTTAAAACTTCAACACCCTTCAACTAAGCGGGTAAGCGCCCCATAAGTCTCCTTTGAGGCGCCCAACAAATCCTCCAGCAATAATAAGGAAGGTCCCCGGAGGACATTCCTGATACTTCCAAACAGCTACAACTTCAGCTAGAAGGGGTGTCTCTCTCTCCCGCACACTCGGTGCAATCATGACTGTATCACAGCCAGGGCCGGCTCCAGGCACCAGCCCACCAAGCTGGTGCTTGGGGCGGCACCTGGAGGGGGGCAGCGCGGCGCTCCGGCCCCCGGGGAGAGCGGGGCCACGGCCGGGCTCTCCGCCCTGCCCCCTGCGCTCTGGCCGCCGGGGGGAGAGCGGGCTCACCGCCCTGCCCCCGGCGGCCGGGGGGAGAGCCGAGCCCCGGCTGGGGCTCGCCGCCCTCCCCCCCGGGCCGCCGGGGGGAGAGAGGAGCCCCCGCCGGGGCTCGCCAGGGCGGCCGGAGGCTTTTTTTGCCTGGGGCGGCAAAAAAGCCAGAGCCGGCCCTGATCACAGCCATCTCCTTAAAACCTCTTGCTAAATCAGAATAAAATCCAAAGTGGGAAACTCTCCAGACCAATGCTTTGCCAGGACTTTTGCAGCGTACAGTCAATACTTAGTTTCTTTTGGATGACCCAGAAAAGTGTATGCGAGATTCTGCTTTTCCTCTGAGTTTTCAGTGTAAAATTACAATCAAAAAGGGCTTAAGGGCCAGTGGCATTCAGATCAACCTGTTATTCATAGCTAGTCATATGGTGTTACTTTCACTCCTGTCTGCTTGCTATAGTGACTCATTAAACTCCCCGAGTTAAGTCTTGCTGATGAGTGACCTTGGCGCTCCTGACATCGGAGTTTGCGCACTGGGGTGACATGTCTGAGTAGCGCAAGGGGATGAGCATCAGAAACGCTAATCCTACTTCGAGACCACATTGGCGATTTATTTTTTGTGTCCCTCTGGAGCTGGGCACCGTTGTCCTCCCCTCTGCTTTGCCCATATCTGGCCTGAGCTGCGCTCTCCTGGGAAATGACTTTGATGCAATCCTTCCTGGTACAGATAAATAGTGATCCTGTTTCCCGCAAAGCTTTTTCTGATCCCTGCATTAATTACCCTTATTGAATTTCAGAAGAGTAGGCTAGTTAAGACAAGCCTGTCCCGGGCATTCATGCAAACACATTGCATTAATTTCATTTGCTAATGTCATGACTTAAAGCGAGTAACTACCTAGGCCTCCTTTAGGTTTTCACTTGGTAAATATCAGTAACAGCACTAGCAGTGGTTAAGTTGCTAGCAAAGTATCAGAGAGGCCCCCGGACTTGGCTCTCATCACAACGAACCTGATGTCTGCTTTTACTCAGCCACCAACTCGGCATAGTGTCCTCACTGATTATGGCTTTGCTTTTATATTGCCTCTTTCATGCGTGGATCTCAAAGCTTTTCATGTAGACCAGGGGTCGGCAACCTTTCAGAAGTGGCGTGCCGAGTCTTCATTTACTCACTCTAATTTAAGGTTTCGCGTGCCAGTAATACATTTTAATGTTTTTAGAAGGTCTCTTTCTATAAGTCTATAATATATAACAAAACTATTGTTGTATGTAAAGGAAATAAGGTTTTTAAAATGTTTAAGAAGCTTCATTTAAAATTAAATTAAAATGCAGAGCCCCCTGGCCCGGTGGCCAGGACCCGGGCAGTGTGAGTGCCACTGAAAATCAGCTCGCGAGCCGCCTTTGGCACGCGTGCCATAGGTTGCCTACCCCTGATGTAGACTAATGACTTAAATCTTACAATGTTGGCTTGGGTAAATATCTGCCATTCCCCTTCTAAAGATGAGGAAACTACACCTCTACCTTGATATAACACTGTCCTCGGGAGCCAAAAAATCTTACCGCGTTATAGGTGAAACCGCGTTATATCGAACTTGCTTTGATCCACTGGAGTGCGCGGCCCCGCCCCCCCGGAGCACTGCTTTACCACGTTATATCCGAATTCGTGTTATATTGGGTCGCGTTATATCGAGGTAGAGGTGTACTGCAGAATAGCAACTTCCCCGGGGCCGCATTGTGAGTTGGTAGCAAAACCAGGGATAGAATCCGAACTCGGATGGATATGTAAGAGATGCACTGAGCATGCTCACAGAGAACTGCATGAGCCTTCTTCCAAGGTTTGTGTGGCCAGCTTGTCAAAGCCTCTCAGCCTCCGTTCTGAACATGAGCTGCTGAGCTCCTCTGAAAAGCTAGTCCCAGTAGTGTGTGCCGGTCCCTTGAAAAATCAGGCCCTAGATGCAATTTTTTTGTACTTGGTTCAGTTTTACTGGGGCTATAACAACTTGATGTGTAAACACAACTGGGGAGAATGATTTTCCCCGAGTCACATGACCCATCAGGCATTCTTCACTCTGCAAGTGCCACAGAGATGATGGCATCTGGTGTAATGTTACTCATTGTGTGAGTAAGGAGATAGCTGAAATACCCAGGGATCTGGCATTGGCTCAGCTGCCCAGCAGCGAACTTGAGAGCAGTTAAGGGGCAGTGGTATTCAGTCTCTTGCTCTCCTTTCATGATGTGAATCATTTAGGGCTAGGGGAATGATTCAAATGGTTGGGGCTTCTGGTGCGGCGGTGGCAACTCCATTTCTACAGGCCAGCCGAGAAGAGCCAGCGGACTGGGCACCTGTTGTAGGTGTGATAGGAAGAAGGCTGGCCCCAAATGTGCTGAAAAAAATAACTGCATGTTGAGAAAAAAAAATCCCTGGATCAAGGGGGGAGTGCCTGCAAATTTTACAGCCTGGTGAGTCCCCGTCCACGCACCACAGGGAGAAAAGAATGTGGTGATACTGCCGACCCATGAGACTACTACAGTGGGAGCCCAAACCCGGCTGATCCAAAACCAGCCAGGCACAACAGCAGCCCACGCACAGAGCTCCACAACAGCCGCAAGAAGACATGGCCCATCCAGGAGCACCCAGCGCTCCAGGAGCAGAGGATGGAGGTGGAGGACTCAGTTCTGTTTCAGATCAACGGAGGGGAACCCAAAGCTTAAACACGTCTGGTTTTGCTCACCCGGAAGATAACCACGCTGAGTCTCTTCAGAGCACTTTGCCTATATAAGGCAGTCAGGAGGAAGTCCTATTTCTTTTTTATGAATGTCATATGACACCTGTTGATTTGTTTAAAGGACTCTATTTTTAAGCCCAGCTTCCTCAGCAGTAGCCCTTCGTGATGTGGGCTGGGGCTGTTCTGCTTCATGCCCATCTACCCTAGATGCTCGGTCCCTCTTCGCTGTAGAGCCGAGTCAAATTAAATAGCTGCTAACTTCTTAAGACGCCAGCCATTCCTGCCTTCAAAGCACACGCTCCCATAGACATCACCTGAAATTCACCGCTCGCTACTGCACAGGACTTACAAAATTCTGTGGCCATATCAGCTGCCTCCAAAGGAGCTACATCTACATACACCAGCCATGGATCTGGCCCTGTGTGCATTTTATCAGACCATTGGGAAAAGAATTTTATTGAAGAATCAAAGAAGCAGCATAATCCCATGTCCATTTATACCCGTCCTCTGGGGCATCATTCACCTCTCCCATTCCCTGCTGGCACCAAACAGCTATCATTAGGCTATGAAAACATATCTCCAGCTTCCTCTGAGGTCGTGGAAGGCTTTGACTCAAATTGTGACCAACCCGTTCCTCAAATAAGCCTTCGCTCTGCACCGCAGGCATCGTAAGGACATTCCGCAGCGATCAGGATTGAGGTAATGGGCCCTCTTGCTCTTTGTGACCGTGGTGACCCCAGTGTCATGGTCTTCAATGAACTAGATGCAGTCTGCATCTAAGAATGTATTCCAGTGCCAGGGTCCTCCATCTGTCTCTGTATTTCTAATGGACCTATCACGTAGTATCTAGGTGCCATGTACAAACATGATACTCCTGTGGAGTCTGCCTGCCCTGTCTATAGCTAAAAGCAGACCCCAGAATCAATGGCTTTGTGTCTGAGGGCTTGTCTTCACTACCTGCCCGGATCGGCGGGTAGAAATCAATCTCTCGGGGATTGATTTATCGCGTCTCGTCGGGACGCGATAATCGATCCCCGAATCGACGCACATATTCCACCAGCCCAGGTAGGAGTAAGCGCCGTCGATGGGGGAGCCGCGGCGGTCGATTTGCCACCGGCCCCACAGCGGGGTAAGTCAGATCAGATACGTCGAATTCAGCTACGCTATTCCCGTAGCTGAATTTGCGTATCTGAAATCGATCCCCCCCGTAGTGTAGACGTAGCCTGAGACTTCCCTTTAGAACCAAGAATATTTTCCTTATGTGACATCAGGTAAGGGACACCTTTTGAAAGGTGTATGCAAGCCCGGGGTGTGTATGCAGACTTACACATATTTACATATAGGTGCATGCACAAAGGTGCAGATGTTGCACAACTGTGCTTATATACATATGCACACAGATGCATAAAAGCTCAGGTATGGATGCACCTGCGTGCCCAACAACACAAACGTATACACAAACAAGTGTGTGTACACAATCAAACAAAATGTGTGCATGCCCAATGGGAAAACCAAAAGCGCGTGCACATACACTGCAGAACATGCATGTGTTCTCTTAAGCAAAGGGGATGCCTGATGAAGAAGGTTTTGTGTTTCCACTTGCTCAGCAGCAAACGTCTAGATTTCTCTCTTCCTGCTCTTGGGTAATGTGAGCAGTCATCAGTGGGACCTGATCCCAAGATCTCTGGACTGGGAGCTCTTAGGCCCCATGTTTAAAGATCCCTAGTCTGTTCACTGGAGGCACCGAGGGGGACTCAGACATTAGCTGGCCATTGTGTTATGCTTGGATCCATTTCTCTCAGACCCAAATGAGACAGTCCTTGGGTTAGCTGTAGCTCCAACTTTAAGTAAGATACACCAGGGCTTAAACAAAGAGGACCTTTCTAGGGTTCCTGGCTACTGACCCACCCCTTCTCCACTGGATACTGTAGAGGTAGCTCTGGCCCCACCACTATCCCACCTCATCTAATTACTTGTTTAAGCCCTTTTTCTGCCTGGCACTTTTGCTTAGCTGACATCTGCCGCTTTCCAATTAGTCCTTGTTCACAAGCTCAGTAACCTAAACCATCTGCCTAGGTAACAGAGGTAACAACTGTCTCCTATTAAACATTTACAGGACATAACAAGAAGAGTAGATCAAAGCAACAGGTGCTGAGATGCACCCGCCCGGCAGGTTAGAAGAGCCGAGAGAAGTGTGCTACTCATGGCCAAATTAGAATTGAACGTGAACAACCCGTTTCTGCCATTATTCCCCCGGCCCGATAATCCTCAACCTGCAACCTGTGGGCCATCGGACTGCAAGCAAAAGGGCAGTGGTTTCTGTTTCCTGCACTTAAAAGTGTATTGTTACCTTTGGGTCCCAGTGTGCTGAATTTCAAACAATTAAACAACACTTGGATCATAGAAGCTTGGAAAAGGAAGCCCCTTTTACTAAAATAATTAATATTAAAAGACAAACAATGTTTGATGCCAACTAGCCTGAAAAGCATTAAATATAAAAAATAAACGTTCAACTTGAATCCTTTCCTTTAATTTTCTTGACACTAGAGAAATGTGCACTCAATTCTAGCAAAATTTACATTAGCTTCCACTCTCTATTTCACCACAAATATTACCATCCTTTTTTGTAAGTGAGTTTTGTTTCATAGGTCCCTTTTGAAAACACTAGCTAAGGTGATTTTCTTGCAGTGCCGCTTTACGTCTTACGTTGCTAATTGTTAGTTGGGATGGAAACAATGACTTGAAATGCTGAGGAAAATAGTCTTCTGATGGAGTACTTATCTATAGAAGGAAAAGAGTTTAATGGGGTGTAGGAAAATTTTAATCAACCAGTACGTGATGTGGAATGTACACAAAATTAAAACTGAGCTCCACACAGTAAGCTACTAAT
Source organism: Terrapene triunguis (assembly GCF_002925995.2). NCBI lineage: Eukaryota > Metazoa > Chordata > Testudines > Emydidae > Terrapene > Terrapene triunguis. The sequence continues at coordinate 3,317,834 of NW_020664549.1, read as the reverse complement.
GAAAGGCACTTTACTAAACAATAAGCCAGTACTGCCAAGGATCCTAAAAACAAACATTTGTGGCTGTAATGAACAGTTCCATCATTGGATGATGCATGATGATCCATCCTTGGCTGTTACTGGGACATCAGGATAATGCAATGATAGTCAGTGATCTCGAAAGCGAGTTAGGGTAGAGAGGTTGTTTTGTAAGTAGTGGAGGAGGGCAATCATGTATTTTGGTACACGCTTAACGGCTCTACAGTACCTTTTTCCCTTGTCTTTGACCATCTTTCTTGGTTTAGTATCCTCTTGTTGGACAATGTCCTCATCTGAAAATTCCTGTTCCTGTTTAGAAAACAAAAATTGTCAAAAAATTATTCAATCTCATTGACTTTGGAAAATAAAGTCCTAGGTCAATTTCATTGTGTGGGACCAAGTCTTCTTCCAAACTTCCATGTACTTGGACAGCTGCCCAGGAGAAGGGAAAAGGTTGAAAGATCTGGGAGACAATATACCTTTGCTTTTACTGGGGAAGGATACTGTAATCTGAAAAGCAACTTTGAAGGAGGGGTTCCTTTGTTTGTTTGTTTTTGTCTCTTGTAAAGTTGATATACAAGGTTCTTCAGCCAATAAACTTAGAATGGAGATGTTTTGGGGGCTTTCTCCCTTCTCTATCACCAGTTTTATATTTTTTTTTGGTTTTTGGTTTTTGGTGTCTCTTCCCTTCTTGACTGGGCAGCTCTCAAAGTGTCATTCTTATGGTGGAAAGGCTTCTTCGAAGACTTCTGGACGAGATAGGACAAAGCCAGAGTCTGACCATCTTCAAGAAACGCAGCAAAACTTTTCGCCTCAGACCACCTTCTTCGAAAAAGCCGTTCCACCATTAGAATGACACTCTCAACACTGACCCACCCCGTCTACCCAATAAACAGAAGCCCAAATTAATAAAATGTAAACAATCAAAAACACAACCCCTGGAAAGTTTATTTTTTAACCCCAAAAAGGGAGAAGAATCAGAGACTCCATGAAGTCCACTAGGGATTCTGCTATCAGTTTTACATGGAAAGTGCCCAGATGGTGGTGGGTGGCAGTATAAAATCCTAACATAGATTACCAGCTCCCTGAGCCATCCAGTCACGGCCCTCCTCCCCCATTCAGAGGGTGATTGGAGTCAGCGTAGATGACAGTCGATTCTCCATTGGTCATATAAGGAAAAACCCAAAGTCTTGTGTGTCTTCTCCCCAATCCTTGGCCCTTTTTACCCCATAATCTCTCTGCAGAATCTGGATCTGCAGTATATTAAGGGGGCAGGAGGAGGGAGTTGGCTCTGGGTGCTGTTCAGGGCAAAGGGGGGTCTGAGATCTGTCTTAGAATTCTAGATTTGTTCTTGTTCTTATGACCTGAACAGGGAGCTGGATAATGGCGGAGATTAGCAAAGTTACTGTTCGGGTTGTCTGCGTAGGAAACACGATGGCTCCCATGGCACAGGGAAGGAGAAGCGGCAGGGGCTGGATAAACAGCACACAGTAGGCATAATAATAAAACTGCAGCTCCGCAGTTCTAGCCGACGGGAAGTAGGCTTGTGCTTTCGGAATGCCTCCCACCCTGGCCACAAGGGGGAGCAGAGAACTATGGCTCATGGCTCACTTCAGTCCCCACATTTGTGCTCCATCCTCCCACTGTCTCTATCTGAAAGTCTCCTGTAACAGAGGAGGCTGCTAAGAATTAAAATCCCCGGGGGGAACAGCATCTAGACTCATACAGTTGAAGGCCAGAAGGGTCCACCCCATCCTCTGGTCTGACCTCTTGTATATTACAGGCCACCACCACCACCCAGCACCCGCACGCTAAACCCAACCACTGAAATGATACTGAAGTATTACAGCCCACAGGAGACGATTATCTGCAACCTCTCTGAGGGTATCTGAAATCTGAAGCCTGGAATCGGATCCATGTTTTGCGAATGGCTCCTGTCTTCAAAAGGGGCTGAACTGAAATCCCAGACCTGGATTTTGAGGCATTTGAAATCCTAGATCTGGATCTAAATGTCTGTGGTTTGAGCCCCTTCCATCAACAACCTCGCTTGCTGACAATCCACACATATATAGAGCTGTCTGGATCAAGACTGGAAGAGAGCAAAGAGACCTTTGTACCTGAACTGTTGGTCCCAAGCAGGGATATATAAACCTGAGATGTTCTGCACCAAAAACACAGGCCTATATCCCAGAGTTAAAGGAGTATCTCCATTAGCTGTTAGCAGTAGGCAGGCTCTTATCCCTCGGTAGACCAGCCGAGAGAGGGAGACATTGCATGCTTACTTAGAAAATGTTAAATTTTCAAACAGGGGTAGGCCCACGGTAAGCCTAATTGTAAGGATGCATTTTACTCTTGAGTTAAGTTGAGGGATGTACCTTGAGTTACTTTAGCCTATCATGATGGAGAGCAGCTGTAAAGCCCTGCATTTTTACTGGTGCTCAAATACCTCCTGGTGCTTATCACTCATGGTGCTAAGACTTCTGGGGATACATCCCATGGCTCACAGCATCACGGCAATCTCCGCTGGTCTATGAATGCTTTCACGGTGTATTTAATTGTGGGAGAATTTCTGTCCCTTGGGAGACCCTGGTGGTATGAACCTGTCAATTCATTAAAGTAAACCAGCTTCAACTTGGCAGGTTCCAGATTTCTGTTGGTGGCCTATATTATGCTTCTCCAATCAGGGAACTGAAACAATACCATGTGACCTACAATGCGTGTCCACTCAGAACTAAGCACAGCTTAGATTTCAAATGCTCGTGAACTGTTTGCCGACCAGAATTACTCATAGAAATTATTCAGCAAATAACTTCAAATACCACAGACATTCATGAAATCCTATTAAACTCGTAAAGATTTACGGCCAATTTGGAAATAGTAAAAGAGGTGAAATTCATTAAAGAAACTACTGATTATTTTCCCTGCCAAGAGATATGCTCCAGGGGGCAAAGAGCTGGGCTAATAAAGAGAAACATTAACAAGTTTGGAGATTGCAATGTTCTCATAGCTGTTTTAGTCCCAGAATTCTAGGCAGAGAAGGTGGGTGAGGTAATCTCTTTTATTAGACCAACTTCTGTTGGTGACAGACAGACAAGCTTTGGAGCTTACACAGAGCTCTTCAAAAGATGAACCTGGGAGCTTAAATTCATAACTTTGCTAGACACTAAGGCTATGTCTACCCTAGCACTTTTGCTGGTAAAACTTTTGTCAGTCATGAGTGTGGAAAAAAACCCACACACCCCCGACCAACAAAAGTGCCGGTGTGGACAGCGCTATGTTGATGGGAGATGCTCTCCTGCCGCTGTAAGGTCTGTAGTGTAGACATATAAAAATCATGGACTTAATAAAGACACTGGATTTATGACTCATTACAACAAGCTGTAACCCGCTAGACCCCTTTGTCTACTGTCTGCAGGGGTGTTAACTGCCCACTTCACCTTGTATAGTTCTTGCAACTGTGTTAACTCCTGCTAACCAATCTCTTCCAATTTGTCACACTTTGAGTACCTTTCCCAGACCTGAAGAAGAGTTCTATGCAAGTGCAAAAGCTCGTCTCTTCCAGTAGAAGTTGGTCCAATACATTATATTACCTCATGTACCTTGTCTCGCTAAGTTCCTAGTTAACAATTGCTTGCTGGGTGGCTTGTTTACCAGGTACATGGAAGTTGGAAAGCAGGAACTGGGTGATGGGGACTATCTTAAGGCTGCTCCTGTTTTTCAGAACAGTTTGAAAAGCTACCCACTGTCAGATCTGGGTTGGGCACAACAGAGGAGAATCTGTCAGGAATTCATTGAGCAGGGGTTGAGTGTCTTGCTCACCTACCTTCAGGGTTTCAGCCCTTGAGTGCCATGGGGCAGTGGGGGAAATGGACCAGATTCACCTCCCTCCTTCACCCTGTCCACAGAGAAGATACATTAACATGCCTGCAGAGACCCCAACAGGGACTTTTATCCTCTGCCCATTTGTAGCATAACCACATGTTCTCTCCTGACTCCTGCAGATTGACCTCCCCTCCCCACCCCCATACACACGCACGCACACACACACACACTGTAGTGCACTGCAGGAAGTGTGTGTGTGGGGGGGGGGTATTATAGCAGTGTTGCCAACGTATGATTTCACGATGAGCCTTACAATTGTTAGTGCTTATATTAAAGTCCCAGCTGCTGGAATCATGAAATTGCAAGACAAATGAAAGCTTTTACTTCTAAAAGGAAATGTGTAACCCTCATCACGGTTGCAGAGAAAGGCTTTAAAATATGAAGCGAGTGCGACCTAAAGGCTCAAAACCCACAGAACAAATAAAAAGAACCCAGTGTTTTTTCCCTCATGATTTTAAACCCAATCAGTCATTTTTGGAGCAGGGGGACTCATGATTTTTGAATGCTTGGAGTTAGCAATATGTTTGTGTCTGTGTGTGTTGGAGTGGGGTGACTCATGATTTTTGAATGCTTGGGGTTAGCAGTGTGTGTGTGTGTGTGTGTGTGTGTGTGTTACTGCGAGCCAGAACTTATTTTGGCTTCCCTTGATGGCATTTCTGTCCCTTCAGCTCTGGCCCTCCCCTAGGGCCAGCTCTGGATTTGGAGGGGTTAACAGCTTTGTGTGTGTCTGTTTGTCTCCTACGTCACATGTTTATAAGCAGCTTTCACCAGCCTCCTCGTGGGGAGCCGATTCTGCTGACGTGTTCAAGTCCGGCCACGTCAGACGCCACACAGGCAGGAAGGGAAATGCATTCCTTTTTTGGGCTCAGAGCGAAGCAAAATGCCTTGGCTGGGATGGAGGGGAGGGGCGAGATTCGGAGAACAGCTGGTCTCTGTCAGTAATCTAGTACTAATCTCTTAAACAATACTCCCCATAAACACATCCCAGGACTGGCAAATCTCTCTCCTGAGCTCAGCACAATTTTGTCCTCCTGTTATTGCTGAGAACTGCTTCGGGCAGAACGTTCTTCCTTGGGGTATTTTTAGTAGACTTCTGATTTCTCTCCAGTTTTGCTCACTGGTCTAGCTTCTCCAACGTGGCTACAGCACGATACTTTTTGAAACAGAGCGACACCAGCTGTGCTTAGGGCATGAATCTTCCGATACCCTGAAGCAAGATCCTTTTGGAACTCAAGAGTTTATGTCTTGTAACTAGAGAAAGGGCTAGAACCTAAGCCCCAGATCTGAACACCACATAAATCCAGCTAGGGTCTTGGCTTTAAAACAGGCCAGACAAAATAACCCTGGATCAGAGCACCCCTAAACTGTCATATGGGTCTGAACTTGTCTAGAGAAGCCAGTTCAGAGCCTGGCCTCTGTCACTAAGATGGGCTGGACCCAAACCTCAGAACCAACGGCCCCCTTAGTTTCAGGGAAATTCAGATGTGGACCCAAAATTCATGGTAAATGCCAATCTCTGAAACTCTTTCTTTCTTTAATAAAAGGTCTCTCAGGGTATCTCTACACTTCAATTTAAGACAAAGGTTGGTAGAATTTGAGTGAGCAGATTGTTGCTTTGTTAACCTACAGCTTGAGCATCTACACCCATTTGTAACCCCAGGTTAGCAACTGTTGAACACTAGGTCCCAAGCTGGGACTCCAGTGTCTACACTGCATTATCCGGGCCCATGTTCGACCACTCATAGCCCAGACTTCCTAGCGCCCTCCCAAAAGGTGGCCGCTCTAGCTGTTTGCTCCTGGTGCAGTGTGGGAAAACGTGACTGTCCACCAAACTGGACTGTCCAGAGGACAAAGAAAGCTGGCCCTTGGGACTGTGCGATATTTTTGGAGGACTCCCAGAGCATGAGTTCAGTGGGGCTGTATCTACACTGCAAAGCAGTAGGCAGGGCCGGCTCCAACTGTTTTGCTGCCCCAAGCGGCGGGAAAAAAAAGAAAAAAGAAAAACCTGATTGAGCTGCCGCCGAAGTGCCGCCGAAGACTGAAGCGGAGCGATTGAGCTGCCACCGAAGTGCCGCCAAAGACTGAAGCGGAGCGATTGAGCTGCCACCGAAGTGCCACCGAAGACTGAAGCGGAGCGATTGAGCTGCCACCGAAGTGCCGCCAAAGACTGAAGCGGAGCGATTGAGCTGCCACCGAAGTGCCGCCGAAGACTGAAGCGGAGCGATTGAGCTGCCACCGAAGTGCCGCCGAAGAGGAAGAGAGGGACTGAAGGACCCGCCGCTGAATTGCTGCTGCAGACCCGGACGTGCTGCCCCAATAACGGACGGAGTGCCGCCCCTTTCTATTGGCCACCCCAGGCACCTGCTTCCTTCACTGGTGCCTGGAGCCGGCCCTGGCAATAGGGCTTGAACCCTGGGTCCCGGCTTGACTCAGGCTCAGACCCTCCACCCCTGTGGGATCCTGGAAGCCTGAGTCTGAGCCTTGGGTTAGCGCAATTTGTGTGTTTGATCCTAAATCCAGACCCTGGCCTTACATTGCAGTGTAGACATACCCTTATTCACTACCTTCCCGATAGGTCTGACTGTGCTGTGAGCAGTGTTAAGTTCCCCCTTTAATGTGGCTTTGCAGTGAGCTAGCCTGCCTTGCACCCACCTACATAAATTTTTAAACTGCTTTGAAGGTAGCTGCTTTGAGAGCCATGTTCAAATCCTGCTGGGGGAGAGGGTAGTTAATCTTGTAAATAGTTCTCTGCCCCTCCATGCACCACATTAATTAGACCATGCTCTAAGCCAAGCCAGTTTAGTACTACCATGGGCAAACACAATGCTTACATATTGGCATATTGGAAAGTACCTTTATTTTCCCTAAATATGATCCTGAGACCACTGAGAAATTTGGTCTGACTTGATTTTAAGAAGTGTTTTGCCATAAAGGAGGGTCACGCCCAGGTCTCTAATCTCATAGGCGCAGACTGATTAGAAACCACCACTCCGGCTAGGTTACATGGCCAGGCCCATGAAGGCTGCACTCGAAATGTTTTTCCATTGGTCGAGCCTCGATCAGAAAGTATGACCCTGTGTCCTATGCATTTATTTATAGAATTAATCATAGTGTCGTTAGGCAGCCCTGTGAAATTATAGAGCAATCATGTAGGGTAGGTACTAAGCAGTGTAATTGTGGGTGATTTTAGCATGCTCCAGGGACTGCTAAGGCCCAAGGTGTCTGATAAGTCACTTACCACCAAAATGTTGTTCTATGATGCACGGCTTAGGTGCTATTTAAAATGAGGAGTTTGCCTTAATGCTAGGAGCTGTCACAAGGGAAAACCAGAATCCATTCCACCCTAGGGCCTCTCAGCCTGTTGGCCGGCAGGGACTGAGCATGAGTAAAAGAGGAGCATCTCCCGTCGAGAGACAAGCTCGTGTCCTGAAACTGGAATCAAGATCTTAGTTTCTCCAGAGTTTGGGGTTTTTGGACCAGGGGTCTTTAGTCCAGCCCCATTCAATAATGGGCTAGCTACCAAGTCTGGCTCTGGATCTAAATTCTCCAAAGTGTGTGGGCTGGGGTGATTAGATCGAGAGGTTTTGTTTGGGCCCAGCTCTACTTTTATGTCACACAACAACAGGCCCCTTCTGCCAATTAAGACGTGACAACAAGCACCAAAAGGCATCTGCCCTCAGTCAGATGGCGGCAGGGAGGCGGTGTGAGTCAGGGAAGGGGAAGAAGCCAGGACCCTCAGGGCTGTGATCATGCCGATGACCTTGCTATACATGAAGAATCAAGGAAAATGATCCAACTCCTACACTTCTTACGGTGGTGGTGATGGTGCTACCACTAGCTGTTAGCAGTGTCGTACCCAGCGGAAAGCTCTGTTCCTGCCCAGCACTCGGTCTAAGCCCCCTTTAGCACATGATGTTTTGATGCCCGGCCCCATTCCAACGGATCATCTCTTTGAGCCTCTGCCAAACTTGCACAATGCATCAGTGGCCTTTAGACTAATCTGTCGAAAGCGTCTAGTCTGTTCCAAAGATCGTTCTTCCTCCTGCTGGCTTCAGGGGCTGGTAACCAAGATACGGGATCATCGGCTCCCTTTCACCCCTATATAACACACGTGTGGGGCAGAACAAGCTGGTTCTTTGACCTCTCTATTCTGGGTGTGCACTGGACTCCTTAAGGCCTGTTTATCCCTTCCCTGCTGCTGCTTGGTAGTGATTTACCTGGGACACAAGCAGCAAAGTGGCTGGACTCCTCTGGGGCAAGCCGGCTTCTGCTTTGTTACGCAGCCATAAAACTGGAGTAACCCCATGGTAGCCAAGGGAAATAATGTCCAGTATCTCCAATGGCACCTGAATACTAGTGAGAGCCCTGACAATGGCCTGACGGGGAGGGACATATTTGTATTTGTTACACGGATGCCCACGAGGTACTGAAGCAGGAAGGCTTAGCTGAGCATGTGTATTCCAGAGGCGATAGGCAAGAACCCGGCAGCCTTGGAGCCATCTGGTTCTTTGACCAATTTCGTTGCTTTTCGAGAGCAGCAGGGGAAAAGTGTATATCTACCCAGCCACTCACTTTGTATTCGCCACCTGTGACAACGTCCCGATGCTGTGTGCAAAAACCCTCTCCAGGGCAGCATAGGACGTTCCCAAGAGGAAGAAGCAGGTCTGATGGCCTGTGCGCCCACTCCTGCTTCGACAGTGACGGCCATTTTAGCTGGGCATTCAGACAAGGATGAGCAGGGTTTGGAAGAGGGGTGCCATAGACAGAGCACAGAGGGCCATTGATGGTGCCGTGCACTGGAATCAGTGCAGTTGCACCCGGAATGCATTTGAACCAATTACCGAGCTCCTGGCCTATCTGAGTCCTGGGAAAGGTGGATGGAGCCCATCAGAATGAAAGCTCTGCCCAGTTCCCTCCAATGAAGGAGGGATCACAGAGCCCAGAAGTCAAAGTACAGGGACAAAAATGTAAACACAGGGATGGGCATAGGTATGGAAGGGAATCAGAAGAGGACACTGAGCAAAGAGCCCCAGACAGCCGCTGCTCCAAGAACTGACAGCGGCAGAGGAAATCTTCCATGCACACATCCAGGCAAAATGGAAAACACCTGTCACAGGGATGCTGCCCCGCCACTCCCAGTCGAGCTTCGACCTCTTTGGGCTGATGAACAGCTGCCTTGGCCACTGCTGGGAGGAGGCTGACATGGAGATCTCGGATGGGGAAAAATGCAGCCAGAGCCTCAGCTAGAGGTTCTGGAGGAGATGGAAGAGGGGCTGCAGGCAGGTTTGCACCCGCGTCTCCCTCTCACCATAGGTGGGGCAGGCCCTGGCGGTGTCTGTGAACAGTTCCAGTCTTGAATCTGGGCTCATGGCTCGTGCCAAGCATATCACACAGGAGAGAACGTGGCCCACTGGTGTCTTTAGATCCTGCAGGAAGAGGGGAGTAGGCCTGCAGGCTCTGACACAATAATTATATTACCAGGAACTTTAGCTGCCTTTCCGTTGCTGGGGTGCTCAGATGGGCACAATACTGTTCTGTGGAGGACTTTTAAACTTCTCCTTGGGCAAAATTATAGTCCACCTCAAAAAGGAACACGTCCACTTGTCCAGCAAAAACCCCCTACATCGGAGACTGCAGCCAGTTCCTTGCCTGGTTTGGGTGGCACATATGTTGGGGTTTTGTTTTTAAACATACAAGCTCCCATCTGCTCAGAGAGACCTTTCCAGGCCCCCTATCCAGATTCTAAAGCTGAGCTGCTCAGGTTCGATGAAATCCTACCAGAATGGGGGAAGGAGGGAGTGGAGGAGAAGGGCCTGGGATAGGCACCGAGAGCTTGAATGCTGTAGTTGTATGAAGTGAGCCCATCCCCTCCATCTCGCTGTCCAGAGATAGAAAAAAACACTAGGCTGCATCATGTTCTGTTACACTGGTGTAAATCTGAAGTAGCTCCAGGGAAATTGGTGGAGTTATAAGTATTTCCAGCTCCTCAAGCGTTCAAAAATCACATCAACCCCCTCGCCAAAATTATGAGATTTCTTAAAACAACACATTTTGGGTTCTCTTTATTGGCCACTTGGATTTTTTGAATGTTGGGATGCGCTTGGTTCACATTGTCAAGGTTTTGTCCACAACTATGGGGGTCTAGAAATGTGTTTTAAATGAGTGCTGAGAGTCTCATGTAATAACTTGACTCCAGGAGCTGGGGCTTTAAGAAAAACATCAAATATTGTGAGGCTTGTGATGAGATCATGAGCTGGCGACACTGAATTTCTCTGCCTTTCTACGGGTGTAACTGAGAGTGGAATCTAAGTCCTCATGTCCAGCTAGCCTTGAGAGGGAGGGAAAAACCAGCCATTTATGGCAGATAAAAATGTGCCAGGCAATGTTTCCTCTGAGCTCTGGAGTGGCTAGGATAAAATATGTGGGCTATTATTAGTTCCTCTTCACCATGGAGAGCACCTGCAGTAGCCCACTTCCTGCGAAAGCTGCTCAGACCAAGAGTGCTCTTGAGAAGGGGGGAACGGCAAACAGACATTTCAGACCCTTTTATGGTTTGTTTACTCCCCCAGTGCCAAACTCCTCCAGCCTCCGCAGATTTCAAGGACCCGTACGTGAGGCAACTCAAAAATGTTGGTTATCCTGGCAGGAGCTGCAAGCCCGAAGCTGAGAACAAAGCAGCCGGGAGTGCTGTCTGTCAGAAACATCTAATAAAACCAGAGTCGACACAGATCACAGAAGTTCAATAGGGAAAAGGCCTCACTCAGGGAAACTATCTCCCTTTAATGTGTCAGACACTACACTCATACTTCGCTCAATACTAGCTAAATTCTTTGCTATGATCAGGTGCATAGGGCTAAATCCAATGGAGCATGGCTGATTTACGCCGCCTGAGGACCTGGTGTTTTACTGACCCAAACAATAATACTTTGTATTTGTCCAGCACCTTCTAACCAAGGATCTTCATAATGTTTTACAAAGCTGGCTAAGCACTACTAGACTCCATTTAAGAAGGTAATGGCCAGGTGAGTGACGTGCTGAGGTGTCACACTGAGTTGGTGGCAGTCAGGAATAGCTCCCAAAGTCTCCTGGCTCCCTGTCTGCTACTCTAACGCTGCCTCACGATGAATTGGTCGGAGTTGGAGAGGTTTATTTTAAAATGTAATCTCTGGCCCCATAGGTTCTACCCTGCATTCAGTTTTGATCATCTCAGCCAAACTCTCATGGATAATTTTCCTGCTATGTATTAAACTTTCAGAAATAGCAGGCAAATTGTACGAGCACCTAATTACACATAACTGGAGAGGCGAGTCCAAAGAGAAACATATGCACGGCCCTGCATAGGAAACTCCCCCACAGGAGAGAACATAACAAAGCAATCCTCTACCTCTCACTTCCATTTCAGCCTCTGAACTACAGGGACGTGGGATGAAAACCCCCACCCCATGTCCTGTGCGCACACTTTTTGGTTCAGCTGCTGTGACCAGCATGCCGGGTCACCTCACTAGGGACACTCTTGCAGCTGTGTTCCCAGTCTCTACCTCTGCTGACCGGCTACGTAGTTCAAAACATCCCAACGTTCATAGATCTCAGAGCACTTTACCCAAAGAAAGCCACTATCATTATTGCTGTTTTATCAGGAGAAACTGAGGCATCGATGGAGGACATGACTTGCCTGGGGTCAGACACAGGTAGACGGCAGAATCAGGAACAGAATCTAGGTTTCATTAATGCGGTTTAATGCCCTACCCACTGGACTGCTCCACTTGGTCTTGTAACCTAGGAGACAGTTGCCTAAGAGCTGGACTGCACTGTTTGGTACCCACCATCTTCCACTCAGCTACGCCTACTCTTCCAGTGGTGGTTAGGCTAGTCCAAATGCTAGGCCTCTGAAGCCTCGGCCCCAGATGTGACTCAAACTAGAGAGAAGGGGACACAGACTGATAGCAACACAAACCTGAAGTATCCAAACAGACACGCAAACAACAGCATTCTTCCTTCCTGTGTGAAATATGTCCTCTGCTACAATCTTAGGGTGCAGGCTCGCACAACTAGTTGGCAGATGTCAACCCCCTCAAAAGGTCTGAGCAAAGAGAGAATCTGCCCTGAGGGTCAATGGGCTTAGACTATACTAGGCCCATGGCGGGGAATGAATTCCCAGAGTTGAGGGTCCCGTCCCCGTAAGACCTCCTGCCCCTCGCCAGAGGTCCCAGCTGACTTCACCTGTTATGAAGGCAGAGAGGGAGAGAGGCAGCTTTAGCAATCCAGGCCAATGTTTGTACGGCACCTACAAGCAACTGCCTCAGGAAGCAGGGCCGGCTCCAGGGTTTTGGCCGCCCCAAGCAGCCAA
>NW_020664549.1:3250687-3305187 GCF_002925995.2 Terrapene triunguis | reverse complement strand
GCTGCCAGGGCTCACGGGCACCCACAACTTGCATGGCTGTCACTAGAACGGCTGAGCAATTAGCTGCATTGTTGGGAGCTGCCACCTGGCGTGGCACTGTCCCTTTAAAATTTAAGGCTGGTCAAACAGCACTGATGCATTTCTCCAGCGGGTGCTGCGACATTAGCAATAAGGGCTGCGTCAGGCCAGCAGGCAGAGTTGTAGGAAAGATTTTAAGTATGCTGAGAGGCCAGCGTTACATGCTGTGGCTGTAGTTTGCGATGTAGCAGCCTGGCCCCAGCTTGCATTCCTGAGCCCCTGGTCACACCAAGCAGGGGAAGAATGGGCTAGTGGTTAGAGCACCAGCCTGAGCTCTGGGACACTTGGAGTTCAATTGCTGCTCTTCCCCAATCACACTGTGTGACCCTTGGGCAAGTCCCACGGTCTGTCTGTACTCAGTTCCCCATCAGTGCAATGGGGATAATAGCCTGGCCCTGCTTCACAGGGGTGATGTGAAGATACATCATAGATGGTGATGTGCTCAGATGCTGTGGTGATGGGGCTCATAAAAGTGCCTCAGATCAATCCCTCCAGAAACCCAGCCCCTGTGGTTCTGGTTCTCATCATACGGGTGCAATTCACTTGTTTTCCCACTCTCAATCGGTCTCATTCAGCAAGGCCAAGTGGCGTGCCCTGAGCAAATCACTCCTTAGTCAGAAGAACGCAAATGTGCCTGGTTCCCAGTCCTGGGCTCAGAGGACTAGACCACGCCCCTTTGGTGAGCATGCGTAAGGGCCTCCTAATCCTTATAAATTAAGTGCTTAGTCAGAGGGGTTCATGGTGCAAAATCAGGGCAGGGCTGGCGGTGCCTGGAAACAGGGTGGGTTCTGGTCCAGCACAGGAGGTCTCTCAGTCTGTGCCCCGGCATCTCCATTTTCTCCCCGAGGCCGCCACTGACGTCTCAGATTCGGCAACCTGGACTCCTCTTTCCCAGCTGCGATGAGGGCTTCCTGACAAAGCAGCTGAGCGGTAACAGCCTTCGAGCAGCCTCAGCCAAGACCCGTCACAGGAAGGGGAAAGTTTCTCCAAAACATCCGTTCTTTTATAAAGAGAAAGTGCAGCAGAGCCAGTGGCTGCCAAAGGCTTTTGGACCAAGCCTGACTCTTTCCAGATTCCTGCCTCGGAATTTAAGAGCGTGTTCCTCGCATTCCTCCTGAACAGTCACGTCCCGCCTGGGGAACGTGAGTCAGGGGGAGGCTTGTCAGGAACAACACGAATGTCACCGAAGCCAAACAAACGCAAAGGAGCCACATACCCACGTGCAACCAGCTCTTGGGAGCTGTTGTATCGATTGTAACAACCTCCCTCCCAGCTGCTACCTGCTCCCCATCTTCTTAGTGCTGCCTTTGCCTTCAGCCCAGATAGGGTTCCTCCCGCACCTCAGAAAGAAACGCACCCCTAGTCCGAGTTCCTTAGCTCTCTCCCCAGAGCTCATGAGCCAGGGTATTGTTCGTTGTCTGCTCACCAGTAGTGGCATGTTTCATAGAGTTTAAGGTCAGAAAGGACCACCAGATCATCTGTCTGACCTGTATATCACGGGCCCTAAACACAACCCAGCCACCTCCACCCCATGCCCAGCAACCAGAATTAGAGCGAAATATTGCAGCTCAGAAGGTTTTGCTCACCCCTTATTGTCACAGGGACAAATCTTTCTGTGTGGGGCAGGGTGGTGGAAATCATCAGTGCCATTACTGCTGGGTGGGGTGGTGGTGGGGATGTAACCGGACTCTAAGGGGTATGCATGGAACTGCAGATTGGCAAACAGTGCATTGACTTCTACCCAGGCTTGCAGTGGCTGTGGGACAGTTTTTGGAGCGGGGGTGCTGAGCTGCACCCCTCGTACCCCTGTCCGCGCTCCTCACCGGCCCCTAGAGCTGGGGCCGGGAGCAGGGCCATGGCTCTGGGAAGGGGGGATGTGGACAGGGGTAAGGCGGTCGAGGCTGAGACCACAGCTAGGGGCATGTGGGGAGCCCCAGATGTAGGGCCAGTGGCTGGGACCCCGTATGTGGGGCTGGTGGTGGAGCCCTTGGGCCGGGGCTGGCGACCCGGCAGAACTCTGGGGCTGGCAACCAGGTGGGATCCCGGGGCCGGCAGCGGATCTTCTGGGACCAGCGGCCAAGCGGGACCCCAGGCCTGTGGCTGAGCAGGACCCAGAGCCGGCAGCAGAGCCCTTGGGCAGCAGCGGGGCCAGTGGCCGGGACCCTGGGTGGCAGGGGCGCAGGGCTGGCGGCCGGGACACTGGGCACAAACCCTGGGGGTGCTGCAGCACCCCCACACCCAGGGGCGGCTCCAGGCACCAGCGCAGCAAGCGAGTGCCTGGGGCGGCAAGCCGCGGGGGGTGGCCTCTCAGTCACTGTGAGGGCGCCTTCGGTGGCATGCCTGCGGGAGGTCCGCCGGTCCCGCGGATTCGGTGGCAATTCAGCAGTGGGGATGCCAATGGCGTGGCACCGGCGGACCTCCCGCAGGCATGCCGCCGAATCAGCATGACCAGCAGACCGACCGCAGGCGTGCTGCCGAAAGCCGCCTGACTGCCGTGCTTGGGGCGGCAAAAAACATAGAGCTGCCCCAGCTCACACCCCTACTTTCCGTGCCTCTGTGAGCTTGGGAGCTTTGTGGATGACACTGAGGGCCTTGCAGATAGCATCAGATACACACAGCTGAACAATGTGAAGACAACTTTTATATTCATCACTTGAGCTCTGCACTGGGAGGGTGTTCACGGTTGTTGAGGAAGACCTGTGGGGGTGGGGAGGAAAAGAGGGTGTAGACGCATGCCAAGTTGTTCCCTTTCTTCCCCTGCAAGACTCGAAACTATCTGGAGGATTCTGGGTTCTGTATTTTTCAGGGAGTTCATCTTGTTCCCTCAAATCAATTCCCCCCTAACATAAACTAAACCGACCGTGTTTGTAAGGAAGCCTCTCAAACAGATTTCTTTAGCTGGAGGATGAGGCTTTGATCCTGCTGTCCTTACTCATGTGAGCCATCTCTACCCTCACGAGTAATTCTATTGACTCCTTCAAAGTGCTGCAGAATTGGGCGCTGAGATATAGCAAACAAATCAAATGCCTTCCTCAAACATTCCTGAGCAAGCTGTGTCCATTTTAACCTAGTGGTGCTCTCCTAGGAGGTACAAATTTTCTCTGTTCAGAGGGGAGACGTTTAACCCCTTCTCTGGCAAAGTATCATCTGTTTATGGGAACATATTGTCCCGCAGCAAGCTACAGGGGAGTGGGGGTAGGGATGAAACACAGGGAAAGGTCTGGAGCAGGCTGTTCTGCTCCTGTGTATGATCCAGCAGCTGGCAGGGCAAGCCGTGTTTAACTTGAATATGTTTCACTTCCAAACTTGCCCTTTCCCTGATAACTCCTGTAACAAGCTCCTGGGCTTCAGTTAAGTGAGACTGGAGCAACGTGCAGAATTGAGCAATAGAACAAGTCCTTGGAGATGTCCCAAGGTTTTGAAAATTGAAAATGGTTCAAAGTTCCCCCTCTCTCCTCTCCCACCTCCATCCCGCCCCGCACACACTCTGAGATGACAGACTAAACACCATTCTCACTCCACTTCTAATACGGATAATATAATGCCCTCAGAAACAACACTGATGTACTAGCTTGTGCTGAAATGCACGTTCAGTCCTTAATGATGAAGCTGGTTTGAGGTGCTTTGTTAGTAATAGAGAGGGGTCCAAACTGAAAGCCTGGATCCAAACTCTGTGCAGATTCAGAACCCAAATCCAGACGTTTTTGCCAATAGCCCCTACCTTTACAGTGAGCCAATCACAGCCCATGTTCCAAATACCCTGCACTCGGGGTTGAGTTCCGAATCCAAAGCTGTATGTTTTTTTCACCCTGGCCCCTCTCTGATTTATACAGCGCCCCAACTGTTTGTGGGGCTCTGCCATGGGTAGAATCTGCTAAAAGTGGACAAAAACCGCCGTTGCTTTCCCTCCAAGACCTTCCAATCCAACGGTGCGAATGGCGTCAGTGAGGAAAACCAGGGGGATGTGTCACACGCTATGGCTGTTAGGTTTAATGGTTCTGTTCTTCCCCACAGCTGGGTTGCTGTGGGTCAGCCCACACAAGCCATTTTGCTAAGAGAGCAGTTGCTGTTAGAGGGGTTTAGTCTGATTGATCCCCCAGGCCTTCCTGCGTCGCTCCTATCTGGCTAATAAAACACCAACTCTGTGTCTGCTGCTGCCTTCCAGCTGTATTTTTGTGTTCGCTATTAATGAGGCGGGAGCTAATGCAGAGTATTGGCCGGACCGAAGTTCACATACAATAGAAGGCGCCGATTGCAGGGCAGGAGGAATCCAAGCAGCAACCCTTGCCCCACCCTCCTCACCCAGGTGCAAAGAATTCCAGGGCAGTGCCTGGCAGGGTGAGGAGCACTTGGGAACAGTCTCAGGGCCTCTTTCCAAGTCCACCCACCCCCTCTGGTACTAGAAGAATCTCTTTCTAAATTTGGGATTAACCCTCTGGTCACACCCAGGTTTGGATGCCAGAGTGTTGTTCTGTCTGTGCGGTGATTCACTCTCCGCAGGGTGTTGGGAGGTTCATCCTGCACTCTCAGCGGTGAGGGGCAGAGCCCGTTTGTTCTTGGGGCTCTCGTCTCCTCTCCCTGACGTCTGTCCATCTGTCACCATGGTCTCTGATCTAGGGGTAGATTCTCCCCCCACGCATACACTGCTCCAGCAGCATACGGGGGGCAAGTAAAGCCCCCACAATGGGTGGGGGAAGACCTCTGACAGCATAGGAACAGCATAGCAGCCATTGCATCCATCGCAAGCCCTGACATCAGGGGCAGGACAAGATGGGGGTGGGTTAGGGGAGGAGACCCACAGCACATGGTGCTATTAGGATTCTGGCCTGGGCCAAGCTGTCATAAGTTAAACCAGCCGTGGGTGGTTTCAAGCCCTGGAGCAGCCCAGAACTCGGAGGGTTTAAGGCCACTTCTGCTCTCGTCTTCCCTGGGCTGCCCCTTGTGCATTGAATCTCCTGGAGGTGCAGCACAGGCTCGGACTCTCAGACAGCAGCTGATCCCATGATCCTGCATTAAATATCCCACTTGCCCTTTTTTTCCATGCATGGCATCCCCTCCCCATAAGTATCAGATTTCGTATGGCTCCAAGAGCCAGGTCCCCTAGAATCCAATCTGAAGAGCTCTACTCGCTGGCTCTTTGGGTGTGCAGGGTCTCAGTGGCCCCTATGGATTGTTCATCTTCTACTCGAAGCAATTGGTCGCAGGCCTTAAAGAAAAGATGGCATTAAAATGTGTCCCGCTCAGGAGCCACCCTATTCCAATCAGGGTGTCAGACAGTTCTGAGCTGGTTGGTAAAGTCGCTCAACTGCGCTACAGTGACTCCTGCTATTCTATTCTTCACTGACAATTGAGTTGCTATGGTGCTGAGCGACATGTGATTCCACGTTAATACTCTGAATCCTGCAGCAATGTTTACTGCTGGTGTTCTGCTTTGGCAGCTTCTGTCGCGCTGGTGTCCTCTGGCCACGTTCCAGATCGGGGGAGGTAGTTACATTCTAACCACCTACAAATTCCCCTCCTGTAGTTTCAGTTGGAGGCGTTCTTCTTCTTCTTCTTCTTCTTCTTCTTCTTCTTTTTTTCTTAACTTCTCTTTTTCTAAGAAAAGAACAACCTTTAGGTAGCCTGGCTTTGTTTCAGGGAAGTGTGAAGTGGTTCCTATATATAGCGTTCGGCCATCCCTTAGAAGGAAAGGTGCCATCAGTCAGTATATAAACAAGAGATGGACCTGAGTGGGAAGGTTTGGATTCAGACTCTGAACTCTTACAAAATTGAAGGGTGTTCTGCTTCAGCCCATTTTAAAGCTGGGTTGAAATAATGGGGCAGTGTTATTCCGTGGATAGGGACCTGTCCTACGAGTCAGGAGATCTAGGTTCTGTTCCTAGTGCTGCTGTGAGACTTTGGACAAGCCACTTCACTGCTGCGTGCCTCAGTTTCCCCTCCCACCTGTTCTCTGCCTTTTCTATTGAGACTGTAAACTCTTTAGGACAGGGACTGCCTTTATAGTGCCTAGCACAATGGGACCCTGATGCTGGCACCGCTGTCATACTAATAATGACAAAGTTGGGTACTGGATCCAAATGTCCCCCAATTTTTTGTGGGGGGTGGGTAGGTAGGGGAAATTGGAGCTTGTGCTCTAGTTGGAGTTGCCACTAATATTTATTTATTAGGGGACTTTTCTACAGAAAGAGGAAAGGAGCAGGCCAGCTGACGTGGCAAGCCCCAGTATGACTGTAATAAGGTAGAGTTGCCTGGGGGACTGCTGGCCTTTTGCATGTGTCTGTGTTTTGAAACGTGCTGTTTATCTTGCTTGCAGGAGGCTGGGACCATGGGAAGATGTTTTTGAGAGCAAGATATTGATTTGCAGAGATTGTCAAGCATGATGGTGAAATAGTGTTGAGGAGCATGTCTTGTTGAATTGCTCTCTGCTTCACCTATCTCCCCAGCGCTTCCTTTCTCTCTCTGCTCCCCTGGCCCTCCCTCTGTTCCATCCAGTGCTACATCCAGCTCTCTCCTGCTAATTCTTGCTTGCTTCTCTTCTGTTAGAGAAAGGCCTCCACCAGGACTCTGGATCTGAACACCCCTCATCTCCTGAGTCATTAATCTAGGTCCAGGCTTTGCAGCTGGCTGCTTTCTCTATAATGGGCTGAACTAAAACCCCACATCTGAAAAACCCCAAACTCAGGGATGTTTGGCTCTGGATCCAAATTTTGCTGCTTAGGCTGATCTCTGGTTTGTTTCTGCCCATGCCACCTCCTTGGGTTTTGCTCTGCAATGCGAATCACTGACACAAGCAAGGTGGGGTGGGGGGAGCTGCATTCTATAAAGAGGATGTGGAAAAACTTTAACCAGATGCGAGGAACAGGAAACCAGCTCCGAAATAGATAGTGAGATCACCAGCTCACCTTCTCTGGCAAGATTTCTGCATGGGGGTGTTTCTGCCTGGGCTTGTTCTCCTACTGGTAGTGTCACTCTTTGAACACCCAGCTTTTTCTAAGATAAGTTACTGTAAAGAGGTGAGGGAGAGCACCATCAGCACATGGGACCTGATTTTTCACTCACAATTCTTTCTCCCTGAAGTTAGCTGGAGTTGTGGGATGCTCAACATCTTTGAAAATCAGGCCAGAAGTCTTAAGGAAATTAGAAGAAAATTCATTCAGTTCCCCATCACCACCACTGTTCCACTGAGTACAGTAAGAAGGTGATGTCAATTGCTTAAAGTATCTCCGCATAGACCCTCATTCACGAAAAGTCAGGTATGTTTTACAAAGGGAAAAATTCCCTGTGCTAAGAAAAGTGGAGTTCAGAGGGGCAACCCTGGGAAGTTGCTCCCCTGGGAATGTTGTTTGCACTACAAAAACAACCGTGTCCAAACACAGTTGTGAAATATGGCTGCCACCCAACTGTATATAAATGCATTCTTGCCTGGGTGGTGTAATCATGTTTTAAGGGCCTGTATTCCAAGTCTAACTGTGCTGGTGCTGTGCCTAGAAATACATGTTCTAAAATGTCTTATCCACACCACAAACTCTGTGATGGAATCATGTTCCGAAATCATTGCAGCCTAAGTAAACCAACAGCACAAAGGACCCGCTTTTCAGAAAGAGCTTCTATTTAGGCACCAGAGCCAGCGGCTAGATCTTCAGAGGAGCTCAGCACATTGGATGCATGGTGCGTTCTGAACTCTTGGAAAACGTGGCCACAAGGGTCACAGTGGGAGCTACGGGGAGGCCGAGTACTTGAAAATCTGGCCCTAGCTGCTAGATAATGATATGCTTTGTTTTCCATCCCCACTATTTTCCTTGCCTTTATCACAGTTAGGTGACAGCTATGATGTTTCACAACCATGTGCTTTTAAAAGGTTTTATGTTTGCAGCATAGGCAGAGCTTTGTTGTGACCTCTGTCTCTGGTGTTCAGAATCTCAACTGGCTCATTACCTACAGCTGTGTTTAAACATAGTGGTCTTGCCCACCTAGGTCCCCCCCACACCCAGAAATGTGCATTGATTTGTCCTTATCGTTGGCAGCCAACAAGTTGCTGCTGGTATTATAACCATCATGGACAGACCAGTTCTGAGCAGGCCTAAACACTAGGGCTTGAAGTGGGCCAGATTGTCTGGGGCAGATAAAAATGAGATAAGGTCTGTTTCCAAGCAACAATAGTACAGAAGATTATGTGCTGATACAAAGTGACAACATAATACATGGTGGGTTGCTGTCCCTTTAAAGAACTATGGAAAAAGTGTATTTGATTTCCTTTACATGTAGGTGGTCAGCCTGTGTAGGTACCTTGGCCTGTTGAGGCTGGGCTTTGACTGTGGTTTGAAAACCAATTGTTAATCTTTATTTAAACATGGTTCCAGCAAAACTGGTTTGAAATCTGATTTGACTGGCTGGGATAAGCAGAGCCACACACTGTCTGAAAACACAAGTCTGAACTTGTTTCCTGCCAGACTGGTTTTAAATCTAGTTTGACTAATTGATGTGTACAAACCCCGTTTTTAAAAATGTATTTATTAAATAACCTAACCTATTTTCCAGCCAAACCCACATCTGAAACTGGTTTAGCTGGAATGGTTTTGAAACCAAATTAAAACTTCTGATTTCAATTATTATTTTAAAATAATGTCATTTTTGCTGTACGTTTGGCAAACATGTAGGACACTGCCCTGAACAGGTTATAATCTAAGGTGAGCATCCTGAAACTGAGTCAGAGGGGGGGCCAGACTCCTGTTCCCACACAGATTCCCATTGGTATCAGTGGGAATTTGCGATGGTGTTAGGGTTCGTGTGCCACTGGAGTATAGACTCTTCCTAAATCAATGGAAGGAGTTTCTCTGCTGATTGTAGGTAATTCACCTGGCGGTAGCTAGGTCAACAGAAGAATCCTTCCAGCAATTTAGCGGCGGCTCGACTGGAGAAAAAAGTTGACCTAACTATGGTGTTGAGGGTGCAAAATATTTCACTGCCCTGAGTGATGCAGCTAGAGTGACCTATATTTTAGGTGTTGATCAGGCCTTAGTTAGATAAGGCCAACCCACAAGGTGACACACTGGACAATAGCATGTGCCTGAGACGGTGCAGGAGTATTGCTGATGAGAGAGGCAGGAAGGTTGCTGGAAGAGCTGAGGATTAAGGAGGGATATAGCAGAGAAGGTTTAGCAGGTCTGAACTGAGAAACGGTGTCATCACATAGTTTGGCTATTTGGTGAGGAAGCGGGAGGACAAAACCCAAAACTTGTCCACCATGATCAGGGAAACAGTTGTAAGACCACAGTTAGCACCAACTTTATTAAAACATACATTTGTCACTAGTACAGTTCTGATCCCACGGTGGGTTGAGTTTTGAGTGCAAGACCTATTGCTCTTCCCATGGTAAAGAGCAACGGAGCCCAGCACTGAAGACAGCCAATGGTGAAGACACCATCAAGATAGCTTTCAATGTTTTTGAACACCACAAATACCACAGAGAAAAGTCCTTATCTAAAATGTGGGTTTTAAATATTTCCTTTCTCCCAACCTTTGTCTTTTTTTTGTCTAGTTACTTTGTAAACTGTGCAGCAGGAACTGTCTTGCAGGGCTGGTCTACACTAGAAAAGTTACATTAGTAAAATGATGCCAGTTAGGAATATGATTTTTTTTATCCAATATATTTATACCAGTATAAGCCCTAGTGGGATTGCCGTTATATTGGTATAAAGGTGCCTTATACTGGTATAGCTTATTTTGCTTTCCAAACTGGAATAAACTATAGGCACTTTTTATATTGATATAACTACGTCCACTTGGGGGATAGGAGGGAGGGAGGGAGGAGAGAGGACGTTGCTGCTTTAACTACACCAATATAGTTAAAGCAGCAAAACTCTCTAGTATAGGTGTGCCCTTACATTGTGTGGGTGTTAGGCTATACAGTCACAAAGGGGGTCCTGAACCTGATCCTCGTGGGGGCCTCTAGGCATTGCAGTAATATAAATAACCTCATCCCGCGCTATCCTTACTCCTATCTCACTTGCATCCATGTGCTTCTCTAAGCGTCACTGATTAAAAAAAATAGTCCTTTAAATGACTTTAATCTCTTGGTTTATTTCAAAGCCTACAAGGACAAATCTGGTTTGTAGCAAGAGATTTGCCTGATTCCTTGTACCCACTGATGAATGCAATGGCAGATGGGTGGGGGAGGGTAGGACGCTGCTATTACTTTGTTCCACCTTCAGGCTAGCTTGACACTCAATTGGGTGAACACTGATAATTTTTACGAGGATCCCAAAGCTTTCTGAAGCTAGGGCAAGCACCAAACTTGGGTTTGTACAAAACTACAGGAGATCAATTTTTTAAAATAAACTTGTTCTAAACAGAAACAAGATTTTAAAACGTTCCCCCCATCCTGATTTGTTGTGTGAATGTTGCTGTGTGCTGTTTAATTATCGTAGTGTTACACTTCAGAAATGGCTGCATTTCAGTGGCAGGCAAAGAACGTATCTCCTGATCCTATAATGGTCTGATTCCACACAAACACGCACACATTCTGCAGTGGAGGCCTCATGCAGATCTGATTACATAGAAAATGTGTTGGTTTTTTTACATCAATTTTAACAAGAAAAATATAAAAACACTTTTGAATTGCCCCACCTGGTGCCTCAAATCCTCTCTGCTGAGAATGCCAATACGAGGTGTTAGGGATAATAATGTCTGATGTGATACTTACACACAAGGAACTTGACTCAATGGAGTATTTACTCTGGAGCCTTTGAAATATCAGTCAATTTGTTAACTCTCAGTGGCTGATCAAAGCAGGCAACGAAGGAGAGAAGGCCTGAAGTTGTATTAGGCTGGGTTCCTAAAAAAAATGAAACCCCAAATAACTAGTCACGGTTGAAAATGTTGGATTTAATATTATTCTTAATGCAAGTTTAGATTCTGGAGCAGTCATTGGGGAAAAGACCAAACTCTTCACATATGCCAGCCCAATCCACCCATAGTGCATAACACCAGGTACCTCACAGGGATGTCTGAGAAGCTTAGTTGAATGAAGAATATTTGTTAAATGCTCTGAGACCCGCCCAGAAAACGCTGCTTTTGCCCAAGCTGTGTATCACAGCCATCTCTGTAACATCTAAATGCCTTTCCCCATGGAGAGGATTATCATTTATTTAAATATATGCAAATACTAAAAAGCACCTCTGTCCATATGCTCCTGGCATCCTTGACATTAGTTGAAAATTAATAAGCACAGTTCAGGAGTCCAGAGCGAAATAATCCACTACCAGCAAGTCCAACAACTCAGAAAAAAAGCCTTTAGAGTTGCTAGTACAGAAGACTGGGAGTCAATTTCATATAATGGTACCTTGTATAAAGCAGTGATTCTCAACCAGGGGTACACATACCTGGTGTGTGTACCAGGGGTACACATACCCCTGGGGGAACACAGAGGTCTTCTGGAGGTAAAGCAACTCATCTAGATAGTTGCCTAGTTTTACAACAGGCTACATAAAAAGCCCTACATAAAAAATACAAACTAAAATTTCATACAACCAATGACTTGTTTATCCTGTTCTGTATACTATACACACTGAAATGTAAGTACAATATTTATATTCCAACTGATTTATTTTGTCATTATAGGGTAAAAAGAGAACGCCAGCTATGTTGCAGTACTAGTGTGCTGTGGCACTTTTGTTTTATGTCTGGTTTTGAAGTGTAACTTGGGGGTACACAAGACAAATCGGACTGCTGGAAGGGGTGCAGTCGTCTGGAGAGGGTGAGAGCCGCTAGTATAACTAGAAAGGGCTTAATAACAATGCAAACGCCAGCGGCGTGACGCTGCGGTGCCAAGGCATTCCACGTGCCATTCTTTTCCCTTCTCTTGCAGCCCCCCTACCAGGACAGACCCTAAAAATAGCCCCCCTGGAGCTCCCCCATCCCAGCTGCTCTCGCAGAGAGCCTGACTTTCCCAGCACCCACGTCACTCCTTCCACCCTGCTGAGGTCACACCATATTAGCATAGCAAAGCAGAGCCCCAGCCAATCAGAGGCCTGGCAGCTGCTGACGCCTGTCGGGGAAGGGGTATAAAGGATCCGGCTTCGCTGCTTCCCCTCTAAAATCAGCCCAGAGCCCGAGAGCGGCCGGTGAATCGCTCCCCTCCTACACCAGAGCCTTAAAGGGGCCGCGCCGCCCTCAGAGCCCAACCATGAGCCAACGCTGGAGCGGAGTCAGCAGCCGGGCGGACATGGTGCCCGAGATCGCCGCCGCCGTGGGCTTCGTGTCCAGCCTGCTCCGGACCCGGGGCTGTGTGAGCGAGCATCAGCTGCAGGTCTTCAGCGGGGCCCTGCAGGAGGCGCTCACAGGTGAGGTGGGGGGGGGGGATACACGCATGTTGCACCCCTAGAGACAGTGGGGGGTAGCCTATTGGGTGCTTGGGGTGCCCCCTCTTGTGCCCTAGAGGGCTCCCCCTATTGGGTGCTTGGGGCTCCCCCTCTTGTGCCCTAGTGTGTGTGTGTGTGTGTGTGTGTGTGGGGACCTTGTACCCTAGTGGGGTGGGGGCTTATCCACCATATCTCCAACCTTTAGGGCCCCATTCTCCCTGGTTTCAGAGTGGTAGCCGTGTTAGTCTGTATCAGCAAAAAGAACGAGGAGTACTTGTGGCACCTTAGAGACTAACACATTTATTTGAGCATAAGCTTTTGTGGGTGTTCATTCTGTGCCACGTAAGCTTACAGTGCTGTAGGAATTGAATGGCCATTTGCTTCTTCACACCCCTCCCTTTCCCCCCTTTCAGCCTGTGTAAAGGTGTAACAGTACAGGGATTACTGCTGCTACCTCTTTTTGAGAGAAATTAATGAGTGTCCTAACCCGGAACAGTTAAACTCCTCTGTTACGTGGGTGTCGTCACCTCGGCACAAATACAGTTCTTAACACAAAGCACAATCCTTCTCCCCACCATCTGTGTCTCTATAACACAAGAAACTTCTTTGGTTGGGAGGGGGGGAAGCTGCATCCTTACATCAGGAGAAGGCAGGTCTGGAAGTGGCTCCTTGCTTTGCTGGGACTGGGGTAAGGGGATCAGATGGAAACAGGCTCTTGATCTTTCTGCTGCTGGGAGTTGGAGCCCCTTTGTTTCAGCCACTGGGGTCTAGCATCTTGTTTAGTTATATTGGGTTTGCTCTGAAGTCCGCTGTAGTAAACTGAAAGGGACCCTTTGATTTGAGTGGGCTTTGGATCAGGCCAACTTTGTGGGGAGGGGAGACATTTCCTCACTTTGCTCTGGGCTATGAGACATCTATTTCCAGTTGAATATCGATGTGTCTTCAACTTGTTGCTAACCACCCCCTACAGAAGTTTGTTCCCCTCTAGTCTTTGTTGCACACTGATGATGTTGGATTAGATGATATCTCCTGGAGTAAGACATGTGGGTTTGTGTTTATTATCCTGACATGGGAGCTGGCTTTGGGGTTTATCAAAACTAAATTCATGGAGGAACCAGGAAAACAAACAAACAAAAAACAAAGAAAAAACCCAAACCCTAAACATTGCTCATGTACCCTGGTGTTTGAGTTTGGTAATGCTGCCCCAGCCCTACCAAGCCAAAGCTTTGCATGCATATGGACTGGCCTCCAAGGCAGGCAGTTGCTGTACTGCCACACAATCACAATATCTGCTGGGTCCTGTTTTGTGTAGTCAGTCGTAGTTTCATTCCCTATAGTATTAGAGCAGACTGACAGGATTGGTATAGTTAAGGTTAAAATAAGATCATTCTACTGATACCTGGAGAATCCTAGCTCTAAATGTAAGCGCAAACAGCTCATGTATAAACATGTGAGGTACTTAAGATGGGCCTCCATGTTTTTTGGGGAGACTATTATATAGGAAGGGTGTTGTGCAAGTGCTTGTTATCCAGTTAGCTCCAGCAGGGTGTGAATGTCCACTTAGAAATTTCTTCTCTTCTTACAGAGCATTACAAACATCATTGGTTTCCCGAGAAACCCTTCAAAGGTTCTGGGTATCGCTGCATCCGAATCAATCACAAAATGGACCCCATTATCAGCAAAGCAGCTAGCCAGATCGGACTCAACCTCCAGCAGCTCTATCAGCTCCTGCCCAGTGAACTCACGCTCTGGGTGGACCCGTATGAGGTGTCTTACCGGATCGGTGAAGATGGCTCCATCTGTGTTTTGTATGAAGCAGCTGCGGCAACACCTGTGAGCTCCTATGGGATGCTCACCTGTAAAAACCAGATGATGTTGGGTCGCACGAGCCCTTCCAAAAACTACATGATGACTGTCTCCAGCTAAATGCTCCTATTGTTCTTACACCACTAAGACATGGGCTACTGTATACCTCACTGGAGGATCTATTTTTAAATGAAGAGCTATTTATATTTTTTAAAAAAAGCAAGAAAATCCCAAATGAAATTTAAATATCAGACACTGCTCTGTAGCGAAGCAGTGTTAGGTGCCTTTTTTTCTTTTTTAAAGCTGTTGCAAGCTTATGAGTTTTTATTATGAAGCCAATATCTACCTAGTTAGTGTTGAATGACAATTTGGGCGGGCAGGCTTGCCTGTCTGGGCAGCTTGGGGTGGAGGAGCCGAAGGGGGTAGGGGGAAATACAGCATTTCTAAAGAGTATTTTTAACTATGGCGTAAGCGCTGAGCAACTGTGAATGAAAAGGCTAGAATACCTAGCGAGTGGGGCTTTTAAAGATAGTTGACTGGAGTGTCATGACCCACTGAGAAGTCTATTCTGGCCTTGATTGTTTTTATTAAAAAAAAAAAATCGCCTACTCCATTACACTGATAAGGGGTTGCAATTTCATCACCTCTCTGCCCCCATTTCCCCCAACAAGCCTGAGCAATTTGTGGCCTAAAGTTTCTGATCCTTAATCAGTTTTGACTGAGCCCAATGTTCAGGATTTGGCCCTGAAACTGGTTGGTAGTTCCCAACGCACATTTGTAATTCGCCGAAGTGCCAGACCAATGTGAATTGATCTACCTGCTGGGGAACACGTCTTTACCAGGACTTTGTCTGTTCACTGCCTTTTTACTGACCAATTGTCGCCCCTGCCAGTGACCCTTTAAGAGGTGATTAAAAACACAAGGCACTTAAGACTCTTTATTTTTAATGAAACTTCCTCAGATTAGTTTCAAAGCACATTGGGTTTTTTTGCCTTCCTGTTTTGAACTGGCAAGTGATTTGCATAACTAGAGCTGTTCCTTCCCAGCCTTTCATGACTCAAGTTCTCAGACACTGTGCAATATATTTCCAGATCTTGGGCACTCTGGAGAAGGAAGGGGATTCCTCTTTGCCACAGTTCTTTTTCCCCCCACCCCAACCTTTTAAAAATAAGATAATTAACTATTTTTGATCACTTCCCATGTGCAAACTTGGGTTCAGGCTTTTGTAGGGATTTTACCAGCATTTGAACTCCTGAACTGGAAAACTTCCCTTCATACTGGGCATATCATTTAAAGGGCCCAATGGCCTGTGCTTATCCCCCACACAGTTTAATCATCACTAAAGAGATCTGACTTGTAAAGCTGAAGTTACATCACACCAGCTGTAACTTCTCCGTCAGCAAAGCAGAAGTTAGAATGAAGCGCTCTAGAGCCTTTTGTGAGCTGAATTGTGCAATATTTTGTATCACAATGAAGGGAAATACATGGAAGCTTCTGTACTGTAAATTTCCCTTCCAAGAAAAGTCTCAGTTCAAAGTGCTGTGTGGGATCCTTCTTTCTTATCTGATGTCTTGATGAAAACATATGAGTGAGAACTATAAAGTTCCCAGAACAAACAACGTTCGCTTTTCTACACTCCCTGTACTTGGAATTTCCCAAATACTGGTACTTGGTTTGTTCATCAATGTGGTGTGATGAATGCAAATCTTATCTTTATATGCGCCACTCCCTCCCTCCTACTAAAAATAGTGCTTTTGAAAAAACCAAATTCCTACACTACCATTGTTCCAATCATGCCCCTTCTTTTCTATTCCTTTTTAATTAAAGAAAATCCTACCAAATTTCATGCTGTTAACTCTGTGCCAGGGATTAGTATTAAGTTTTGTTTGCTTTAAAACCAACCAAATTCAGACAGAATCATTTTTTTGTAGCTTGTTACATGTAAAAGCTGTGAATTGAAGCGTGTTCTCTGTTGCCTTCTCAAGCCTGTTGCAGAGCTGAAGAATTGTATCTTAGAGTCTGTTGGGTTTCCTCCTCTTTCATTTTTTTTTTTTTTTAAACTGAGCTGGACTGTTGAGCGGGACCTGCTTTGTATTTGGTGAAAATGGTAGGAAGTTTGTAAGCTATTTTTTGGGAAAGGGGAGGGAATAATACTAATTGTACAGTAGTGTTTTTATATACAAAATGTACAGATACACTGACAAATGTACACTTTTGTTACTTTAATAAAAATGTAGCAATTCAAAAGAACTACGTTGTGCTGAGAAACTCATCTGTGCTGGTGGATTGTTCGCAAAAGGGCATTATGGTCTCCCCTAAATATTGAGCTCCAAAGACTGTGTGCACGACCTTAAAATCCATACTTGAAAAAGATCTGGATCAAAAGAGCGTCACACTCAATGATCTTAATAAAACCAAACTATAAAAAATCTCCTAGGAAAAAGGACCAGGGCTGACCCACAGCCTGTTGAAGTCAGTGAAAAGATATCGGCGAGGTTTTGAATTGGGCACCAGTTCCCATCCAGAGTGCGCTGTGTTGCCAACTGGGTGTCCTTCCATTGCTGGCGGAAAGGGGTCATAAAGAACATGGAGGTGGAATAGCTTCCTGAACCTCTGTTTTGATACTTGCACTGTGGTTAAAAATATGGAATTATAGAATGAAATGAGGTGTCCTCTTAAGTCTGTCCCCCTGCCACTGTGAAATGTCTAATGATGGCCCTTTGTTAGCATTGCAATGGAGGATCCCAACTACATGGTGCCCACAGAGCATCTGAGCAATCCCAGTAAACAATGTTCCATAAACCAGTATCCCTAAAGCTCTCTGTCATCCTTCCAAATGGACAAGCCAGTAGACGCTTTCTGACAGAAGTCCCAGAGAGAGATCATTGGTCCAGTCCATCGAAGGATCTGCAGCTGTAATGAAAATAGCAGCTAGAGTTGATTCAGTGCCTAAGGCTACCTTGGTCTGACTTCTCTCCAATATATACTGTCCATTCATTCACCTTTTGAGAGGTGGTTCTTCAGTGCATCATTCCCAAGGAATGGCTCCTGCAAGGAACTGTAAACTGTATTTAGGGAGGAGAGTCAAGCTGGAATGTTGAAGAGGCTGTTTGTGGTGTGGTTAAAATTGCCCCTGTTTTAGGACTGAATCTGAAGCCCATTGAAATCAATTAAGACACTCCCATTGACTTTGATCTCCAACCCACTGAAGTCTCGAACATCAATGGGCTTTGAAAGGGATCCGGTCATCACTCGTATTGTGGTAACACCTAGGATTACAGGTCATGAACCCCCACCCCATTGTGCTAGGTGTACAAACAGATCAAAAGATCATTGTTGCCCTTAAAATCTAAGGTAATGACAAAGGACCAACACACAAGGAGATAACTTCTGTGTCATGGATGCCAAGAGTTAGGTCAGCATAGGTGCTATGACACACTGTTTCACTTGGAAGTCCCCCTTCAATAAACACGCCATATCTACACAATAGGCACTGTTGTGCCATAGCTTTGCTGCTGTAACCGTGGAGCCTAGGCTAGGATGACCAGACAGCAAGTGTGAAAAATCGGGACAGGGCGTGGGGGGGTAATAGGAGCCTATATAAGAAAAAGACCCCAAAATCGGGACTGTCCCTATAAAATCAGGACATCTGTCACCCTAGCCTAGGCCCAGACTACAACGGTGTTTTTCCATGGTTGTAGGCACTCCCTCTTCCTGATTGAGTCGCTAGGTCAAGGGAAGAATTCTTTAGTCAACCTAGCTGTGTCTATACTGGGGGTTAGGTCAGTATAGGTAGGGCATGCACAGGTGTGACATTTTCACACACACACCCCCAGTGCTGTAGCTATGTTGATGTAAGTTTTAAGTGTAGACTAGACCTTTAATTGCCCACTGCTTATGAAACGGGTTTTAAAAAGGAACGGCAGCCCTGTTCAGTTGCTGATTACTTAAGAGTATGTAGGTTCAAGGGTTCTATTTAGAGTGAGATGTCCGCCCTCTTAATGACCTAACTACATTCATCACCATTATACAAGGTTGTATTCTGAGTTTTCAGGTGACACGGTGACTCACTCCATTTTATGTTGCAATCAAGATAAAAATACAGCTTTATGCTGCAGAGTGTTAGTAAGCAGTGAATGGTACTGTACCCCCACAGCAGCCTGACTTCACATGGGATCACTTGCCCTTTAATAAGCCAGTATATGAATCTAAAATATTTGTATCTGCTTTGCAGTTCTCTTTTTGGTAGAGTCATTAAAACTGGGACCATACAGCGGATGTTTTGATGGAGTTTAGCAACTGAATCTGAACTTGGGCAAAGATGAACTATGTATGCATTCACCTACCCCAGGGCCTTTTGAAACTCAGGAAAGCATTTCGGTCCCATTATAATACCACCTCTTATACAGAGCTTTCCATCAGGAGATCTCAAAGCACTTGACAAGGTCAGTATAATGACCCCCATTTTACAGATGGGGAAACCAAGGCACAGAGAAGTGAAGTGACTTTTCCAGGTCACTAGCAAACCAGGGGCAGAGCTAGGAATTGAACCCAGGTTTCCATATCTACTAGGCCAAACCTGTCTCCCTCATTAACAGAATTCTTTCATGTCCCAGGGATAGGGAACGGCACTGCGAGTCAGGAAATTTGGGTTCATTTCAGTGACTTAACCTCTCTCTACAACTCACCTTTGTAGCGCCCTGTTAGGTCTGTGGCTGAAAAGCCGCGTGTAAGTGCTAACTGAAGTGTGTTTAAATGTATGTCCCCCTTTGATGTGGAGTTTCTTTTAAATGGAATAAATATTACTCTTATTTTTTCATTGATGCTATTGAGAGATCCTTGCGGTTAGGAAGACAGACACAAGATGGACTGAGGAGATCTGAGAAGAGAATTTTGCCCATTCTATAGCAGAAGTTTGCCAGACTAAACTATTGTGGGAGTCTCCCTGTTTTTCTGCTTGGCTGGATGCGGTTTGTATCTATAGACAAGGCTTGAACAAGCACTAGGGTGACCAGATGTCCCGATTTTATAGGGACAGTCCTGATTTTGGGTCTTTTTCTTATATAGGCTCCTATTACCCCCCCCCCCCGTCCCGATTTTTCACATTTGCTGTCTGGTCACCCTAACAAGCACCCACACGGCCGATGCAGGCCATATAGCTCTATCCGGTGAGACAAAAAGAGCTGTCAGGAGCTGCGTTGAGCCTATCTCAGCTGGAACAGTGCTTTTTGCACATCTTACAATAACACCAACAGGGCTCGTTAACCAGCTCTCTCCTCCCCTGCCAGATTGAAGCAGACTGTATAAAAGATCTTAAGTCAATAAGAAAAGCACTATTTAATCGGGGCAACCTTTTCCCTGCAGAAATCTGGACTCAGTTTTTACCGAAGCTTTTTGGGGTGGGTGTCATTGTAAATCCACAATAATGCATCTGGGGTCTATTTTGTTTTTTGTACAGAGGGATTTGTCCATAAACAAGGGTGTATGCCCGCCTCTGCGTTGACATCTGAGAGCTAAGCCCTTTGCCCCATAAACCTGGCTGTAAACTTCCTCCTCCAATGAGGAAGGCCAGTTCATAACTCTCGCTAGCTGGGTTCATGCTGCTAATTCCCTGGCATCTCTCAGCTGAGCAGAGAGGGGGTTAAGGTTATGCGCTTCAGGACAAATTCAGGGCTCAAACATAGAGGCGCTCTCTCTGTGTGATCTCCATGTAGGAGTCACTTCGCTGCTGAAGTGCAGCCACCTCTGGTGTGGAGGACAGCAGCTAGCACACAATGAGGAAGATAAAACTAGCATACAAAAGCTCAAGGGTAAATTCCTTCTCTCTCTCTCGTAATGGGCTTTTAATGTAGATTTTAAGATTTTATTAATATCTATGTATCTTTGTGGCTTCCATGATTTATTTATACTACAGTAGCACTTAGCAGCTGCATTCAGGATCCCATTGCTCTAACACACTGTCCATGCACAATGTATAGTATCTGAGTGCCTCACAAAACAGCAATTCGTTTAGTCTCATAAATCCTCCCGTGAGGAAGGGAAACAACCTCTTTGTACCTCAATTCCCCATCTGTAAAATGGGCATAAGTGACTTGCCCAAGGTCACGCAGAGGGAGCTTGTGGTAAAGCAAGGAACTAAACGTAGATCTCTCAAGTCTGCAGTCCAATGCCTTAACCACAAGACTATCTTTCCTCCACCGCTCTGCTCCTTTGGAAAGATTAAGAACTGAATAGGACCCTTCTGGGCTATGAATGCAGGGAGTGAAAGAGTTGCAGATCTGGCCGTCCTTGGGGAGGTCGTGCAGTTACAAGCTTTTCCCCATCGCTGCAGTATTGGCCTAGTGGCGGGTTCCGGTTGGGCGCATAGCCCGGCTTCTGGCACGTTTGGGCTGGGAATGTTTTGCCGTTGTTGCTGGGGGTTTAATCCTCCCAGGCAGGCTGCTGGTGAAGGCGTCAGCTGTTTTGTTCTGTTTTTTCCCCTCCAGCAGCTGGCGGGGGACAGAAGTGAAACTAAGAGCTGCAGGGCCCTGTGCCCTAGCCGGGCTGTTTCCCGGAGAAGGCACTCAGCCTCCAGGTGCTTCCTCCACTGTCTTTGTTTTCTGATTGGGCTTGGGGGGGAAGGGAGCTCTCTATTTTGGCGCTGCAGAGGCCAATCAGGCAGCAGCGTGGGTGAAGCTGTGAGCTCTTGTATCTGGGGAGACGTGGCTGCGGCCTGAAGCCGACTTGCAACACCTGCCTCCCCAAGCCATGGAGGCGGAGAGGAGAGGAAGCCTGGTGCAGGCTCAGCGCTCCTCATTTGCCCACAGGCGCTCAGGAGTGGGTGGTGTTTTACCGGGAGATTCCAGGATCAGAAAAGTGCATGAATCACACTGCCTGTAGGGTGACCAGACAGCAAGTGTGAAAAATCAGGACGGGGGTGGGGGGTAATAGGAACCTATATACGAAAAAGACCCCAAAATCGGGACTGTCCCTATAAAATCGGGACATCTGGTCACCCTAACTGCCTGTCTCCTCGAGAATAGATTCCAGAATCAGATAGGGAGGCAGATCAGCAGAATCCCAGTGCGTACGCTATGCCTTGGGCCACTAGTGCGGGTGGGCAAAGCCCCTGTTTGCACCGAGAGAGCTTCCTCCGACTGGAAACGGAGGTGTCGACTGCTCTGGTGCATGTAGCAGCTTTGTCTAGTTCCAGTAGGAGGTGACTGGAATCAGGGCAAATGCCAAGGGCAGTCAAGGACTGTGTTGTGGTCATAGAGTTCAAGGTGGGAAGGGATCAGCTAGCCTGGCCTCCTGAACGTCACAGACCACCAGGTAGTTCCTGTACAATGCATACCAATAGTGCTGGCTTCCCCCAGTTTCCTTGAGGGGCCCAAATATGCTCAGCATTGAGAGCGTGCAAATTGATGCCCCCCCATGACTGGTAGAGATGGGTCCTGAACCAAATTTCATCACAGTTGGAACAAGCTTGGACTGTGACCCAGACTTTGCATCTGGTTCTCTATCTATAATGGACCTAACCAAACCCCTCACTCACTTGAACGTTGACAGAAGGCCAGATCCAGGTGTTGACTTGGCACTTGGGGTCATGTCTATTCTTACAAATTCTTAGAGTTTTACAGTCCTTATAAAGGCTCCCTTGGCCCCAGTCTCCCACTGCACCTCTCCCTAAGTGATCCTCCATTCAGTGCCATTTTGTAAGCTAGCGGCTGGGTGTCTACTCTAGTGTGCGTACACACAGTGAGCTTGAGTAGGTCAAAGCCAAATGGCCAACCCAGAGTGTAAGTTCTTTGGGGCAGGGACCGTCATTTTGTTCTGTGTTTGTACAGCTCCTAGCACAGTGGGGTCCCGGCCCATGACTAGGGCTGCTCGGTGCTACCGTGACACGCAAAATAACTAATTTGTTTCAAGTTTTTAGTTTTGGCTCTAGAGAAACCTTGCTATGAGTGAAGTTGAGCTGTGGAAACTATGACTTTAAGAGGGTCAGCTATATTTATGCAGATACAAGCATATGTGTACACATACACACCAGAGATGCACACCCACGCACCCCGTTCTCTTCTTCATGCTAATGCTAATGTAAATGCTTTGTGTTCTTTCTCGGTTCTTTCCTTGGGCTTGGTCTAGCTGGAAGAATTCCAAGACCAGAACTGAGCAGACTGAAGCGTTGTTTAATGCTAACAAAAAGTCCCCCGTGAACAACCGCAAAACCTTCCAGCCACTGAACAGCACAGCACCTTCCTTCAGCTCATTGTCTGCTCACTTCCTTTCACACAGCCACACGGGGTGGAGAGCACACAACATGCACTGTGGCCGGAGGCTCTGAGATGTGCAAGCTCTCTCTTGTTTATTAAAAAAAAAAAATTAAAAACGGGGAGGAAAAAATATAATAAATGTCCCCGGGTCGGAAGAAAGTAGGCAACTGTCTCCATTACGCTTCCTGAAACACGGGCACTTCCCACAGAGAACAATGAAGCCGGGAGGCGTCCTTCTCCCTTGCGTCACTCGATGCCTCGGCCCGTGTGAAGGAGGCAGAATGGCACCAAGTGACATTCCCCCTCCGAACAGAAGGACACACTCAAAAAGCTGATGACAAACCTGGCTCAGTGGTGGGCCAGGGCTGGGCTCAGAGAGCAGCGTTCCTGCTCAGGCTAGGAGGGCTCTTTGGGGCAGAAAGCATCTCTCACTTTGTGTACATAAAGCGCCTAGTGCCCGATCTCGGCTCGGGCCTCTCTAATATAGACAATAGAGGCTGGTGACACACACCCATATCATATATGAGAATGTCTCTTTCCCTTCCCACTCTTTTTTCCTGTTTGGATTGTAAGCTCTTTGGGTCAGGGACTGTCTCTCCCTATGTGTCTGTACGGCGCCTTGCTCAATGGGGCCCTGATCTCAGCTGGGGTCTCTTAGTGCTACCGTAATACACATAATAAACAATAATTCTTCTATTCGCCACCAAAAAATAGGCATGTGTAGGTGTGCGGGAGATCCTGTAAAGTGAGTATTTGAGGTCCATGGAAAAGAAACACTTGGATAGGCCCAGAGTGTTCTCCGTAGAACGTTCAAAGGGTGACGGGCGTGCGCTGGCAGAGCGCACGAAGGCCGTGAGCGCGTGGTCACGGGAGTCCCAAGAGACCAACAGATGGGCTCCCTTGGGAGTGACTCTCAGTTGCTTTTTTGTCTCCCTCTGAGTGCCCTGACAGCACAATTCCCGCTCCCCCTCCCCAAGCGCTCCTCCGGGGCCCGTCTGCGGCATTCTCATTTATGACCTGTTGTGGGATAAAAGGGGCTCGTTCGCGGCGGCACGCAACCAGTGCTCGGGGGCAACTGTTGCCATCTGTCTAGTGGGGGATGTTGCGAGGGGTGGGGGGAGCTGGGAAGGGTGGCGGTGGTGGGGAGGGGGAGGTTATGTTTTGTGTCTCCTTTCAGGCAATGCTAAGCTTGCACCTTTTGTTTCTCACGGGGCTGGGGGAGCTTGGGAGAAAAGTGGCCTCTCTTTGTTTGTTCATTACACAGGTCAGGGCAGAACTTGCATCTCTAGCCGGGGGGATTTGCATGCTGATTCCCTATTCGGAGGAATCTGTCAAAGCTGAACAACCTAATGGCAACCCCCCACCCACACCCACCCCGTACCCTACCCCAAATAGCCCTCTGTGGGAGAGGGAGTAGTCCGGGCATGTCCCACGCTGAGCCAGCCTGATAGCAGGGAAAGCAGCTCTCTGATCCTATCTCCGTCTCTTTCCTGCAGTGATTGCGGCTGTGGGGGCTGCAAATGATGGATGGACTCTGCACCTCCCCTCCCATGAGGAGTGCTGTGTTTATGGAGTTATTCCTCCACACACACACACGCACACACACACACCCGGCCTTGCCCTCTTTCGTGGTTGGGAGGGAGTGGGATAGGATGGGGGAAGGGGAGAAATGTAGCCCAAACAGCTGCATTGCTGGACTAGACCAGCCCTGATCATGCTGGCTGCTTTCTCTCCTCGTGGGGAATGTCAAGGGGACAGGACGTACAGGAGACCTGCACAGATCAGCCCACGGCTTTCATTCCCCTGGGCTGTGCGGGGTCACAGGCGCAGCTAATCACTCAGAGAGCTCAAAGGTGGGTTGGCCAGTGGTGGTAGTGGAGAGGAAGTGGCTGAAGCATAAGTAGCCTGCATTCAGTTTCACCCCACAGGGTGTTCTAGATCTGCCTCTCTTACAATGGTGCTCCTGTATGAGACGGGTGTCAAGTGGACTGTCAATCTCATGGGAATTGTTTTTTTGTTTCTTGCCTAGTTTTTGCACTCTGAGGTGTGGCTGTCGGGCCCTTAGCCAGTCAGGCTCTACTGAGCCACCGCTCTGGGCCCATCCCTGGCCAGCCCTGATCTGCTGTTCCAGTGAGTTGAGTAGTTGAGTGTTTCAGGCTAAGAACTGGACAGACAAATTGCCTGGGACTGAGATGAATGAACCAGGTGCTGGGTATTCATAGCCACACACCTCAGGAGCTTGGACTCAAGATGGGGATGCTGAGTGCTATGTACATCATGGTGGCAAGGACTTTTTCCTCCTGTCCTACTCATCATGAAACAGTTACCACTCTGGGGCTACACCCAGCTTGTCTGCAGCCTCTGGAGAAGGCTGTGACTAAGAATACATTGGCCTTGCTACCCTGAGCATTCCTCACAGCTTAGCATGGGCCTCTTTGAGAAGATAAGGTTCCCAATTTGCCCTGTACGCAGTGTCACTGTTGGTGTCCCATCCTTCTGGAAAGGCAAAGGAGTGGTTCAGGTTTCCCCCAACAGGCAGACATGAATGTCGTGGTCTATGCTGATTGCTTAGGAGAGCAGGCTAAGGTGTGGCAGACGGACAGGGAGTGAACAGGGGCTTCAGCTAGAGAACATCTAGAATTCACATACGCAGGCTGAGCAAAACCAGAGAATTCAGCGTTCAGGCGGCTGCCTGAGATCTCTCTGCACGTCATGTCTGGGTACTATCCCCTCCTCCATGCTCACACTACTCAGAGGTACCCAACAGACAGGCCCTTTTCATCTATATACAATGCGGTGGACCGTAAGGTTGACATTGGAGTTCAAGCGCCATTGACTCCTTAACATCTCTGGTGGGTGCAAACATGGTGGTGGATTTTGTGATTCCCGCACCTGTGGGCAAGGAATGGGACCACGATCCAGCCATTCATTCTTCATAGGCAAGCCACCAGGTGGAAACAACTCTCGGGTCACTGCTAAGGTTTGAACGGACGCCCTGGAGGCAATAGCCTTTGCAGTCCATTCCTGATGCCCAGAACACCCAGCCCGGCTGTTTAAAAATGTCCTGGAGGTAAGAGTCCAACAAACTTGTGCTAATGCCAGTCCTCTTTGTGCTTACGCTGGTGCCCAGCACTGTAATAACTCAGATCTGTAGGGACCGAGGCTCCCTTTGGCTTTTCTATTGTATGAGTACAAACGCTCCTTTAGGGACGTCTAGAAAACGTGTTCCTGGGGATATTTAATATGCAACAATGTCAACAAACCCGTATTACGTCCCAGGGCATCTCCAGCTGGCAGATAAAGGCTAAGGCACAGCTGAGATGTTTTTATTTTAGTGCTGGGAACATTTCTCCTCCGACAATGCTCTTTTCCCCAGAAGTTGATTTCTATTATATCAAACAATTAAATAAAAAAGTGAAAGCACTAAACTAAAGCAGAGCAGCTGGCCTTACTGATTCATTCACGGCATTGTTAATTAATAGGCTTTGGTTGAGCCAGAAAATAGGCTACCTTGCTTATTCAAAAGAGTAAGGGCCAATTTCCTCCTGTTCCAACAGGGAAAATCTTCAATGGGATTAGCTTGAATTTGACCCAGTGTGATTGTGAACAAAGTTTTGTTGAAGTTTTCTCTGAGATGAAGCACTGACCTAGTGGTTATAGTAGGTGACCGGCGTTCAAAATGCTTGGGTTCTATTCTTAACTCTACCACACACATGCTAGTTACTCACGCGCTCTGGTCCTCAGTTTATCCATCTGTAAAACAGGGTTAACTTTTCCCCTGTCTACCCATTTGAGGTTTAATTTATTAATGTTCGAAAAGTGCATTGAAATCCTCCGGTTGAAGGTGCTGCTGATATTGAAAGTATTTATTATTAACAGCAGAAATGGTGAAATAAAGGTCTTTCTGTCTAGATACTTGTATGGCCGCCATCAACGTAGTACCTGAGTGCCACCCACCCATCTGATTGACTAATACTGATTTCAGTCATTCAGCTGTTAGTTCACAGATTGTTTGTTTTTCCTTTACAAATGATTGGCAAACACTGTTTTCTGTGGAATTCCTAGAACATCCAATCTCCTGTCCCCCACATCCCTGCCTGTGACACCTCTCTCTCTCTCTCTCTCTCTCTCTCTCTCACACACACTCTCACACACACACACACACACACACACACACACACACACAGAAGGAAGAGGAGGGGATTAGCTGTCAGAAACAAATCTTCCCCAACTGAGCTCTGAGCTGGTCTTCTGACCAGTTGAGAGAGCATCCTCCTTGTACCAGTCTTCTCACAAGCTCGCTTCTCCTCTAGGTTGGGTAGAAGCCAACAAAAACGTCCAGGGTAATTTTAAATAGGAGAAGGATTGGAATAAGCTGTCCAGCCCACACACTCACATACACTTATCACCCAGAGAGAACAAGCTTTAAACAACTCAGCTGATATCTCAAACTGGGAAATCTTAGGGTATGCTGGAACATGTTAGTACAGTATGTTTTATAGGGCATCAGGTCCGGACATGCAGAGTTAGAATGTTAGAATGCTAGCTCACGTTAGGACATAACAGATCAGGTCAGGACATGACTCATTAGATGGGGTGTACTGTCTACAGTCACCATGCTTCATGCAACAAAGTGTGTCTGACAGAGGCTGGCGTATGATGCACATCACATCAGGTGATTTTTTTGGCAGGGGGAGGAATAAATGGCATTTTTGGAGGAAAGGTGGGGGCGGGCATTGATTCTAAGAAGGGATCTGTTGCCAGCAAAAATAAAACCCCACGCCCTCGTGGGTGGGTGTATTCAGAATATCCCTTTATTTGTGCAGTGCAGACAGCCAAAGCAAACACACACTTTCTACCTTCAGGCCTTTGATTGTGTGAGTGGGACCTGTGGGGCAGAAGTGCTGAGGTTGCATTTCGATTTGGTGTGAAACAGCATGCATACACCTTGTATTAACCTCTGGGTTCTGCAGCTGGGGGCTCATTTGCAAAAACCCACTGGAATCATAGCTTGTTAGAAATACTGTTTGGCCCCCTTTCTTTACTGGTATGTTGCACTTCTAGAGCATCTTTCACCTAAGGATGTCAAAGCGCTCTGCAATCATTGATTAATCAACCCTCCCAAACCTGCTGCAGCATTATCTCCATTTTAAAGATGGAGAAACTGAGGCATGAAGAGTTGAAGTGATTTATCCAAGGTCACACAGCAAGACACTTGATTCCCATTCCCACACTCTGACTACTGTATCATGCTCCCTCTTACTCATTATATAATCACTAGTATGAAGTGCTATGGTATTTGCTACCTGGTGGCTTGGACGTTTGGCACTCAAAGGCTGATGACCAGTGACACTAATTTTCAGTGATATCAGAAACTATTATTGGTAGTATTACAATAGACTCTAGACACACCGTTGTATACAAACATATAAGTCAGCTCTGAAGCCGATTGGAGTCAATGGGAGTCTTTCAATGGGCTTTGGATCAGAACAAGAGTGCGAGACAGTCCCTGCCCTAAAGAACTTACAATCTAAACAGACAAGGGAGACCAAAGGTTGAAGGGAGAACAGAGGAGGGAAGTGACTTCCCCAAGATCAGTGGTAGAGCTGGAAATAGACCCTAGGTCTCCTGTGTTCTTCTCTGCGGTCCCATCCACTGGGCCATGCAACCTCTCTAAAAGAGGAACCTCTTTTTTTTTTCTCTCTCAAAAGCTGAGATGCTGCCCTGAGCTTAGAGCTGCTATTGCCTTGACCTCATCTTTGCTGTTCACACATGACTTATAAGTAGTGAGGGAAAGCCAAATAAATGCCCCTCCCAGATCTAAGCTGTCTGTTCCCTGGTGCTCAGATACTACGACATCCCCTGTGTGTCTATCCTTGAACCTCTAAACTCTCCGGGGCAGAAGTTGTCTTTGTTTTGTGTATTGTACTAAGCTGAGCGCACTGTCGGTATAAACTATAATAACGCGTTGGCTTGCAGGACTGTCCTCCAGCACGTACTGGTCTAGCGATTGAGACTACTAAGGGGAGAAGCAGGAAAACAGGGCAATTGGGATAAGTAAGAAAGAAAAAAAGGAGAAAACAACAGATAAGCACAAGAGAGGAAGGCCAGCGTATGGCGGTACACAGCAAACCGCGCTGGGAAATGGTATTATAACCCAGTTGGAACTCCTAGGTGGACAGGACCCCATTACAATTCTGTCACTTTCACTGTGTAACTGATCCCTTACGCGCAAGCCCTGCAATTGGCTGCTTGCAGACTCCTCACTGCCCTGTTCTGACAGAGAGGATAATTTGAGATCTGATTCTCCTCTGGTGGGTTGGAGCTCCCTGGTGAAAGAGAGGAAAAGATAAGCTGGGAGCCAAGGAGACTGGAGCGGTGACATAACTGCAGGTGGTAGAGGGAAACAAGACGCACGGCTGTGGGAGAAGCAGTTAGGAAGGAAGATCTTGTTCCCACCCCATCGCTTTCTTTTTTTTAAGAGATGCACCTGAACCAACCCCCCCTGAGCTGAACACCCCTGAATGTTGCAGGGCTCCAAATCCTGGATCTGGATGGCAAGGTCTGGTCCCCTCTCTGTTTACTCAAAGCCCCATGCTAGCTGACTTAATGCCTCCTTCCTGCATTTTAAATGAAACTGTGCAACTAGGAGCCCTGCAGCCAGTCCAGAGCATCCCTGACACCGGTTGGCACAGAGGAGCCAGGATCAAAGCTCCAGTGAATGCCCTGGGTGAGCTGGAGGCTGTTATTTCAATAGGAATTTACCTTCTCCGCAATAAAGGGTCTATTTGCACAGCTTACTGAAGCGAGGGCCATTCAGGAGGAGAGAGGACATGTGCAGAATCCATCACACCATGGAGCGTCTAAGTGCTGGAACAGAAGGACCGTCAGACAGCAGCAACCAGTTAGCCTGCTGCTCCCATGTCTAGGGGTCTCCCAAGCTACCTGTCTCTGTGTCCCTGTGACCTCAGCATCTATTCGCTTTACAGGCCTTTGCTTTACCATAGCACCACGAGTACCCAAGGTCGGGACCTGTTGTGCTAAGCCTTGTGCATACGTGAGAAACTCCCAGAAGAGCTTCTCGTCAAAACAGACAAAGGACGCGAGGGGGAACAGGCACAGAAAAGTGAAGTGACTTACCTAAGGTTGCACTGCAGGTCAGGTTGCACTCTCTGGAGCACACTACCTCCTACCTTCTTGGTCCCCATTTATTCCCCCATGTCCCTCTGTCCTGGATTATCCCACTGAGCTCCAGCATATACTTTTCCTCTCCTGCCTTAAGCGGCAACAGTGCCACCATATTGGGGTCAGCAGCTCAGGGGCCATCATGTCATATTCAGCAAATCCTCCCATCCTGAGAGCTTGCTCGGCAGCAGAGAGCCAGCCACATCTCTACCACATCCCCAGCCTCCCAGGTCCTTCTGGCTAGTGCTTTCTCCTCCTCCCGGCACTCAGGGATTGGACTCTCAGAGCAGTGATTTTGGGGCCGCTATCCATTCTTTGCCC
Organism: Terrapene triunguis; assembly: GCF_002925995.2. Lineage (NCBI taxonomy): Eukaryota > Metazoa > Chordata > Testudines > Emydidae > Terrapene > Terrapene triunguis. Next base: position 3,275,186 of record NW_020664549.1, on the reverse strand, counting down.
CTTATGCCCACCCCTAGCATGTGAAAGGCACCATGGTAGCTGCTCTAGGAGCTACCACCAGGGGCAACCAGAGCCTGGGGCAAGATGCCCCTTCTTGCTCCCTGATCTTTTCAAAGGCTTGCTGGGAAGGGGAGTGTGGACTGGTGGTTAGAGTCAGGCCTCCTGGGTTCTTTGCCACTGACTTGCTGTATGACCTTCGGCAACTCATTGACTCTCTCTCTGCCTGAGTTTTCCCATCTGTAAAGTGGGGGATAATATTTCCCTACTTCACAAGGGGATTTTGAAGCTTAATTCATTGTTTGTTAGGTGCTTTGAGATCCTCGGATGAAAGGTGCAAGGAGAAAAACCCTAAAGTTTCCTTTATCTCTACAATACCCTTTGCCTGCCTTGAGGATGAGCCCTTTGGAATGGGGGTTACAGGAACCTTTCTCTGGTGCTCGCTGGGGGAGCAGGACCCCTCTGTTTTATTTACATTTCTGTTTGCAGCAGAGACAAAAGGGAAAGAAGATCTTTCTGCGGCTCTCGTTCTCCTCCTGAACTCTGCAAGCATGGCATGGCAGATGTTAGCTGGAGCACCATCTCCAGGGGCAACACACACACGCACACACACACACACACACACTTCCAGGCAGCAGGACTCCCTGCCCCCCCTTCCCTGAATACAGTTCTCCCGCAGCAAGGCAGCAGCAGGGCTAGTATCATGGAGAGGACAAAACCCCAGGCTGGAGCAGGGACACACAGTGAGTGACTACCTTGCGTCTGGGGTCAGAGTGAAACACTGCCAGGTTAGAAAGAGGAAACAATGAAAAGCAAACCCTACCCACCCGATTCCTGACCTCTCCAACGCAAGCACAGACAGGGGAAAGCCAGAACGGCCCAGCAAGCCCTGCGGGCCACCATGCCTTCCTACATGGCAGCCCCCGTTTGGGAAACGCTTTGGTCCCACGGCACGGCTCAGTAGCGAGGGTCTTGATGTGTCTTTGAAGCAGAAACAAAGCCAGTCTTGATATTTATGGCATGCGCGCTGTTACCGTAGAATGGTGCGGGGCGTACTGTACTGCGAGACAGATGGCAGGTTAAACAAAAGGGGAGACAAGAAAGAGAGCTGAACAGATTGGGAATTTCCTTCCCCCTTCCTTCGGCCTCCCTACACGCCAAAAATACTGGTTGAAGACTCATTTATGTACAGGAAGGAGTAGGGAGGTATAGGTGCAGCCTCAAAATACACTGGTGAGGCTGGGTTGTCTAATGGTTAGATCACTGGGAGTCAGGGCTCCTGGATTTTATTCCTGTCTTAGGGTCGGGATATAACAGAGCAGGGGACTGGGAATCAGTATTCCTGTGTTCGTTTCCTGACTCAGCTGGGTGACCTAGGATAAATAATCTACTTTCTCCATGCCTCAGCTTCCCCTTCTGTAAAATGGGGATAATATTTCCCCTACCTCCCAGAAGTGTTGCGAAAATGAGAGAAAGTTGGTGAAGAACTTCGAAGGCCTTAAATGAAAAGCGCAGCACCAGAGCAAACTATTTATTATTTATTTCCTTGTTATTAAGGGAAGTCTTCTGCGCTGTTTGTTACCTCTTCCAGAACTACAGGAACTGCTGGCACCCAACATTCAAACAACCGACAGCTTATTAATAATAATAAACAATTAATAATTTGCTCATCTCTAGCACCTTCCCGCTGAAGATCTCAGAGCCTTTTGCAAAGAGTAAGGAACTAAGCCTCACAATACCCTTGTGAGGTGAGGGTTATTTTCCCAGTTTTACAGATGGCAGGCCTGCGTGTTTGCAAAATTTGATCTTAGCTACACAAATATCCGTCCAAATAAACTCCCCTCAGTAGAGTCACCAACATAACAAAGAGCAGAATTTTGCCTGTGGCTGATAGAAGTGACGAATATGTATGATAACTTCAACCAGGGAGAAACCCAACTGAGAAGGGAAAAACACAAAGCAATAGACAGTGTGTGTGTGTGTACACTTCCCTTTGTTATGACTCAGACTCTGATTATGCAAACATTTACACATATGCTTAAAGTTATGTGAATAGTCTCGCAATAAGTTTGTGGAATCAAGGCCTTAGATAAATAAACAGAGACTCTCTCTCTCTCTCTCTGATTTTTTCTATCACAGCAGTAGTGTTAATCATCTTAAATGGATTACTCATTACATTGTGGTTTTCCTTGTGCCTTTTGTACTTTTCTTGGGGGGAAATATAGATATAGATATAAACAAAAAAATTGCATGTGCTGAAACAACAAATCCCAATAACCTTGAGAACCCAGGAGATGTCTAAAGTTGTAATGGGGGGATGTTTAAAACCAGAATAAAACAGCTGAGCGTCTAGGTCAAGATTTTGAGACATAAGCACTGATTTTTAGGGAGTCCAGCTTTTAAGATATTTCACAGATTTTCACCAGGAGCTCAGCACAGGAGATGCATGTTGGGTGCTGAGTTCTTGTGAAAAATCAGCCCCTCTGTGTCACAGGGGGACTTGCTGGGTGCTGAGAACTTTGCAAAACCTACACGGGGGGTTGAGCTCCTCTGAAAATCTGGCTTCAGCAGTGGGTGCTTCTGAAAATCTGGTTCTGAGGGGCTGATTTGCAAGGGAGTGGAGTAGCTGCAGCACTGCTCAGGGTGAAGGGGATCAGCACCTTTGAAAAACCAGGCTTAAAGTGAGCGCCCTAAAAGGGAGGTGTCTGAAACCCGAGGTCACTTGGGAAACTGTGTCTTGCTGAGCCCTCTAACAATCCCCCTGCTGTTTGCCCCAAGACGGACCCCTCCAGCACACTTTGGAGGGGAGAGCACTACAGGATTTTTATTTTTGGTGATCTAGGAAACCAGGCAAAGACAAAGGTCGCCTCCCCCTGCCCCCTTCCTGCAGTGGGTGGGAACAGCCCGCCCTGGATAGATGGACCTTTGCCTGCTCCCATCCCCACAGGGCAGCCTGTCGTACCAGCCTCTGCCTCCTTCTCCCAGCAACAGAGTGAAAAATCTTCCCCACACCGCCAAGGGCTTGCTCCACCCCACCATGACAACAGACCTCTGATTGGGCAGTCTGGTGGCCCAATGGGGGCCTTCCCCTTTGGGGGATAAAAGGGGGAGGCGTGACTTGGGGTGCTGTTAAAGGGTCGGTGCCCACTGTAGGGGGAGGGTGGTGGGGAGAGGCCCCTTAGAAATCAACACTCCTTGAAGCAGTCGTGGCCTTTGGTGGGGGGGGAGGGGGGGGGAACAGAAAAAGCGGGGGGGGGGGGGTTGGCAGCTGCTTGTGTTCGCCAGGGCTGCCCGCCAGGCGAAGTCTGTTTGCAGGGTGTTTTCCAAGCACTGACCTGCTTTGCAAGCCCTGATCCCGTGTTATTAAGGGAGCGGGATAGTAAAGCCCTCTTGTCAGTCTTGCTGACGCGGGGTGGATTAGGCAAGACAGTAGCTCTGGCCAAGCTGGGATCTTTTACCACCCCCACCCCCACATTGTGTTTTTTTTCCAGACAACATGCATAGAGCTGGACATGCACAGTGATGTTTCTGAGGCTGTCTCGGGGATGGGCCATCCAGGGGAGTTGGGGTTGTCCCTCTTCCAGTCCTTGAGCCCTTTATGAAGCTGAATATTAAGGGCCAGCTTCCCAGCTGGTGTAAATTGGCATCACTCCATTGGAGCCGACGGGCCAGATCTCTGGCCGGGGTAAATCTGCCAAACTCCAGTGGATTCTCAGCTGGTATAAAGCTGCAAAGCTCTGTTAGTATCAGTGGGTCAGATCCCCAGCTGGTGCAAATCAACATCACTCCATTGGTGTTAACGGGCCAGATTCTCAGCTGGTGTGAATCTGTGGCATTCAGTGGTGCTGTACCAATCTACACCACCTGAGGATCTGGTCCTAAAAGCAGAATATGCAAAGACTCCCCACCTGCCTGTGACTCAACCCCACTGGCTATGAGAACCACGTCTAACCACAGCCCTAGTGGTGTCAGAACCACTTCGCCCTGCTGTTAAAACCGGATCTGCAGATCCCAGTGCATCTTAATTTTTGTTTTCTTCCCCCTCTTCTTCACCCCAGGCCAAATTCAATGGCTTTGGGGATGTGGGATGGGTCAGCAGACAGAGACCTCCAATGCAAACGTCCCAGGATGCCTGGCTCTCCTTTGCTCCTATAGGACAGTGTTGTTTTTGGAAGGGTAGCTCAGTGCTCCAAGGCAAAAATCTGACCCGGGAACAAAGAGCCATGTGCACAGGGCACTTGGGCAGCTTTCGAGCACAGGAAGGGGAGGGGGGTGCTGAGCAGCTGAAAGGGAAGGAATTTGCAGCCCTCCTTGCAAGAGAAAAACTCCCACAAATGCTCGCTCCGCCCACAACAGTGGGGCTCCCCGCACTACTTCAGGGGGTGTGTTTCCCATTACCAGCCCCCCCCCATTGATCTGGATGAATGGATGCTATTATGGAGGAAGGAGGACGGGTAGTGAGCCATGGTATGTTTCTGGGTGGTTGCAGGCTGCCTCTGGCAGGGCTTTGAGACTGAAGGCAGATGGGTGTCAGGTCACTTGCCGAACGCCAGGACCAGATATGCACAGCCTGGAGTGTGCTGTAATGCCTGGGCTAGGTCTCTGGGACAACTGGAGAGAAGGCTAGAGCCCTCCTCACAAACTCTTCATCCCTGGGCTTATGATGAGCCTGATCCTCTCCACAAAGAATCCATCTCCGGGCTGGCCCTGAGCCTGGCCCTTTGGGACTTCAGTCAATCCCAGGGAGTGCAGACACATTCATTGCAGCTGGTATTTACCTACATCAAAACCATGTCAAAGCCAGGGACACAGCCACTGTTAACCGTCTGCTTCCCAACGATCCCGAGGGAAGTCAGATGTGTGCATTTAGTGGGCATTATAAGACGTGGTTGAGGGTCAGCAGGGAGACCCATTGGGCTAACACCAGCTGAGGAGGTACCATGCACCTGATGAGAGTCACTGATTCTCCCCACTTGTCTGGAAATTCAGCAGTCACTGTATGTGAACAACTGTGCACGTAGGGCTGCATCTGCCGGAGAGGGACTGTCCAGGACTGATCCCATTTAACCGCACCCAGTGTGCTCCTGAAACTCCCATGCTAGTGACAATCGGAGCCTTTCGGATTCCCAGACTCTTCCTGCTGTGGGGTTCCCTTGTTGCTTTGGCTCCGCTAGCTCCATAATCCAGCACGACCCCCTATCAGAAAGGGGTTCACTGCACGGCATATTCACTCACGCAGCATGCACCAGGAACTCCTCTCCAAACCCAAGAGAGGCAGAGAGACCTTTCAGTACTTACCCCAGCAACTGAGGTGTGTGGGTGGTCTAGGCCGGCTGCACTTTTCTCCTCCCACACACTGACCTTCTCTTTGCTAGAGATTTAACATAAGGTCTGGTTTGACTGCAGTGAGTCCTCCGTTGGGGAAGCCCCCAGAGCAGTGGGTCTTGGAGCTAACACCCCACTGAGATGCATGAGGCAGTTCACACCTCTCAGAGCTATTGTTGCAGGCTGTCTGCATACTCAGGCATTGGGTTCATATTTTCAGGATGTTCTTTGCAACTATGAAGGCTAGAAATGTTTTGTTTTGTTTTTAATGAAAGTTGTGATTCCGACACTGATCCAAGTACTGGGGCCCTAGGCACTGGCCTATAGTGCCTATGACTTAATCTGACCCTGACAACAGCAGATGCCTGGAGATTGGGATGGGAATTCAATCAGAGTAGATGATCAAGCTGATAAGAAGGGAAGCAACAGAGCAGTGTAGTTGGTGGGGAGGAAAATCATATGGTGACGGGGTGTGCAAAGGAGAGTCAAGGCGAGCAAACATCAGTCGACATGAGGAGGACACGGATCACTGGACATGGCGCTCATAAAGTTCTGAATATTAGCTGCCAACCCCAGCCCCGAATTTCACGTGTGCTGCCTGATGAATACATGTTTCCTTCCAACTCCTAGACAGAGAGAGAGAGGAGTGTAGTGAGCTCCAGTGCGTTCAGGCACTGACCTGTTTAAAGGTCTCTCTCCTTATCTGGGTCAGGCTGCAAGCTGTTCCCTTCTTCCTGCACCATGGAACGGGTGCTTTCAGCCCCTCGTGGAGCAAGCTGCAGGAGAGAGACTGCCATTATCTCCCATCTCCTGTTTGTGTAACCTCAGCTCTGCGCACCTGTGTCAAGGCAATTGGGTCAGGTCTGGTAGTCAGCCTCTCCTTACAGCTTTTGCTGCCCCAGTTTCTCTGCCAGGCAGCCTCCTGCCTGGCTGACCCAACTATTCCAGCTGCAGCAGCTCAGCAGCTGTGCTCATACCTAGGCCCACGCTGGGTACCCACAGGCTGAGGAGCGTTCCACACCTGGCCTGCTCCCAGCGCTGGCTGAAATCTGTTAACTCCTCTGGGCATCACCCAGATTCTGTGTAGAAGGGATTATCTTAGGTTTTGTGACTGCTGATGTACTTATATTGTGTTTGCTCAATGGTCCCATTGGTGGGTGAGACTCACTTCTCATCCCCCTCCCTACCCCATCATTTTCCACCTCCACAGGCTTCCGTTCCTCCCGAGCGGTTGCTGGAATACCATGCGGGTTAGCTCAAAGTGCTAGCAGTTACCAAGAGCAGAGTGGGGTGTACCTAAGTGCCTGTGGGCCTCATCTCTAGCTGGCACTGGGAAGCCACGTGAAGAGGCAGTGTGGGCCCCTACCTGAAGGCAATGGATTTTGGGTGCAGGTAGGAAGGATGGAGAGATAACGGGCATGGAAAGGCATCCCATCTGGAGGCAGCTGATCCAGATAGTGGTGTGCCAGCCAGGGGCTGTACATTAGGGAGACCAACCTAGAAATCTCTGGGAATCTATTGACTCTTTATCTCAGGTTCGTCCTATCCCCCCTAGGAAGAGCCTGTTTCTTAGGTGAGCCTGGTCTGAAGCACCATTCATTTCACCCATCCGCTTCTCCTCTGAGAAGAGAGGAGCTGTGTATATCCCTAGATCCCTGTATTGCTCATGGGCTTGTAGCTCGTAGCTAGCCTCTGATCTGTTCTAACCTTCCAGGGTCCAAGGTCCTTTTTCATTTTAACAAGCACTGACTGTGGCTGTGCCTCGGATCCCCTAGTATGTCCTATCTGCCTCCTGCCTTCCCCTGGGATGGGGCCGATGAAGGCTGTCAGGGAGCCTGGATTCATGAATATTTTGGGGAATCCCTGGAGACAGGTGCCTTGTCCCAAGACTAGATTCTACTAGATACAGCTTTCTTCCTTTCTCCTCCTCCTGAGTGCTTGATGTCCCTCCTGTTTTAGCCCAGTCCAACCCTCCCGAGCATGGAGCAATCAGCTGAGGTTTTGTGCCCACCAGTCACTGCTCTGCCATCGACTTCTTGTTGAGTTGGAGGAACTTCAGACTGCAGACTCAGCTCCCACGGGTCTGGCCTTAACCTACCCCATCCTGCGGGGTGCAGACGATGTTCTTCATCGGGGCTTCGAAGATGTGGCAGATGAGTGGGTATCTGGAGGCCGAAAAGCTTGGGCAAAACATTCCTATCCCAGCTCAGGCTTTAAAAACAGAGCAAGTTGAATGCAACTGACGTGCAGCACTGACACCTAGCGTCAGAAATACAGTGGTGCCTAAAAAGATTTTACTCAACACAGTAAATACGCATTTAAAATCGAGGTGGGCCTTATCCTGTGATGCTTTGCTTGAAAAGCAACATCCCCCAGCCTTTGGCTATAGTAAGGGATGCAGGCAGAGCTTACATTCTCATACAGTATTTCCCAGCACCCCCTCCCCCGCATGCCCCTGTCCCATTCGGGGCTTCAGCTGCGGGGCGGGGTCTCAGGGCTTCAGCCCCACGGGGCTTGCCAGGGCTCGGGGCTTCTGCCTCATGGGTTTGAAACTATTTACCAGAGCTCTGCTCCAGACAGTTCTGGCTGAATTTAAGCCCTGGGTGCAGGGATGTTTTAGCAGTATCCCGAGAGGGTGACGCCACCCCCCTAAACTCTTTAGAGCAAGGACTCTGTTTACTATATGGGCACAAAACACCAAGAGCAATTGCTCTAAGAGCTATTGTAGTAAAATTACTGGCTAATGGGGCTTTTGGCAGAAAGCTTTTACCAGGACACTGTCCATGGCTCACTTTCCAGACAGGTCAGTGGAGCTACATGATTTGCATCAATTGACTATCTGACCGTTTAGCCCAGTGGCAGATCTGGTACCTTGTGTGATTGTGTCAGCAGGCTTCTCGTAATTTTGGGTAGCTGCTGGTTTGTTTGTTTAAAGTAACAACCCCCTCCACCCAGAAGCCCCCTTCCAGAACCTTTCCGAATAGAAAAGAATTTAGACGAGAGCTTGCCAGTCACCACTGAAGAGGGATCCAAGCTGCAAAATTAGGATCTAGAGATGCATGTTCAAAATTCCCGAAGCTCAGGTATGTTTGGAGCATGGTATTGATTGTAAAATTAGGATCTATGGTCTACCTTTCCAAAAATGACTAGTGATCTTGGTCGCCTCCGTTGTTCGATGCCCAATCTGAGACTCTTAAGAGACTTCCCGATTTTCAGCAAATGTTGAGGGTCTTGCCCTCTTAAAAAACACGCCCCTTTAAGGTTAACATCTCATGTTCAGTACCCAAAATCACTAGTCACTTTTGAAAATTTAGGCTTAAACCTTTAGAAAATTCTGGAGTGTTTGTTTCAGGCCCATCTCTAATTGCCATCTAGACATTCAGAACTTGGCCTCCCTTTTTTGCATTCCTGAAACACGTTCCATGCAATTATAAAAAGGGTTTTATTGATTGGTATGATATCTACAGTTCATGCTTTGGTGAGAGTACAGATTCCTTTATATCGTTAGCATGCAGTTTAAATGTGGAGGGTTTAGATGGCCTTTTGAGCTTCCCAAGTCCCCCAGAAGCTCACCTGACCCTTGTTCTCTGCCTTGTCCAATGAACCCAGCTGGTATTTTGGCTTTTGTGGAATTCAAATTCACCGCCAAGATTTTTTTTAAAATGGGACCCCAATCTGGGCTGGGGAAATTGTTTCAAACCAAAACAATTCAAGGGGATTGATGCTTAGAGCGGACTGAGCGTTGCTACCCTGTGAGTTCCTCAAGAGAAAAGAGCAAACGATTGTACAGGCAGAGAGTGCCACACTTAACAAATGCAATTAACCACAACGGGAAGGCACAGTAGGAATTTGCGATAAGGGCCAGTCTAGGCAGCTCCTTTCATTTGAGTGCGACATCTGACTGGGCTCACACACAACCATGAAACCAGCTTTCCAGAACCAGATTGTCTGCCTTAGAGCAAAAGCTCACTGAAGCAGAGTGAATCCTGCCTGGTATTATAATGTCAAGGTGGGTCGCATTATAGTTACAACTGGCTCTGAATGCCACTTCGTTAAACTGTAGCATTCTTCACCTGCAGCCAAGCAGCACATGGAAAAAAAGGTATGATCCATACATTACGAGCAGTGATAGTAAAGCTGGATTCCACAGGAGTTGAAAGTAACAAGAACGCTTTTCCTCTCTGGCTATGGCTGCTGCACTGTCTCCTCCTGGTACCTGCTGGTCACCTGTAAATTCATTTGGTGGCGCTTACGCAGGCAAGGACGCTCAGAGACTGATACTACCCCAAGGAAGCTGCCACCCAAGATCTGCCCTTCTGCTACCTGGACTGTAAAAGGTTGCTACGTTGTGCCAGAAGCTTATAACTTTCAACTCAGTGCAACTGGGAAACGTAATGCTCCCGCAGCCTTGAAATTCCACTCGTCCCACCCGAAGGGGACAAAGTTCGGCAGGAACTCAGTTATCCAGTGCAAACACCCTGCAGGAAAAGGTGGAATTTTAAACTGTAAATCCTGTATATTTAGGATTTCCAGCACCTCCATGCACTCCTAGTTCCAGCACCTATTGGTACTTTGGCTTGGCTGGCTGACAGGTCAGGGACAACCCCCCCTCCGCACCCTCCATCTGTGAGTGCTGCTGCCTGGTAAATGCTTCACGTTCACATGGCTAACTTGTGCCTGGTAAATGTTTCATGTTCACATGGCTAACTTTGTTTCAGGCGCCCGTCGATCCATCCCTGTTGCTCAGCCACATATGCTCCTTTCGCTTTGCCCACTGAGGGAGTTTGTGTCTATGAATTAAGAGTTAATATAAAGAGGAGAGGTTAGATTTGGATCTCCGGCAAAAATGCAGAGTAACACCTCACTGACTTCCATTGGCAGCCACTTTGGTGGCAGGCACTCTATAAAGGTTATAGAGAAAGATGAAGGATAGGATACAATAGGAATGGTCATACTAGCTCAGACCAGGAGCCCATCTCTCTGGTATCTTGTCTCTGACAGTGACCAGTACCAGCTGCTTCAGAGCAACCTTCAAGAAATTTCCTTCATGGACAATTCTTGGACGAGCTTCCCTTAGCAGTAGTTTCACCCTAACTCCAGCAGTTACTGGTTAGCTGGTACCAAAAGCAAGAGGGTTTATAACCCTTATAGTTGATCTAATGCAGTTGTTCCGGGTTTGACACCACTGTTACAGAGATCAGAAACTGGCCCACGGTCTATCAATTAAAAAACCCACGGTATGGAGTCTCGCTTGCACTCAAGATAATTGCACTCATGCTAAAGCCGCTCTGCCACGCTCTTGCAGTTCAAAAGGGCCGTAGGATAAATGGGAATCAGGTTTTATATAACAATTGGCTTTTTTTTTTTTTTACCAATTCAGCTTGAAACATCCTACTGGCAGGTTCCAGCTAGAGGGTGACACCTGACCACATCATCGGCCAATAGGCTCTGTTGGTTTGCCAACATTCTGAGGAGGGAGGGGAAGTGTGGGGCTCGAAAAACTAGTCTGCAAACCTTTGAACCACACAAATCTCCCCCAGGCAATTCCCCTTTATAAACCAGCTCCTACATCTTGCTAGCTACATAGAAGCCTGCAGTGTGTTTTAGGAGGATAGTCCCCTGAAAGTTCAGCAGTCTCAAGTAAGAGGAGACCAGTAAATACAGGATGTAAAGTTGCAGATCCTCAGCTCGTGTAAATCAGCATCATTCATAAGCACATAAGAACGGCCATACTGGGTCAGACCAAAGGTCCATCTAGCCCAGTATCCTGTCTTCCGACAGTGGCCAATGCCAGGTGCCCCAGAGGGAATGAACAGAACAGGGAATCATCAAGTGATCCATCCCCTGTCACCCATTCCCAGCTTCTGGCAAACAGAGGCTAGGGACACCATCCTTGTCCATTCTGGCTAATAGCCATTGATGGACCTATCCTCCGTGAATTTACCTAGTTCTTTTTTGAACCCTGTTATAGTCTTGGCCTTCACAACATCCTCTGGCAAGGAGTTCCACAGGTTGACTGCGTTGTGTGAAAAAATATTTCCTTTTGTTTGTTTTAAACCTGCTGCCTGAAGTCAATGTGGCTACACCCATTTACACCTGGTGAAGTTCTGACCCATAGATTTTAGCTATTTTTCCATTAGAATTTTCCTCTCACCCTTCCTCTCTGCTCCTCTCTTCCACAGTCTCTCTTCAAATGATCCCCATCCTGTCCCATGGCCTGTTCTGTTTTTCCACACTACCTTTGAAAAACTTGAATTCTCCTCCTCCCTCGTCTCTGATCCCTTTACCACAGTTCCTCCTACACAGAACATGAACTCCAAAACCATCCCAGCTGGCATCAAACTTTCAAATCCAATGCATTTGAATAGAGACAACTTGAATCCCCTCTGGGCAATCCACCCATGCTGGTGGGAGCCGCATGGACACGCGTGCCGCAAGACAATGGTGGGGAATCATCAAGAGAACTGATTGGCTGGTTAGAGAGAGAACCGTAGGGTTTTTATAGGACAAAGCAGAGACCTGCCTCCATACTGGTGTGACCTAATAGGCTAAAAGGGGTAGCATCTAGTGGGTGGAATTAATGACACATCCCTCCTACTCTGGCAGGGAACCCTGCACAGGTTACTATTGTGCCACCCATATTACGCTACTGCAGAAGCCAAACAAACCATCAAGCCGCGTTAAAACGAGAGTGAACCTCCCCCCCAGCCTGGATTACTGGAGCGGGTGTGGTGCTGCCCTGAGGACTGGAGGAGAGCACGGGTGGAAGGGGGGGGGTTAAATCTCAATGACGGCAGCACGCCTCAGGCAGAGGGGGGCATCCGGGGGCACCGCGTTCCGTTGGATCTCGTTCCCATCCAGCCGCAAGACCTGGAGCTTGGAAAAGTTCATGACGTCGACGACTGTGCAGAAGCTGCTGATGGAGAATTCTGCAGGGAGAAAAGGAGACAGAGCGCTAAGAGACAGAGCCCACGACTCGCTAGCTAGTGTTCATACAATCCTGCCGGAAAAGAGCCGTGCCTAGGATGGATCCGGACTAACAGCACCATGGGTAGTAATAGTCATAACAGCGGACATGACTAGAATGCCTAGGCACTCTGGTAATATACTTTTTTGGACAGCGCAATGTCTTGCTCCATAGTGCAGACACAGGGCCTTTGAAATTCAGTTGAGAACCATTCTGCCCCCTTTGCCCCCCCCACCCCTCCAAAAATCCCTCCCATAACTGAAAACCGCACTTGGGCTATCTCAGTGGGGTTTGGAACATGTAGTACTTTGAACCAGGGCCAAGGCTTTCAGAACTGAGTAACGATTTTGAGACAACCTTCAGGAGGCCTGATTTTCAGACAGTGCTGACTGCCTGCTCTCTGCAAATCAGGACCCTTAAAGTTGGGCACCCAACAAACGGAGGCTACCAAAATCACTAGCCATGTCTGAAAGGGCAGAAAATGCCCCGGCCCTGATTCTCCTCTCATTTATTCCTGTGTAAATCAGGAGTCACCCCACTGAAGTCAATGGAGTTACACTCGTGTGGCTGAGGGAGGAGTCAGACCCTGCCCTCCTGTTAACCTTGGGAAGGGGAGTAGATTGCAGAGCAGGGCTGGGTCAGTTTTCCTTACTTCTAGCAAGATCTCTCTGCTAGCAGTGAAGGGGGCTGCTGTGATCCCAGCTGAGCCACTACAGAGCCACAGCAAACCTTGAAAGCCCCCTGTTGTATTGCGGGAGAGGGTGTGTTTTGGAGAGGGGCACGCTCCAGCTTTCCGAGCAGCCTTTGGAAAGGAAGAGAGCAACCAGGGGGCAGCAAAGCTCCAGGACTTGGCGGAGACTTAAAAAATACCTAGCCGGGGAGAGAGAATTCCTTAGCACAGATGTTCCTTGTTTAAAGCTGGGGAGGTGACTGCGCTGCTCACATGCAGACTCGGGAGAACAGTGAGACTCCATTTAACCAGCACCACACGGGGACAGCGGGGCAGAGAATAGGCATTGAGCCTCCCCCTGGCCCTCTGTAGCTCTTTCACAGGGGGAGTAGCCCTGACTAATGGTAAGAGCAGGGAAACGTGAATGCTATTCCTGCCTCTGCTACTGTTTCACTACGTGTCTTTGGTCAAGTCACTTCATCTCTCACTGCCTCCATTTCCCTGTTATTTCTATGACAGCAGCACAGTGTTGCCGTATGTACTGATAAAATGGACTTCCGTATAAGTGCCAAGTACACCATTACAGAGAACTTTGAAGTACAAGTATGCTGTGGAAATAGAACTGATGTATTTATAAATACACGTACAAGTTCTTTCAACCCCCGTATTATAAAAATTAAGCTAATTCTTACAATAGCTGATCTGTTTTTTCCTTTGGACACTGGCCCGTCACGGAGTTGTTGCTACAGAAAAGTATCCATACAAAGGGGCCTTGTATTCTGGGCTTTCCCCAGGTGCTGTGAACAAGTCTCCCCATTGCAGCTGGGCCGGGGAGCAGGTCTCCTGCTGCCGGTTGCATTGACCAATCAGAAACGAAGGTGGGGGGGCAAGGCCGCCACCCTCCCTGACTAGTGCGACAGCAGGGCCAGAAAAAAGCCCTGGCAGCTGGAACTCAGGGCTTGAAACCCTAAGCTGGGACAGTGGGTTCCGGGGGCCAGCCAGACTCTGGGACAGTTGGGAGGGACGTGATGGTTTCCTACAGCTATTTTGAAAAAGTATTTGCAGATAAAAAAAGTTATTTATTCTTTAAGTACCTTTAAAATGTACTTAAAGTCAAGTACTAAGTACAGAACATTTAAAGTACTTAAATACTAGTCTGTAGAGTACCTGAACCTACTTACCTACATGGGAACATGCAGTAGTATCTAAAGGCTCCAACCAAGATCCAAGCCCCATTGTGCAAAGTACTGTCCATACATATAGTGAGAGACAGCCCTTGCCCTAAAGAGCTTCAGAAGACAAGACAGTGAGTGGGTGAGAAGGTTAAATGACTTGCCCCAAAGTCACACAGCTCGTTAGTGGCAAAGCCAGGGGTCAAACCAATCTCTCCCCAAACCTAGTTCAATGCCCCATCCGCTGGTCCACACTGCCTCCGCTTCAGTCATTAGGATTTGTAAAGTTCTTTGAGATCCTTGGATGAAGACACTAAAGACAAAGTGGTATTGTCCATCGGAGACGAGTCACAGGGAGAATGTTTTCCGTCCAGGAGTTCACAACATCATTATCTTAAAAGCTCAGCAGAGGCTCCAGGTCTGTGTTAAAACAAAACACTGCCTCTCGATTCTGTCGAACTGCAGCATTCCTCATTCACTACAGGGAAATAAAGCTCTACAGAGAACCCCATTGAATTCTTTCAAGCTCAGCTGCAAAAACAGCCGTAAAAATGCATGACCAAATAAACACAAGGGGTTGAGCGCCAGCATGATTTAACGCCATCTAGGCGCAGACTCAACAGTTGCACATGTTGAAAGCAAACATTTGGGAGTCTGTTCTCGTTTTGCATGTCTGTCACTTCCCAGTGCAGGTCTATGCGTTTCCCCTAAAACAATTGATGGCATCACTAACACTTAATTTAAGTAAGTGATGCAGGCAGCACAGCTTGTTGCTCAGGTTTCTCTGATATTACAGAGCATCCTGATCGCAGGGCTTGTCAGGGGAGCGAAGCAGGAATGGATTTTTCCAGGCATTCAGCTTAAAAAAAAAAGTTCTGTTTGTTTTCTTATTTCAGTGAATTTCGCCCTGGTGAAAGATGCCAGGTTGATTCTGGAGATGAAAGGCTTCTGTTTAACCACAGAACCTGGGCAGCACAGGAAATGACAGGGCAAGCTTCCCACACATGATGCTTCCACTAACCTGGAGGGGCCCCTTTAGGGGTGTCTGTCTTAAGTGCTTATATGGCCCCCATAACTATAGTAACTGAGCACCCCACATTTTTAAAAAAATGGATTTACCCTCCCAACACTGGTGGGCAGTGCTCTTATCTGCATTGTACAGATGGCAAAGCAAGGCAAAAGAGACCAAGGGTTTGTTGGCACAGGAAAAATAATCCAGAAAAAGGTAGGATGTGAATTTAAAGCAGATTAACTACTCCTGATTCACTCCATGTGTGGATGTTCTTATTCCAGAATAGGAATGCCTTATTCTGAATGAGCATAATCCACTTTGGAGGTAAACTGAAATAAATAGGAGTTAGGCACCTAAATACCTTTGAGGATCTGCATGCAAGCTCTTTGGGGCAGTGCTCTCTTACCATGAGTCTATGCAGCCCCTAGCACACTAAGGTCCCGATCTCGGTTGAGTCTACAAGCAAGACAATAATAAATAATAAGATGAAACCCCTTCAGGGTACTGAACATCCTTCAGAAAATAACATTAATGACTTATGGTCAGCAATGGACCCAGTCTGGATTTGAAGTGGTGACTGTCAGGCGAAAGGTTCCCAAACCCCCCAAAATAGCACATTTAGAATCTCAAACAAGATTTTTCCATTTGCCTTTGAGGGGGGAACCAAATGTTGAACAGGAATGTTGCTCCTGTGACTTGGATGTTTTGGAGAGAAATCTAGACGCTGACATGAGACTTTCCGATGTGAAAGAAGCTGCCCATGACATCCAAGCTGCTTTGGGTGATCCAAGGTTTTAGAATAAACGGGTCCAAAGCAGAATTCCCTGATGGTGCCAAATTGGAGAAATTTTAAAGAGATGCTGATGGTAAAAGTTTAGTGGATCCCAGTAAGGAGGGATAGAGAGCGAGGCAGACAGAAAGGACCAGACAAAACCAAGCATCTTTTCTTCTTTGCATGTGTCTTCTTGGGATCCTCTGAATGAAGAGTCATCTATGGAACTCAGTAACCTTTGTGTACTGGTTACTGGAGCCCACGATATGGGTTGCTTCAGTTACATGCTGTCACGGACTGAAGGCTTCCTCCTTCCTGTATTTGTTCCATGTGTATTTGTCAAGGCTCCTTCCCCACTCTGAACTTTAGGGTACAGATGTGGGGGCCTGCATGAAAACTTCTAAGCTTAACTACCAGCTTAGATCTGGTCCGCTGCCACCACTCCCAATGTGCTAATTCCCTTCCCTGGGTAGCCTTGAGAAACTCTTCACCAATTCCCTGGTGAATACAGATCCAAACCCCTTGGATCTTAAAACAAGGAGAAATTAACCATCCTCCCTCCTTTCTCCCACCAACTCCTGGTGGATCAAGATCCAACCCCCTTGGATCTAAAAACAAGGAAAAATCAATCAGGTTCTTAAAAAGAAGGCTTTTAATTAAAGAAAAAGGTAAAAATCATCTCTGTAAAATCAGGATGGAAAATAACTTCACAGGGTAATCAAACTTAAAGAGCCCAGAGGAACCCCCTCTAGCCTTAGGTTCAAAGTTACAGCAAACAGAGGTAAACACCCTAGTAAAAGGTACATTTACAAGTTGAGAAAACAAAGATAAACCTAACACGCCTTGCCTGGCTGTTTACTTACAAGTTTGAAATACGAGAGACTTGTTCAGAAAGATGTGGAGAGCCTGGATTGATGTCTGGTCCCTCTCAGTCCCAAGAGCGAACAACCCCCCAAAACAAAGAGCACAAACAAAAGCCTCCCCCCCCCAAGATTTGAAAGTATCTTGTCCCCTTATTGGTCCTTTGGGTCAGGTATCAGCCAGGTTACCTGAGCTTCTTAACCCTTTACAGGTAAAAGGATTTTGGAGTCTCTGGCCAGGAGGGATTTTATAGTATTGTACACAGGAGGGCTGTTACCCTTCCCTTTATAGTTATGACAGTATTGGAAATAGATGGAGATGTTATTAACTAAGTAGCCAGCACGCAAGCTACAGTTTAGGGTTGCATCCCCTCTCCAGTCTGGGCCTGCAGAGCTTCCATTGATGGCAGCTGGTTTCTGGGAACCAATAAGTGACCTTAGGAATGGAAAAAGAGAGATGGGCCACAAAGACTTTTCAACCAGGAGATGCTGCCCCTACAGATGGGACTTCTGCCGTGGCTAGTGACAAGTGGTGTAACGGCCATATCAAAGTCACAGACAGCATGTGCGAGGGAGTCCTCTGAATGAGACCTCACACAGCTCCTGGTGTCTCTTGCGACATGGTACACTACTGTCCCACTGAGCCAGACTAATTCCTTGGCTCTGTTGCTTTCCATTCAGCTGTGTGGACGCTACATTGCACAGGTGTCTGGAAACTCCATAGCCCCTTAGAACAGTGGCCCTGGCGGGCCACGAGCAGGTTTCAGGGGGTCCACCAAGCAGGGCCGGCATTAGACTTGCTGGGGCCCAGGGCAGAAAGCCGAAGCCCCACCGCCTGGGGCTGAAGCCAAAGCCTGAGCAACTTAGCTTCACAGGGCCCCCTGTGGTGTGGGGCCCCGGGCAATTGCCCTGCTTGCTACCCCCTAATGCCGGCCCTGGCTTTTATGTGCAGAAAAACAGTTGTTGTGGCACAAACGGGCCATGGAATTTTTATAGCATGTTGAGGGGGCCTCAGAAAGAAAAAGGTTGAGAACCCCTGCCTTCGAATGTAATGTGCACCGGTAAAGAGGAAGCAGACAGAAGCTCAGCATTGAGTAGGGCAGGGGGAGCCTACAGCAGCAGTCATCGAAGCCTGGAGATGCCAGTCCTGATGGAGAACCGCTGATCAAGAAAGACTATTTATCCTGTGCCCAAATCTCTGATCTGGGATGGCTCAGGGACTGCCACAAGTGAAAAGCATTTGCTAACTGTTCCAACGTGAGCAGATATAAGAACCCCTGTGACAGCACAGACCCTGTTACCCCCGGCCCCATCTGACCCCAGCACAAACCCCATCATCCCACCCTGATGGAGACCCTCCATCAGACATTTGCTCAGGCTTTAGTGTCACTATCACCCAGGACACCCCAGCTAAATCCACACTGGAGTTTCTGGGCCAGTGCAGATGGATTTAGTTCCTGTGCCGAGGAGGCTGCCGGAAAGGCCAGGCAACCGCTCTCACTAATTGTCTGTAACGATGATGCATGCTGGGAGCAGTAGGGTGGAAGAGATGCACTGTGGCACTTTAGCCCCCCAGAGAGGGGAGTGTCACTATTTTTGGCCTCCGGGCCAGTAATGTCAAGCAGCCAGTGCTCCAGCCCAGGAATGGATACAGGATTAAGTTAGGCAGAAGCCCAAATGCATAGACACAAGTGCACTTCATGGGCCAAATTCAAGCTGGAGTGAACTGGTACAACTCCCATGAGTCAAATCAGTCTTGGTGTAAAATGACAGCATATGTTACGAGGTGCATGTAAGTGGCAAAGTAGCAAACCTTGCGCTGATCTGGCATTCAGAAAGCAGCCTTTGCCCATGCACGTAAATGGGAAGGTGCACCTACACCATTACCCATATTCCCAGAGTTAGCTTCAGGTCTGGTGTAAGCAGACACAATCCCCATTCGGTTTAATAGGAGTTGTGCTCACTATTCAGGTCTGAATCGGGGCCCCACAGACTTGCACGCCCACTGAGTGCCAAAGAGTGGCGTAAGTTACTCCACTTTGCCACTTACCCCTCCTTCCGGACTAACCCTGTGTCATCTGGACCCAACTCTGCTCCCACCCACACCATTGACTTCAGCGGAGTCACTCCCCATTTACACCCACGTAAGTGAGAACGGAATCAGGTGCATCACTTGCACCACAGTTTACATCCCGGTGGAGGGAACCAAATGTACGTCTCTAGGATTATTCAGCTGTGCACCAGCGTGAGGGGGAGCAGAATATTGTCTTTCGCCTGTCATGCAAAGGATGAGTTTCTTTCTGTTCTTTTCACACCTTTTTTGTTGTGCTTTTTTGCTCTTTACACAACAAAAGTTTATATAAAGAAACCACATGGGCGCACAGCTGGGTTCCAAATAACTGTGTTTACTCGATGTACACAAACACACCAGACCTAGCCACCTACACGCTGCTGCTCTGACTGGCTTCTAATATAGTGAGCACCACGACAGTGTTCTCAAAATATTTAAAGGGATACTATCTTATTCTTATACACTATGCTTTCTTATGTCTTCTTTTCTCAGTGGCATCCCCCATTCTCAGTGCAGCCACATCACTTGTGCCTAAGATGACCTTTGTCATCTGACCTCTGACCATTTAATTCAGCTAGTATTTTTTTATTGATTAATATATCTCAATCTCGAGATTTCTTCGCCTTTAAATTCTCTGTGGAGTTCTACCTCAGCTTGCAGAATTTAAAAAGATAATCTCACAGACACGAGAAAGCCTTCCACTGAGCAAAAGGATAACACCTTGCACCTACCAGAGCACCGTGCATCCCAGCATCTCAAAGCACTTTACAAAAGTACCATGTAGATGGGGCAAACTGGGACACAGAGTAGGGAAGTGACTGTCCTAAGGCCACACAAGAAATCAGTGGTAGAGACAGCAATGGAATTTAGGTTTTCTGAATCCCAGCCCCTCTGCTCAGGCCATTAGACCAGGCTGCTTCCAACAAACAGTGCCAGAACCTGGCTCCCCATCTCCCTACCCCTTGTCCTGACCATTTGACACTAGGATCCCCTAGCATCAAGAGGGTGCTGTTGGGAGGCTGCTCACCATTGATTTGGTTCCCTTGGAGGTAGAGGTTCTCGAGGTTGGTGCTAACCCGGGGGATCTTCTGGAGCCTGTTATAAGACAGATCCAGCTCTAGGATGCTGCTGGTGTTGAAGGTGTTGGAGGAGAGCCCATCATTGGTCAGGCTGTTGTGGGACAGCCTGATATAGAGCAGCTTGGGGGACACTTTGAAATACTCATCAGGGATGGTGTAGATGTAGTTGTGCTCTAGGTAGAGCTGCTCCAAAGAGCTTGGGAGGCCATCGGGGACCTTCCTGAGGTGATTGTAGCTCAGGTCAACAAGGATCAAGGACTTTAACCCTTTGAAAGATGCTCCTATATCATGGATCTGGTTGTGGCTGAGATACAGGGCAGTAAGGTTCTCCAAACCCTCCAGAGCGTTGGATGGGATCCTGGTGATCTGATTGTAAGCCAGGTGGAGTTCTCTCAGGGACCGGGGCAGGGGGCTGGGCATCTTGGTCAGGTTGTTGTTATCCAGATACAACCTCTCCAGGTTCTTGAGCTTGGCAAAGACCCTCTTGCCCATCTTCTCACTGGTTATCTGGTTGCCATGCAGCGCAATCCATTCCAGCGTTGTGGCGTTGTCGAAAGCCCCCTCTTGGACGGTGGTGATCTGGTTGTTCTGGAAGTAGACGTACTTCATCCTGGAAGGCACAAAGGGAAGGTACCTCAGGTTGCGGCTGTCGCAGTACAACGCCGTGGAGAAGTTGGGGGGGCAGTCGCACTCCTGGGGGCATTCCCGGGAAACGGGCTCAAGGATGGGCTCCACAAAGGGGGACCCAGGTGGGACATAAGGGTAATGGGGGACCTCATCCTCGTAGTATGGCATGTAGTTATAGGACGACGCCTGGCTGCGAAGGTACTGATGCAACCAGTACATATCTTCTTCATCTTCATACTGGCCCAGGGAGACCCCACACAGCCCAGCTACTATCAGGACAGAAGCCCAGTGCATTGTGCAGAACCTCATGGAACCTGTATGGAAGTGGGAAAAATATGAGCAACTTTAGGTCAGGCACAAGTGACTAGAAATAGGAAGCAGGAGGGAGTTTATCATGGGGAGGCATGGAGCCTAGAGCGTTGGAGAGGGAATCAGGAGACCTGGGTTCTATTCCTGACTCTGTCACTGGTTTTCTGGGTGACCTTGGACAAGTAACTTCCCTTCTTTTTTTGTCTCAGTTTCCCCATTTTTAAAATGGGGATAATGACACTGACCTCCTTTGTCACGTGCTTTGAGGTCTGCTAATGAAAAGTGCTATAGAAGAGCTAGGTATTGTTATCATACCATTGAGGGAGGTGGCCCTTGAGTTGCAGTAATAGAGAGAGCTGGATCCAATTCACCATCCTTTCATTTGCTTTTTGTGAACATTCATGCCAGTGACATTTTGATCATGATAACTTATTTATTATGAATAATAATAATAATTAATACTAATAAATAATTAATAATTTTATTATTACAGTACTGTCTATAGATGCTACAAATGAGATTGGAGCCCCATTGTGCTAGGAGCTGTACATTGTAAGAGTTCCTACTCCAAATATATATAGACAAGAAGTACACAGGATGGAGGAGAGACAGAGACAGCAGGTCAGTGACAAGCTGAGAAGAGAACCCAAGATTCCTGACATTGCAAATATATTTAATGCACATGGACCTGTATAAAGATTTGCATTATGAGTGATTGCTTGGAAGCTCTTTAGGTGTCACCCAATAAGGAAGCAGAAACAATACCTTGTGACTTAAGTGACCAGTTAGACCCCATGAATAGCAATTGTTTGAAGTGACAAATAGTCAAGATGAAACCCAGAGGCTGAAGTAACCATTCATCATCGACTTTTGCATAGCAAACACATTTATAAAGATCAAAGTCTATTCATGGATAATTTGCAAGCAGAAGAAAAGGGGCTAAATTAGTGACATGAAATCGTTGCTGTTAATATTTCATCAGGCTGCAGTCACAGACCCTGGCACCTGGATGCAATGAGACAAAAGCTGTTGGCTGGGGAGGAGGCCTGTTGGAGAGGGTTTTGGATTGGGACTCAGGAAACCTGGCTTCCATTCCTGGCTTTGTCACAGACGTCTTTCGTGACTTGGGCAAGTGACTTAATCTACCCCACGCCTCAATTCCACATCTGTACAATGGGATTAATAGAATCATAGAAGATTAGGGTTGGAAGAGACCTCAGGAGGTCATCTAGTCCAACGCCCTGCTCAAAGCAGGACAAACCCCCACTAAAACATCCCAGCCAGGGCTTTGTCGAGCTGGGCCTTAAAAACCTCTAAGGATGGAGATTCCACCACCTCACTAGGTAACCAGTTCCAGTGCTTCACCACCCTCCTAGTGAAATAGTGTTTCCTAATATCCAACCTAGACCTCCCCTACTGCAACTTGAGACCATTGCCCCTTGTTCTGTCATCTGCCACCACTGAGAACAGCCGAGCTCCATCCTATTTGAACCCCCCTTCAGGTAGTTAAAGGCTGCTATCAAATCCCCCCTCACTCTTCTCTTTTGCAGACTAAATAAGCCCTACCTCAATAATACTACCCTACCTTCCCATTAATGACAGTAGGTTTTGGCACACCATGGCCATGAGGGCCGTATAACCACCCACACAGTGGCTTACACTCTTTCCTGAAGGGAGGGGATAATGACCCTGCTGACTGAGGCATCTTCCAGTATGTACCAGAAAGCGCTTGATCAGCATTCAACGGCCTGGCCTTATTGTCATAGAGTGACCAGCAGGATGGAGAGGGGGCTGCTCCCAGAGGGTTCCAGCTACTCTGAGCATGGTGTGAGTCCAACTTATTGTTAAGGTCTGCTCTGCGGAGGGAGAAGGCTGCCCTTGTGCTTACAGCACTGGCCTGGGATGTAAGAGACCGGGCTTCAACTCCCACCTCTGCCACAGTCTTCCTGCGTCACCTTATCTCGCTCTGGGCCTCAGTTCCCTATCTGGAAATGAGGATAGGAATAACACTTCCCATTCTTTCTCTGTCTGGTGTATTTAGACTGTCAGCTTTGTGGGACAAGGACCGTCACTGCCCGTATGTACAGCACCTAGCGCAACGGGGCCGTGCTCTTGGCTGGTGCTACTATAATCCAAGTAAGAGTGGAAGATCAGAGGTCCCCTTACAGGCATGCCCAGGCCCTTGCAAAGCTGTGAAATTGGTGCCTGCTGGCCATTGTGATCTAGATTTGCTGCCCCTGCAGACAGCCTGTCCAAACTGGGCCTTTGGCGGGGGCGTCCCCAGACTAATTATCACAGGAGACCTCTGGGTTACTTGTAGCAGGCCTGACAGCATCCATAGCCCTGGCTCAGACATACATACAGAACAGAGCTGCAGGAAGGGGGGCGTTATTTATAGCTTCAGCCCTAATGAGGAATCCCGGCGCTCCAGACAAAGAGGGTACAGTCCTGCTCTGAGCCAGACTGCGCATCGCCACCTAGGCACACTGCTGGCTGGCAGGCTGCTCGTGTGGGAAGAAAAGAGGGATTGAAACACTCCGTGGCTGGGCTCTTGGGTTTCTTCCATTTTCCATACGTACAGGAGTTCCGGCAGTCGATGGGGCCCGTGAAACTGAGTCTGTGTGTGGTGCAAGAGCTTGGCATGCAGACTGCTTCAGAGAGCAGCTCTCCTCCTCCTCCCATTCCAGGGGTACCTTGATGGGTAAAATACTAGTCCTATTTCCCGATAAATGGGCTTCCTCCACCCCCACTAAAGGCCATCTTTCCCACTGTATAGCACCATTCCTAGGGAGTCTGATCCCTCTATTTGGCACAATTCCTAGGAGTTCTGTCCCCCAATTTGGCACCATTCCTAGGGGGTCTGTCCCTCCATTTGGCACCATTCCTAGGGGGTTTGTCCTCTAATTTGGCACCATTCCTAGCGGGTCTGTCCCCCCTATTTGGCACAATTCCTAGAGGGTCTGCCCCAATTCCTAGGTCTCTCCCACTATGTGGCACTGTTCCTAAGGGGGAATCTCCACTATCCACTATTGTTCCTGGGGGTACCTTCCTGCAAGTACACACCATTCTGAGGCGGTCTTTCCCTCAATCTACCCGTTCCTAAGGAGTCTCTCTGGGGTTTGTCTCTCAACCTACAGCCCCCTTCCTACAGGGAGCTTTCCACTGTCCAACCCCATTTCTACGGTGGGGTCTGTATCCCTTTCATGTGTAGGATAACACAAGTTTAACTTCTTCATCTGTCAGCATGAATAAACTGGTCCCAGTTCCACTGGCTGCTAGTCTAATTGGGATTGTGCTGCATAGGGCACCTTGCTGGAACAACCAGAGTCAGACAGCATGAGCTTCATCCATTGCCACCTTCTCACCCTGTTAACCAGATAATAGCCCTCATCTAGAACCGAATGCAGAGCCAGGTAGATGTGCTTGGTGGAGGAGGTGGTGGTTGGGGGTCTGGAGACTAGAGTCTGGCATGAACAGGGCCGGCTCCAGGCACCAGCTTAACAAGCAGATGCTTGGGGCGGCCAAGGGAGAGGGGCGGCATGTGCGGCAATTTGGGGGCGGCAGGTCCCTCACTCCCTCTAGGAGTGAAGGACCTGCAGCTGAACTGCCACCGCCGATTGTGGGTTTTTTTTTTTTTT